>NW_026138175.1:600000-1074560 GCF_025592945.1 Manacus candei
GAATTCCAGGGAATTCCAGATGGTGGCATGCAGACAAGTAGTTTCTACCCAACTTAAAAATTTATTTCTCTTCTGCAGAACCTGAGCTGTGCCTTCCCCTCCTGCCTGCCTCCCTCCTGCCACGTGCTGGGGTGGTGTCCAGTAGCTGGACCAGTGTGTCCCCAGCCCACCATAGTCCCACAGCTGTGACTGTCCGAGCGGAGTCACAATGTTTCGGCAACCTGTGGTTCGTTGTAACCTCTCATTTTCTCAGTTTGCTGTGTGTTAACTGGATCCTTCAGAAGGGAATTCCTCGGGGCTCGGCGGGGCACAGCCGGGGTCCTGTGTGCAGGGCAGCTGGTTTGTGGCTGCAGTGCAGCTGGCAGCATTCTCTGGGATTTTCTTAAAGCTTTGGTGAGTTTCCCTTCCACAAGTGAGTCTCTGTCCTGTGGGACACCAGCCTCCATAGGGGCCAAGGTATGAACCACACACTCAGGAAGCTGGTTGTCATTTTGTTTTTTGGGTTTTTTGTTTGTTTGTTTGTTTGTTTTTGTTTTTTGGTGGTTTTTTTTTTTTTTAATTTGAAATAATTCTTTGAAGCAGATTCAGGGCAGATACCACTGACTTCTTACCACAAACTTTTAACATGTATTTGCAACGATAAAGTCATACAGCTTAAAACACAAAATAAAGGGTATGGGAAAGAGAAAGAGGCCACTGCCATGTGTATCTGGGTCCCGGGTTGGGGTGAGCACCCGTGCAAGTCCAGTCTCATCCCCTGGCTCTGTGGGGCTGCACTGGGGCTGTGTGGGGCAACTCACTCAGGCTCCAGTTGAGGCCTTTGGTCATGAAATCTCACATCTGTGTCCTTTGCTGGCTCATGCTCCACCTCTCCTCCCCGCAGTGTCCCCGCAGAGCCCTGGACCCATGGGCTTCCCCTCTCTGTGTGCGCTTCCACTCCTCGGCAGCTTCCTCTCCTCGGCAGTGTCCTTCTGTCCTTCCCGGGCCCGGGGTGTGTGCAGCCTCCTGAAGTATTGTGTGCGTGGCCTCGTTGGTCTCTGGATCAGTCTGGAGTATATGTCTGTCTGGACACGTGCAGGTGTGGTGTAGCAGTGCTCTGTTCAATAAAGCTTTCATATACATAGCAGCAATGGAGTCTTGCCATCGGTGACGCGCAGGGCCAGCTACTGGGCAGGGCTGGCAGGCGTCACGGGCACCGCGGCCCCTCTCTGTTTGCTCTTCCTCTTCTTCGTGCCAGACTTAGTGTCTTTGGTGTCTTTCCGATTTCTGTTTCCATTATCTTGCTTTCCTTGCTCTTCCTTTTTCTTCCTTTTCCCTGCAGTAAAGCAAAGAGGCAGTGTGAGGCTCTCTGGTGGAACGAGCCATGAGGGGATGGATTGGCTGTGCCCACCTCCCTCTGCCCCGCTGGTTCATCCCTGTGCTGTTAGTGACTGCTCAGAACTGTTTTACCTCAGAACACTCAACCCAGCTGCAATCCTTGTCCATCCTATAACAGGATAACCAAACCACAGTTCATCCCGAGGACACTCTAATTCCTGTGAAAAATAGACCTGAGCATTCTGGTAGGGAGGACAAACCCCATCGTGGCAGCACACAGGCATGCACCCTCAGCTGCTCTCGGCCAGGGAAGAAGCTAAAATAGCTGAAAGCCTGTGGGACATGCAGCAAGCTGTGCTGAGCATCACCCCCCCTGGAAGCTATGCCCCTTTCACCCTGGGGGCCATGCCTCTTCCACCCAGGGCTCTTCCTAGCTGCCATCACATTGTGTTCCCTGCTCCATAAAGGGTTAGGGAGCTGTGCAGTGCATTTGTGACACTGGACAACCGGCTGAATATTTGTGTCTGACCGAGCAATACGGGGTGTGGGGAGGGACAGCGAGAGACTCCCCCTCTGCTCACCTTCAGGGCACTGGCTCTTCTGCACAGTGCATCTGCGCACCTCTGTGGTGGGGGGGCACAGGGACACGTCTCCAGAGGGAGCCTGCAGAATCCGCCGGGTTCGGTCTTCATTGCCCTTCTTGAAGCCACAGAGCTTCCTCTTCTTGGAGCAGGGCCCCCAGGGCCCCCACTCGCTCATTTCACATTGTGCTGCCAGGTAAGAAGAGAGCTCAGCAGTAACTCCCATTCCTGGATTGCTACCTCAGGCCTTCCCAGAGCCCCTGCACAACATGGCATCTCTCCCCACCTTAGGCTGGAAGGGAATGTGTGTTTCCCCAGCAGCTTCCTAAATTCCCAAGCACCTCCTTCCTTACTGCACCACACCAGCTCTGGGTCGCACTTCACAAACCCTGGGGGCTGCTCTCCATCCAGGCTGGTTCCCAGAGGGCTCTGCCCCAGCTGGGTCTGGCTGTGCCGTCACCCCCACCCACCACTGGGCCCGAGGCCACTTGCCAGGACTGCTGAGGCCACTTGCCAGGACTGCTGAGGCCACTTACCAGGACTGCTGCACTCCATGGTGCCGTTGGCAGCAGCGTAGCCTTCGGGGCATGTGACGTAACATCTCCCTTTGTGCAAATACAAACCTTCCTTACATTTTGTGCAAAAGTTTCGACTGAAACAGGACTCACAGTTCTCAATTTTGCATTCTGAGGAAAAAAACACCAAAGCCATCATGTAATCTGATGTGAGCAAAAGACACAAGAAGATCCACACTGCCAACTGGAGCTCAGTCTTGGCTCCCAGGGATTTTCCAGCAGCAGGGCACATCTCTGAGATGTCTCTAAGTGTCCTGCCAGGCCTGACTGTGCTGCTCAGAAGTCAGTTTTCTTTGCACCATTTCCTGTACAGGACAGACCTGTGCTGCAGCTCTCATGGCCCACAGCAGCTGCTGCCAGAACAGAATCAGACAGGGTGGGAAAGTTTTGGGCTGATATGCAGCTGATCATCAGTCAGCTGAAGGGGACAGTGCAAAGTCCTGGATCAACAACTGCAGCTACAGGACGGGCTGCATGGAAAGGGAGTTATGTGGAAGCCTTGCCAGGAAGGTGCTGTGCATGGAACTGCCAGAGGAGTGATCACAGGTTTCCATGTCCAGCTCTTTCTGGTGCTCTGGTTGCAGGAGGCAGCCACAGGCCAATGATCTCCCTGAGAGCTGCCTGGCTATGGTGAGCAGGAGGGGAGGAGAAAAGGCACTTGTCTGAGCAGTACCTAAATGGCTGAAAGGATCCCCCTCCTCCCAGAGGAAAATGGTGCCAGTCTGGCAGCCCAAACAGAGCTGCCAAAACATCCTGCAAGATCCCGTGCCCACAGCATGCCTATGTGGTGCTGAGTGAGGGTTATTGCCAGGGCAGGCGACTGCCCTGCTCAGCAATGCTCTCCCCTTCCATACAGCCACGAGCGAAGGCACACGATGCCCTGCAGAGCTCTGCCACCCACCCGTGCCCACTCCCTCCCATCCCCACACTCACTGATGCACTTGTTCATGTCTGTATTGCGAAGGCCAAAGTATCCCAGTGGACAAGAAGGCAGGCAGATCCCAATTTGTCGGATATCATTCCTCTCCAGAAGGATGAAGAGTTTGGGGGAACACCTCAGGCACCCATTGAACTCAGAGCACAGGTCGCAGCCTCTGGCACAGCCCTGACTCAGCTCGGTGCTGACTGGAAGAGCAGGAGAGAAGTGGTGGTTAGTGCCAGGCTCTGCAGGCACCAGCTGTGACCCCAAACCACCAGCACCATGGGCAGGAAGGGGAAGAACCGAGGCAGAGTGAGGGCTGGGGTCCTGCAGCACTGACACGCTCCCAGCCCGCTCTGGCCGGGCACCACAGCCCCGTGCCCGGTGCCCAGAGGCACCAGTGCTGCCTGGAGCACAGAGTCACCACGGTGGCAGTGGTGAGGAGCAGGATCCAGAAGCAGCCACCAGCTGTACCCAGAGCCCCAGCACTGCCTCTCTTACTGCTCCCAGCCCTGCCTGTCAGTCCTGACACACGTGTGGGGCAGACACTCCCGATGGGCACGTGCCCAGGGCTCCAGCAGCTCCTGCAGCCTCCCTGCTCGGAGCTGGTGGTGCCTCCACCTCGAGGACCGGTGGGGACCAGAGCACATGGCCCTGGAGTGAAACCCTTTGACTAATTCCACCCATGCTCGCTCTGACCCTGCCTATGTTAAACTCTCTCTGGCAGTCGGGAGATGTCACTGCCCCCAAAATAGAGATGTGTTCTCAGCTCCTATGTTCAGTCCAAGAAAAATACTCAATCCCATGTCTTGAGAGTTTTCTGCTTTTAATTATCATGTAAAATGCTGGTTGTTTTGAAACCAATCGCATTCTTTATGGGCTAGAATGCAGGTTATTTTTATTAGTTTATTATGCAAGCCATGTCCTTGTTTATAGAAAAGCTGTGTATTTAAAAGATGTATTCTTTTAAATACCTTGTTTACTACACTTCAAAAGCGAGCGCAGAGCAGCACAGTGTTCACGTGCCAGGAGGAGAGGTAAGAGAACTCCCCTGTCCCCTCACCATGACCCGAGAGCCCAGCAGCCCCCCCGCCTGCCCCAGCCCCATTGCCAGGTCTGTGGGTCTGGGGGCTGCCACAGCCTAGGGAAGTGACACAGAAAGCAGGGGGGTCCCCAGCAGGGATCCCGAAGCCCCCAGCCCCCCGGCTGCCAGGAGGGTTCACTGGGTCTGGATGCCACTTGGCACTGTGTGCCCGGGCCCCTGTATGCAGGGGCCTCTCGGGGATGTGACCCCATCCCTCCTGCAGCGCTGAGCCGTGGCCCCAAGCTCTGCATCCATGGCAAAGGTATAAACTGGGCCCTTGCTGGAAATTGCCCTTTATAGCATTAGCCATGATGTCAGGTTTTCCTTGTTCTCCCAGGGCTCAGCAGTCCCAGTTTTAATATCAAATCAATGTTATATAATTTAATTTAAAACAGTTTTAATGTAAAACAGTTCTAACATGAGCTTACATAGAGGAGGGCAAACACTTGTGGCTGCTCTTGTGCCAGTTCTATTTGGCTGCCCCATGTAAGCCCTGGCCAGGGACCCTCTGGGCAGGGGGGATAACTGACCCCTCCATGACCTCGGGGCTTTGGCAGGTCCAGAGGGCCAGGACACTGTGTCTGTGCCCGGCAGTGGGACTGGGGGAGCTCGCAGGGCACGGCAGGCCCTGCCCGGCCGTCTGTGCTGGGAACACGTCGGCACCCGCGTGACCCGCCCGGCACCACGAGAAGAAGGAGAGAAGAAAAGCATTTCATACATACTTCGTCTTTGCCTCTTGCCCTTCACCACTTTGCTGCTGCCTGTTAGATCCATCGAGCTTAGAAAAACCACCACCACAAGCAGTCCAAGCTGCATAGTAACTCTCCAGCGCTGCAGGCCCTCCGTCACGGGGTGGTCGGGGGAGCCCACTCCACAGCTGGGGTCTCTGCTGCTGCTAAAACGTCTCAGGTGGGATCAGAGCTGAGAGTCTGTGCACGGAGCCTGGTCTGGGACCATATCCACAAACCACATCAGCACCAGCGAGCTTAGGTAGCAGGTAACATGGCTCTACCTTCATCCCTGTGAGGAGCGCAGGAGCTTGGCCTTGGTCCCATTGGGGGCTTGGCAGCAGGCTTTAGCTGCTCACAGTTTCCAGGTGCACTGACAGAAACTGCAAAGGAAGAGGACAAGAGGTTAACTCGACAGCCAGCACCACTCCCACGATGGCTGGGGGCGAGCACGGGGGCTGTGGGGTGAATTGGAGGTGCTGGTGGCACCCGAGCGGCGTGGGGAGAACCGCTCCAGCCTCATCCACAGGTCCCTCTTGCTAATAGTGAGCACCCGTCAAAATGCTCAATGCAGCTTTGCCATCTGCCAGTGCTGCAAACAGTTATAGCTGGAACTTGTTTAAAAGAGAGCCAGACCCCTGGGCTGCCCTCCCCGAGCGGCAGATGGCTGCTGCTGCGGGTGCCAAGCACACAAGATGTTTCCCATTCAAGTGGGCACCTCTGGGGCTGGTAGTCGAGCTGAAGAGAGAGCGAGCCTGCAATCCCCAGCAGGGGCAGGGGCTGTCTGGGGACGGGATCCTTCATGAGCTGCCCAAAATGCTGTATTTCTGCTCCAAGGGAATTTCCAAACCTCCCAGCTCCCATTCCCTGGAGCACAGGGCAGGGTCAGCAGGAGCTGCTCTGCCCAGGCTCGCTGTGTCCCATGGCCCTGCTGTGAGTGCTGCCCTGCCCTTGCCAACCACGGTGAGTGTGTGGCAGGACAGGGGGACAGGACGGCAACACCACCAGGACAGTGTGGGCAGCAAACCGATGGCTCTGAATGAACTTCTGGAGAGCCAAGGGAAACCCAGGCAGAGGGCGGTTGCTGGTGCCGAGGACTCCACATGCCCTGTTCTTGCCTGGGAATGCCCAAGCCCTTGCTTTGCCAGGCTGCTGGCCAGGGGTGTTTTCCATGTGGTTTTCAGGTGGTTTTCCCCGTGCCCTGTGCCTGGTGTGCAGGAAGGGTGAACTTCAGGCTGCACCAAGAGCTCTGGCACAGCCAGGCAGGGACCAGCTCCTCTCTGCAGCTGGCAGAGCAAAGCCCCGCCGACGGCAGCCATTGTGTGAGAATAAAGGCAACAACATTCACTCTGTGAAGTCAAATGAAACAGAAAATTGTTTTAATCCCTTTATAATAACTGCGCAATCACCGATGCCCCAAATGACTGGTGGCAATGGTGCTGGAAGGGAGCCTGGCTGCAGCCTGGGATGGACACGGGCCCTGGGCAGCCTGTCTTCTTCTCCCTTACCCACCCTGGGGAGGGGGATTGGCTAAAAGGCCCCTGGCCCAAGCAGCCCCCTCGCTCCAGCCCCCCTGAGGTGGGTTATGACTACAGCAGAAGAACACCTGAAAGGAGGGGGCTGCTCCAGCAGCAGGTGTGGGCTGGCAGCACCTTGAGGCAGCTGCTGCAGGGAGATGTGACCCGGGTACCACCAGGCCTTGTGCAGCACACGCCACAGCGCTGAGCTGTGCCCGGTTAAAGCACCTCCCGGCAGCGCTGGCTCACCCGTGCTGGCCCCTCGGGTGCTGTGGGGCACTGCCACGGTCCCCCCACCCCGGTGGCTCTGAACTTTTCACCGTATCCCTGTTGTGACCGCCGGGGCAGGAGCCCAGCACTCCCCATGTGCTTGTCGTTACAGCTCGCGGCTCGTCCACAGGATTTTCAAATAAATAATTAGTCACTCGTGTAAACACCAACTTCTTCTGCACTTCCAAGCCTGTTTGCTGCAAGCTGCTTTATAAACACTGTCAAGTGCTTAAGCCGAGCTGTGGGAGCATTTAGGGAGCAGAGAGCTGTGCAGACTGGGGATCCTTCTAGCCCTGCAGCCCCTCTGCACCTTGTGTGGGGACCTGGGCATGGTGCGGGGCATCCCTGCGAGGTGGGGTCAGGAGAGACCCTCCAGACAGGCGGTGTGGCACGGTACGGCAATGCACGGCACGGCCAGAGCAGCCCGGGGACACGAGCTGGTGTGAGCAGGCACGTCAGGACAGCACGACCCAAACTCTCCCCAAATGAGCACCGAGCGCCAGCGGCTCCGGAGGGAGCGCGGGGCCGCCTGCTCCGCCCGCCCTCGGCTTTAATTACGGCGGCTTTGCCGGTGAAGGGCGTTCGCAGGAAGCACACGCCGTGTTTACAAAACACTCACAGTTTGGGCACAGTCCCCCAGCGCGAGGACAGCAGCAGGGATGGATGTCCGGAGAGCAAACACAGCCCCAGCGCGCCAAGAGCCAGTGTGACGCTTGTGCGACCTCCACGTACCCCATCCCTGAGGGCTTGTGCAGTGCCAGGGCAGGGAAGTGCCATGGGAAACCTTGAGGCCACAGCACAAACCAGACAAGCACAACACACTTTTTCCTCCTTATTTCCTTGCTTTCTAGCCTGAAGAGAGCCTGGGTTTGACCACGACTGCCCACTTATCACAGAAAGGCCACTGGCACCCAGGTGCTGCAGAGCCAGTGCCACAGCAGGTCACACGCGATCCACAGGTTTCCAGATCTCCTCCTTGAGCACTCAGGGTCTGTGGCAAGCCCACCGGAGGGGGCTGCAGCAGAAGGGTCAGGCTGCCAGCTCTTCCCACCCTCACCTCAGGACACGAATTATGATTCTTTCTGTTATTCCATCCATCAATCAAGCTCAGGTTGCTGCAAACAATTTCCAGTCTAAACATTAGCAGGATTTATGCCATTATCCCATTGACAGGAAGAATTTGGGGTAACCTGAATTGCTCTGAATTCATTTATGGAGAGGCCTGGCCCCTGAGCCTGAGATGGCACTAAGCCTTGTTTGCAATTCAATCAGGATAAATTGGTCCTTGGGAGCTCCAGTACAAACCAGAAAATATAAACCATCCTGATAATTTGCCATTAGTCCTCCTACACACAAGGTGAGAAAGACCGACATTATATCCCCAGGATATTCAAGACCTAATCCACAATAACTAAATTGCTGATATATTGCCTCTTGCTGAACGTACCAGGGATCCGTAATGTAAACGGGCTCTCCAAAGGTTTACTGAGCCTGGGAGAGAAGGACCAGATGCTGGAGGCAGGACAAGCCCGATTACAGCAGCAGCAGGAACCAACCCCTGGGAACTGCCAGGTCACTGCCAACAGCCAGCTGGGCACCAGCTGTGACGGGGAGAATTTGGCTTTTCAGGTCCCAGGGCTGGACAGGGTATTTGAATTTCCCCTTGGTAGTCAGCGAGGGGTGTGAATGTGCAGGAACAGGTTTCCTGCAGGAGGAATCACAGTTTCACAAAATCTCACTTGGGTTGGTTTGGTCCCAGGTCCACAGCTAGGACAGTTCAGCCTGAGCCCACCCAGCCCCAGGGCAGAGTCCATCTTCACATGACCAAGCACATTCCCCAGCCTGCCTTTGTGAAATTTCAAATACCAAACCCCTCAAATACCAATGATGGCACCCAGGTATCAGAGGCAGCAGCACTGTCCCTGTTCTACAGGCACACAGGGATGTGCCCACGGTGCTGGTGCTCCCCAAGGCCAGTGCCTGCTGTGCCTGCACTGGTGACCCTGTGGCAGAGCTCCCTGCCTGCTCCACCAGCCCTGCCACAGGAGGGAGGCAGCCAGGGCCGCAGGGAGAGGGTTTGGGCCCTCGTTCTCTTTGTGCAAGTCCCCCTCTCTCCCTGCGTTCCGAGGGCTGTTTTCCTGTCGGCAGGGCTGATGCTGCGGGAGCAGCACCCTGGAACCCTCCATGGAGGAAGGTCCCACTGCACTTGGCTCGTCACAGCTGCCACAGAGTGTCTCACGCACCTCTGGCAAACGTCTCTGCACATGCACAGGCAGAGCCACTTTGTTCTGCTTAATCCTTGAAACAATAAAAGACGGCTGCATTAAGTCAAATTTCCGAACCAGAAGGTCTTCATTTGATATTAGATCCCAGTGCCAAGTTCTGCAAAATCCCCAACCCATAAACTTCACTGAAAAAATAAAATAATAAAGCCCAATCTGGCAGCAGAGTCTCCACAGCATTGTTGAGGTCTGACTCCTTCCACCAGCTCCTGCACTGCATTCCCTGGGTCTGCGGAGCCGTGCTGTGACCCGCTGATGGGGAATACGCCGAGGAGAGGCTGCTGCTCGCGGCCACCCCTCTGCCCTGGCCTGGCAGTGGGAGCTGCCCCGGGGGTCAGCAGCACCCCATTCCCCTCTCCAGCCCTGGCCGGGCAGTGGGAGCTGCCCTGGGGATCAGCAGCACCCCATTCCCCTCTCCAGCCCTGGCCTGGCAGTGGGAGCTGCCCTGGGGATCAGCAGCACCCCATTCCCCTCTCCAGCCCTGGCCTGGCAGTGGGAGCTGCCCTGGGGATCAGCAGCACCCCATTCCCCTCTCCAGCCCTGGCCTGGCAGTGGGAGGTGCCCTGGGGATCAGCAGCACCCCATTCCCCTCTCCAGCCCCGGCCCCGCTCGGCACGGGCTCCTCGCTTGCCTCGCACGGTGCCTGTCACAGTAGCTGCTCCAAGTAACCCTGTGATCCATAGTGCCACAGGCCTCCCTCCAGGAGTGCTTGTCTGTCGGCGCTGTAAAACATCAGGAAATGTTTTACAGGGGGATTTCCAGGGCCTTCATGCCAGCGCCGAGGAGGCACACTCTGGAGGAGGAGGCAGAGCCCTGAGGCAAGCTGCAGGGTCCACGACTGCTGCTTCTCCACAGAACCAGAGCAGCATCTGGAATTGCACTGGAGCTGTCCCAGCAAACACAGCTCTGTAATGCAACTGAGACACTGCCTGGGCATCTGGCTACAGTCATGGGAAAAGCAAACCTGGGTCTATTAGGTACAGCTCAGGGGAGTTTGAGCCTCCTACAGATCAATAACTCCCCAAATGCCAACAAAAGACATTAGAACAGCAGAACCAAAGCAGATTTCAGACCAGGAAGCTCAGAACAACACAATTTGGGGCAGCACAAACCAGAGCACTGAAAACCTTGCTCTTCCCCCAAAAGGGCTCCTCATGAACCCCAAAGGTCCATTGCTGAGCAGGAACATGCTCAGCAGGTGCCCTGGGATGTGCGGGATGGACACACCACATCAGGTACAGCCCTGCTCACAGAGACCCTGCAGGGATGGGGAGCATGGGGGTCTGATGCAAACCTGGAAGCACAGCCACGGTTGCTGAGGCTCACCTCAATACCCAGTTCCCCTCTTATTTCGATGTAATTGTGTCCAGTCAAGTGCTTAGCGCTCCTTCCACCACAGACCCTGAATGCCAGCTTTGTAAATGCGAATTTGCAGGCTGGAAGGAGCCCAGTGAGCCATAGCCCCTGTGCTGATCTGCTTCTCCAAAGCCCAAAGCCCAGGGCAAAGCCCTGAGCACCACCTGGGACTTTCTGCTTGGCCATGTGCACAGGAACCATCTGCCAAGTGGACCTTCCTGCAGGGATTCCTGGTGCTCTGGCTCTCCCAATGAGACATCCCTGCCTGGGAAACATGAGCCCTGCAGAGCCAGGAGCAGTGTGAACTCCAGCAGCAGAGGAAAACAAACTGGGAAAAATAACCCTCAGCCTCAGGCCTGGGCATGGGGCAGGACGGGGCACTCGGCTGGTGGGAGGGAGCAATAGGGCAGCCAGGGTGTCCTCCAGACTAGCCACTGCTGCCAGCCTGGACTGAGGACATCCAAATTCTGCCTTTTTGTTGGATGATAGCACCCTGCACTGCTGGGATGGGGGGACTGAGCTCTGAGCTCTGCAGGCCTGGCAGCGCTCGGGGTGGTTTGCAATGAAGGGCATCCTGCAGCCAGCCCCTCTCACCCTGCTGCCCACGAGCATGTGGGGCAGCTGCAATCCCAGAGGATCCTCCTGGAGGCAGGTTGGTGGTGGATACAACTGTAAGCCTGCCTGTGTTTGCCAGGTCTTAGGCAGACGAGCACTTCCATTCTTGGCAAGACAACAGATTGCCCTCACACTGCCCTGGGGCATGGTCTCTGCTGCCAGTGCCACTTCTCTTAGCTGCATGGTCCCTTTGCCCACTCCAGGGCTGTCCCCACAGGCCAGGGGGGCTGACCTGCCCCCAGCCCTATTGCTCACTGCAGTCCCGGCCCTGCAGTGCAGGCAGAGCTTTGCCAGCTCACATCTAGCTCAGGTAATGGAAACGTGGGGCTCATGCTCAGCTCTGCTTTGCCTGCACACACTGGCAGGGCCAGCTCATTTCGGCTGTGCTCAGGGGGTCACTGCCCTGCACCTCCAGAGCGGGTGCTCCTCACCCCAGCTCCTCCCTGCTGCATCCCTCAGGGTGGTGCTGCTGCTCTCGCAGCGGCTGCGCGAGCGCCAGGGAGCTGATCCAGCTGAAACGAGACCTTTTTCCAGGGTGGTTTCCAGGCATGTCGCAGCGCTGGCATTCCCAGACCTGCAGTGCTGCCACCATCCTCCCACCCAGCCTCTGCTGCCCTGGCCCCACAGTGGGGATGAGAGGATGGAGTCAGGAGCTCACCTGCTCCAGGGTCATGGATGGACTTCAGACAAAATGATTCTAACAGGCAGATGTTTCACTGCAAGTCCCAGTCCCCGTGGGATCTCAGCACAGACCTGGCCACCCCAAATAGGACTGTAAGCACTGCCACAAGTTCACAGACAGGTGACAGGATTTTTTGCGTGGGTACCTGCTGACCCTGGTGCAGGAGAGTGGAGGCTCCATGCCTGCCTTGTCATGCAGCATTTTATTCTGCCAATATTACCCCGTTTTAATGCCTTTTACTGTAAGGCACCTTTCAAACCTTAACTGAATCACCTGAACACCCTTCCCCAGGGCTGTTCAAGGGAGCATACACACTCGAGTCTATAAAACGCTCCAGCAGCCCAAGGGTCACCCACACCCACGTCTCACAGCACCCCAGCTCTGTCAGTGTGGAGGTGTCACCTTGACCCACAGCCTCACTGGGGACCCACGTCCCAGCCCGGCCACGGGAACCCTCACTGACCCACAGCAGCCACAGGTCCAGCAGCACTTCCCAGGCACATCAGCACTGGGTGTTCACACCATGTCTAATTATTGCCATGGTCCCTGTTAACCATTTCTCCACTGATCCCGCATCCGAAACCCCAAGGAGCACATACTTACCCCACGCTCTCTGGGTGCCTGCCGTGCCCCCATGGGTGCCTGGCAGGAGGCTGGGTTAGGCACAGCCACAGCAGTACTGAACACAGCATGTGCTTAACTGCCCCGTCCCCCCGTTTTCCCTGTCTCTGGGATCAGTGGAGGGCAGCAGGGCACGGCCACCCGCCGCACCATGGCTTGCGAGACCCCGCAGCCAGTCCAGGATCAACAACGAGCTCCAGCAAGCGGGTCAACATCCAGACCCGTTCTCCGTGTCCCCTTCCCCAGATCGGGAAGTGGCAGGGGCACACGCAGCAGCCCAGATTCCCTGCACCCCTCGGGCGGGGGGCCGTGATCCCACAGATCGCGCTGTGATTCCGCACAGCTCTCATTGTCTGAGCTCATTATCCACGTTGCACAAGGCAAACCCGCAGTCGGATGCTGACACGGCTCACGTTCCTCATTAGCAGCCCACATTGCAAAAGCTCCATCGACACAAACATGCATGCTGAAGCCCTTACCTCCAACTTGTCACTCCCTCATCACTGCAGAAAAGACTCTACTGGGTTCTCAGATTTAAAATACTAGAAGACCAACTACAAAAATCCTCGGTTCCTCCAGAGAAAGTTACACACACGTTTCTGCCAAAAAAAATGAAAAATATATTCATGGCGAGTTCATGAAGAAGTCTGGTGCATTTGAGTATTTTGGTCACTTGTTTTTTAAAGCAGGTTTCTACAGGGTCCCAGCTTTTGCGCGGAGAAACAAACCCTTCTGCGATGTGCAGGATCTCAGCTCGTAAAGATCGCTCAGGCTAGTTCCTATTCCATCAGCCCACGCTGCTCCCTGCGTATGCAAAGCAGAAAGTATGTGATCATATCAGAGCAATTTGCACATTAATAAATCCTGGTCTCAATCCGTAGACTCCATCCCCATCCACGGGGTCGGGGCTTTTTATTATTATTATTACCAGAGTATCCAGCTTTGTAAAGGCATCCAGTGCAAACTCCTGCATGAGGGAATTCCACCCCACTAGTACCACCTCCTAAGACAATATCCAGCCAAAATATTGTGACTGTTGCAAAACCCGGACTGGAGCTCCACAAAGGACCTTCTAGCCTCACATCCAGAGCCAACGGGGTCTCAGCAAACTACTGCAGAGTGACACACCATCGAGTTGTCTTTATAGTCTTTTTTATTTATGACAGTTAATTCTGAGTTATTACTAACATTTTAGTGGTAAGTGGCATATGAAGTCATCAGCTGTCCCAACTGCATCTGTTAATAAACATGTCAGATATTAAAAGCAGCTTATTGTCCTCTGGAGGGGGGAAGGCACGAAGTCAAAGAGCTCACCGCCTGCTTGTTTTTCCATCACTGGCTGCGCAGCAGAAGGAAATGCTCCTGCTCAGGAGAGCAGTGTGGCTGTGGTGGGGCTGCCTGGACACCTGCCCTCCAGCACACCTGAGCAGCCTGGGAGTTCTGCTCCCGGTGCCATCAGCTCCCCTTTCCTCCTCTGCCTGAACTGGGGTGTCCAGGAGGGCTATGGGACAGACTCTGCTTCTCTCAGGAGCACAGGGGACATCAGGGCTTGGGCACCTTCCCTGAGACTCCCCGTGCCAGGCAGGATGAGCAGGATGCTGCGCTGGAGCTCAGATGGGAACTGGTGCCCCAGGACACGTGGGCATGGAACTGTGCTGGACTCGGTGCCCTGTACAAGCCACATGCAGAATCAGTGTCCACCAGCCACCCAAGGGCCAGTGGTGCCACATGGCCAGTGGCAGTGGGTGCCAGGCATGGCTGACCCTTGTCCCTGGTTCCTACAGGGCTGTGGCCGTGGCCCTGGAGCTCTGCTGAGGGCCCTGGTGCCCCAGCAGGTGGTCCCAGGGCTCAGCTGTGTGAGAAGCCGATGGCCAGCCCCTCAGTGTGCCGTGCCCATGGACCCTGGCAGTCTCCTGGGGGAGACTCCCAAGGCTGGCAGAGCTCTAAGCTGGAAGCCATAGGGCATGGGCTCATGTGAAGGTTGTGACAGGCCCTACGGTGGCTCCTGAATCCCTCCTGGTCCCTTGCTGGGGCCAGGGCAGTTCCCCTTTGACATTCTGCTGCCCACGAGCCCCCACTGAAGATGGGTCCCTAAGCATCCCTGACAGCCCCTGGCATGAGCCCTGGAATGCTCCATGGGACTTGGTAGAGACCTGACAGCCCCGAGGAAGAGGAGGGCAGGGATATGGGTATAAGATGTTGCATCGAGCAGCCCCCCAGCCACATGGGTTTGGAGAGCCTCCTGAATTCCTCACACACCTGCTGTCTTCTCTGCTCTGCACAGCACTTATGTGGGGCAGGTGGGAACACAAGAGTGCAAAATAACCCAAAACAGGTGGGAGGGAAAACTCATCCTTTCTGCAGCTTTTTCCTTTGCACTGTGTGTGTGTCAATGCACATGTACATGGAAGTTTTATTCATCCTGAATTTTCCTTGACACCTCATTAAATGTCCCTTGTTTCCCACTTGTAAATGATATCACTGAGACCCTTGTTATCTCACAAGAGCGTTGTGAATGTGTTCTGAATGTTGGCAGATGCTCAGCAGTCGCTGCCACAAGTCTCCATATTGAAGACCTTTTTCTATTTATATTTGGACCTTTTTTACTTTCTGTTCTAGGGAATTCTCAAGTACGATCAAATGTTGCTCCGGGACAACATCACTCTGTTGACTGTAAGAATGAAAAATCTGATGAACCCAAGATCTTTTTTTATGCTGCTGTTGAACAGCTAAACCTTCTCCTCTCTGATCTTGGAGCACCGTAGCCCCAGTTGACAGCTGTAGGTCAAGTTTCAGTCTGGAGCAAATGTTTATAAGTGAGCAATAAACCCTGAAGACAGAGCTCTGTCCTGGCAATGCTGACAGGAGCAGGGCTACCATTATGGCAGGAATGAGCCAACAGAGCAGCGGGTCTGGCTGAGGGCAAAAGGATGTGCTCACAGTGCCCTGGTGCTAGAGGTGTCATTGCAGGGGATGGTAAATCACACTAAATCCTGCCTCCACAGTAAATCCAGCAAGTCCCACATTTCTTCTCCCTCTGACAGGAGCTTGTTTACTGAGTTGGTTTTCTTCAACTAATGGCTGTTCAGGCTGATCCTAAATTAATCCTAAACAGGTTGTTTCTCTCTTGTACAAAAGGACATGAAATTCCACATTTTAGCAGGCTAAGATGCCAAGTGACTCCAGATTGAAAGCAGAGCTCTGACTGGAGGGTTCCTTCACGCCCACAGCAGGTGCCCAGCAGCCCAGGCTCCTCCAGCTGGGACTCGGGCACAGTGACACTGAACAAAGCTGAGGGGACAACCTCGCTTCCAGTTTCTGCAGAGGAAGCACCAACTCCCCCACATCCCCCAGACCACCCTTTAAGCACGTTGTTCTCCCTTATGTTAAAAACTTGCCATTTTTTTGGTCCAATTTCATCCCTCTGTAGTTCCTGCCCTGTGTACTCCTCTGCCTCTCTCAGCAAGGGGACAGGGGTTTTCTCCATGGAAGGCCCACCCTGCCCATGGACCACAGGGACATCCAGGAGCTGTGTCCTTCAGCCCGGGGTGCAGCTGAGGTCAGTGGGCCCGGGGATGCACCCAGGTCTCACCCAGCAGCTCCAGCACTGAGCACCACAGCTTCTGTCAGACCCACGTTAACCCTACCAGTGCCTACAAGTTCCCTGCTGGCACAGAGGGTGTATTACTCATCCCTGGTGCCTCATAAGCCTTTGATAATATCTCAGCATAAGCAAAAAGCAGAAAAGGTGCTCACAGAGAAAGCTGAAGGAAAGCAAGTACATCCTGAAGAGTCTGAGATGCTCCCAGGCTGGATGAGAGCTCTGCTGTGGTCTGCTGCTCCGAGGGTTCTCTGCTGCAGGATGACTGATAGCCTGGGCAATTATTTGTAATTGTAAATTGTAAACACCTGCACACCTGCAGCCTGCAGTCCCAGGAACACTGTTCTCCCAGTGCCCACTCACTGCACCGACACTCTCTCTGGCTGCAGGACAACGACTGGGTTCCTGCAGGGGCTGCACAGCCCATGCTGAGGTGGGCACAGGGGCACACAGGACCACGCCTTCCACAGGAGAAGTGGGAGCCAGAGGAGCTGACTTCCTGATAGGATCACTCGGGCATGCCTCTGCTTCCCAAGCAAGCCCAGGCTCTCATCCAGCCAGAGCTGCTCCCTGGCTGTGCTCGGAGGTGGCGGCACTGGCAGCCTGGCAGCGGCCAGGGCAGGAAGCATCTCCATCTGGGATTGCCCCTGGATTGCCATCCCCGTTTGGTGCTGTGCACCACGAGCTGCAGAGCCATAATTACACCAGTGCAAAGCTCTCTGTGGGAGACAGGAGAGCAAGATCCCATCACTCACAGAGCTGGGTGGGATGAGGTGCTCCACCCCAGCTGGGTGTGGTGCAGGCAGCAGCCAGGTGCTCCTCGTGAGGGCCAGTAGGACTGACCTGCTCTGGGCTCACCATGCCCAGAGCAGGGGGTAGTTCCCATGTGCCACACCAGCTGCCCAGCTCTTCAGACCCCTTTTTGGTGCCTGCCAGGTTTTCTGACACCTCAGCCGTGCAGTCTGGACGTTTCCCCTCTCCCCAAGGAGGGATGTTATGCGCATGTTGGGAAACGCTCCTTTCCCATTTGCTCTGAAGGCCCTTTTCCCCTGTTGTTTGAGGAATGCTGTTTGAATTAGCTCCACGGATTGCAAACAGACCCTGTTGTTTTCCTTTCCCAATGCAGGGAGGCTTCTGTTCTCTCTGGCCTGCTGGATTAACCAGGGGCCTTACACACTGACCTCTCTGCAGCTCAGGGAAGCTAATTTAATCCCAATATTGTTACAGATCACAGCAGGACGGATCTCACAGATTCCTTGAGGCAAACCAGCATGGAGTGCTGGCAGGGACAGCAGCACACTGTGTTTTTAGAGGCTGCTGCAATGTTTCTGTCAAATTCCCTCTACAAAACTCCTGCGGCGGGGGAGAAGAGCAGTGCTGGGGGGACAGGGGGGACACCCTGGGCATGAGGTTCCCACTGAGGAGATGCTCTGCCTGCATCCCCAGCATTTTCTGGCATGCTGGAGGGTGGGGGTCAGCCCAGGATCACAGCAAAAGAGAAGGAGATGCAGACTCACATCTCCTCGCTGTTTCTTTCTCCTCATTATTCTTTTTCCCTTTGTACCTCTCCTGAGTTTTGTGGAATTGGTCTGTGATGTGATGCTGAGCCCAGAAAAGGCATCAGCACCCTCACAGCAGAGCAATCAATATACATCCCCCTTGTGTTTTCAGGGGGAAGATCTGCCTTCTCATCCTGTGTGCGGTGTCACAGCTCTGCCCCCCTTTCTCCACAGTCCCACCTGAGACCATCGCTCGCCCCAGGACAGCCAAGGAGGGTGTCCAGTCCCCACGAGCAGGGCAGGGGTGTGTGGGAGCTGCCAGGGCTTGGGGGGAAGCCCTGCCTCTCCCAGATTGCTCGAGGGGCTTTGATGTTTGGGAAAAATAAATTACTTTGGGACACTATTAAAGAGAAGTTTGAATGATGACACACCACAGGGCTGGGACTTCCAGCGTTTCTTGTAAACTCCATCCAGAGCTGGAAGTGGAAGAGGCCACTGGCACAGCCAAGAGGACATGAAACTAAGAGCCTCTGCAGCAGGAGTGGCTCTGTGAGCAGCTTGTCCCTCTCCAGGCATCTGCTTCCTCCCTCCTGCCTCTGCTGTTGCTGCTACAGAGGTCCCCCAGGAGCACGGGGCAGAGTCTGGGCAGCAGGGATGGGGCACCCATGGGAGCAACAGCTTAAGGAGCTGGTCCTGGGAGGCTGGGGACAGGGATGGGAGCTGGGCATGCAGTCCCTGCTCGAGCCCATCCTCCTCTCCGCCATGATCAGCTCTTGGGAACATTCCTGCTGGATGACATTTCCCAAGGCATTGAGGGGAAAAAAAAAAGGCACTTTTTTCCCAATATAAATTCTTGCAACATTAAAAACCCCACACAATAGCTGTAAGCCCTGGAACGGCTGGGGGTAAAAAAGCTACAGCTTGACATGGAAATAGCACTGCCATCCCCAACTGGTGAGTCCCAGATGTGGGACATCATGTGTGACAAAACCCCAGAGGCGGGACACGCAGGAAGCCTGTAATTGTTGTGGACTCCCATCACTGCGTGGGGACAGGCTGGTGACCTGGGGATTCCCGAGTGCCCCCCGGGTCACCTGCCACAGTGAGAGCAGAGCCCTGGCCGGCAGGTTGGTGCTGAGAGCGACACAGGGCTCCTTTCTGGCCCAGCTGTGCCTGCAGAGAACAGGCTGTGGCAGGAGGGACCTGGGGTGATTTTGGGACACCAGGGTGATTTGGGGACCCTGGGGTTGCTTGGGAACCTCCCAGGCATGAGCTAGGGTTTCTTGCTGGCCCACAGAACTGATGCTGGTGCTCCTGGTTGTACTGACACAAGACCAAAGGGTGAGCAGTGCCTGTCCGTGTGTCCTCACCAACAGCAGACACGCGTCCCCCGGGCAGGGACCTGCTCGGGTCGGCCCAGGAGCATCACGGTGCTGAAACCAGCTGAATAGATCAGGTGAAAACACGTGGAGGGGATCCTTGTGCAGCAAAAGCCGTAGCGATGTGCTCACTTTGTTCTGAGCCATTTGCAGGACACCTGTAATTACTCTAATTAGAGCCCAGGGCTCTCCCGTGCCCGTGCCAAGGGCGCACGGCTCAGCCCGTGCCCAGCCACCTTCTGCCCTGCAGAGGCTCTGCAGAGGTTTCCAGCAGAGCTGGGGGCTTTGCTGGTGTGGATGGGAAATGTCTACGTATTGTGTGTTAAACTATATAATTAATTGGATGCAGTGCTCGGCGAGCAGCTAATTCTGCCCGGGGGTTTTGGTCATTGTACAGACACGGAGAGGAGCGAGGCCCAGCCCGCTGCTGCAGGAGGAGGCCGGGATGAAGGAGGCTGGGCAGGGAGCAACATTCGGGCTCCTGGGGCCGAGGCAAGGGGACAGGGGAGGCTGAGATGGGGAGGATGAGGAGTGAAGGGCGGGATGGCTGCCGTGCTTCCCCTCGGCGGGAGGGACCGGCAGTACTGCTGCAGCAGCTCTTCCCTCTCTCCTTCTGTTTTTTCCTCTTTCTTTCTGTTTTTGGACATGTATGTCATGCGCGACCTTGGGGTGAGGCTGGTCCAGCCTGCACCCTGCATCACCACCCCCATCACCCCTCATCACCACCCCCATCACCCCTCATCACCACCCTCATCACCCCTCATCACCACCCCCATCACCCCTCATCACCACCCCCATCACCCCTCATCACCACCCTCATCACCCTGCACCACCACCCTGCACCACCCTGCACCGCGGCACACCAGCCACTTCAAACAGCATTGCTTGCACAGGAAGCATTTATGTGTTATTTTAAATATTTACAGGACAATGGCATGAGGAAGAGGCAGGTCAAGCCTGGCCTTCTCAGGAGGCAGAGCAGAACACACTAAACCCAGAGTGGGCAGGACAAGTGAGACCATGGCCAGAGCAGCCGTGGGGCAGCAGAGCTGGAGTTGGGGTGGTGGAGTGGGCACTACCACATCCTCTTGTGGTACCTCTGCCCTGGGAACTTTGGGGTTTCAGTTCCAATTAAGTTTTTCATATGGTAACATTCAGAATTTTGATGGGAGATGACGCTGCTTTTGCCTAAGAGAGAACATACTTTCACTGCTGCACCCGGCCCAGGAATGAATTCTCCACTATTAAAATGTAATTTAATTTATCTCCATGAGTTTTGTGATGACTGGGATTTGTTCTAAGGAGATCTTTAAAGGAGAACTTTTGCATTATTGAATGTATGTGCTAGGAAGTAGAGTTTTGGCATCCTCTGATAACCAAATTTCTTTTCTATCCTCCACTATATCCATCATGATGAAAGCCCCTGCCAAAGCCCTAACTCAAGCCATGCTTCTGGCATATTGTGAAACAAATCAGCAGGGGAAAAAGCCGAAATCCACAAGATGCTCTAGTCCAGTGTTTTTTAATGTAAGTTTCAAGGATATTGATGGTTTACCTCATCAGGTAAATATTTGTAGCCCAGTTGCTTTCCCAGGGTTAAAGCAAGAACAAGTGGTTGCTGAAACTGCAACTGATTTGCTCTGACAGACCTCAAGCAGCTTCAAAATGAGTTTTCCTGAAATCTGGGAAAACTCAGTGCCAAGCAATGGCACTGGTACCTTCTCAGCGAGGGCTGCAGGGTGATCTCATTTTCCAGGGATGAACCTGCTGGACATCCACAGTTCCCCAGGCCACCCCCACCCACAGGGGACCCCACTGCACTGCTGGGGAGCTCTGTGAATGGGGTGATGGGCAAGGGACCCTTGAGTCTTTGCCCCTTTTTGAGGTTTCATGAGTGCAAAGAGGAAGGTGTCTTTTTTTGAGTCTAATTTTATTGCTTCCCTGATGCAGCAGCTTGTGCAGCAGAGCAAACCTTGCTGTGGAAAGAGCTCCCTTCCCTGAGAGCATCTCTAGGGCATAATAATGGCTCTGAGGCCAGCAGAGAGCCAGGATGGTTTCAGCACCGAGGCTGGCATCACCCTCAGGACCCACGGGGTGCACACACCTCGCTGCCATGGCCAGCGTTGGCGCGGAGGGCAAGGCGCCTGTGCGGTCCTGGCTGCCGGCTGGGAAAGCTGCTGCTCTGCTTTGCATGTAAGTCAAAACCTGTGAGCTACTGGTTACAGACACTCACTGCTTTAGCAGGTTGTAGTGGGAGAAGGGAGGGAGCTGCCAGATCCCAGCTGGTCTCTGCTCCAGGAGCTGATGGAGGATTAGCCCAGCAGCATGTCTTTACAAATTGTCGGTTCCCAGAGTACACAAAACAAAGCTCTGAGGACTGTGAGTCTCAGCACAGAGGCAAAGGCAAGGACTTTGGGAACCTGATAGCACTTTCCACCCAGACACACAGACATGTGGACCTCGACTTCCTGTGGCCCCCTCAGAGCCCTGTCTGTCCCACAGCAGCGCAGCCTTGGCGAATGCGGTGTTGGGGCTGGTGGCTCGGACCCGACCGCTCCTGCCTGCAGCCCCACTGAGCCTCTCCTTCCCTAGGCTGGTGCCCCACAAACCAGAGAGGGTTTGTAAAGTGACCTCAGGTCCCTCCTGGGATGTTCTGGTACACACAAACCCTGCTCCCCACTGCCCACTGCCACCCTCCTGCACGAGGCCGGGGCCTCCCCGCCGGCCGCCCTGTCGCGCGCGGCTGCGAGCTGGAAGCTCTCGCTACTTATTTCATGGGAACTTCCGACATTTCCAAAATTGTTTTCATTCTGGCTTGGAATGAAGACAAATATGTCAGAAATTTCCTGGATAACATAAAGTTTAAAATATCCTCCGAACTAAAATAGAAGCGTTGGGCTATCTCAGCTCTTGCATTATGTCATATCATGCCAGCTCACGGTACACCATGCAGAGTCACAGATGACTTGTCACGAGGAGATGTAAACAAAAATACAAATAATGTCAGCAACAGAGGAGAAATAAAATGCTGAAGTGACAAATTCTCTAAAACTATTTTTTCTACCCTTGTGCAAATTAATTCTCCATGGGAAATCGTTTGAATTTTTTAAAAGAGCACAGTCTGGCCAGAGCAGCTCTGCTGTTCTCTGGAGCAGGAGGAACACGCTGCCGGCGCTCCCCTCCAGCCCGGCCCGCCGCAGTCCAGCAGCGCTGCTGCCGCAGCTGGGCTGCTCGGGGGTGTCCCCATGGCCCTGCCCCCGGCTCCCTGGCCGTGCTTGACCTCTTATCGCGCTTCTCCCGGTCAGGGCAGGCGAGCTCTGCGCTCACCGCGCGCCAGGGCCCGGCTGTCTCCAGCACCGATAACGCCGGGACGGATCACGCCGGGACGGATCACGCCGGGACGGATCACACCGGGATGGATCACGCCGGGACGGATCACGCCGGGACGGATCACACCGGGATGGATCACACCTGGATGGATCACGCCGGGATGGATCTCGCCGGGATGGATCACGGCGGGTGCCGCGCTAGCGGCACGAAGCTGCGCCTCCGTGGGAGCGCAGGCAGAGGTTCCGTGGTCCTGCCCTGCCCGGTGCCGTGGGACGGCGCTTACCTGGCTCAGCTCTGCTCGGCCGGGGCTGGCTCCTGCCCTCCCTGCGCCCCGCGCATCGCCCGCCCAGGCTCAGCGGCGCGGCCGCTGCCCCGCGCCGGGGCTCCGCGCCGGGCAGACCTCCGGGCGCCGGCTGGCACCCATCCCCCTGCCTGCCCCGTGCCTCTCCAGAAAGGCACTGCTGGGAAGGAGCGCCGGGGCTCATGTCTCCGGTGCTGTATCCACCCCTTCCCACCCTCTTGGGGTTCGGTCCTGCCAGTTCCACTTGTGGGCTGTCCTCACCACTTTGGGCCTTTCTACCGCTCCCCTTCTTGTGGCTCTGGATGTCACCACAGACACGCTTTTATGAGAGTGGGCTTGTGCAAGGCTTGTATAAAGTGTTCTCAGAAATACGAGGTCCTGTCATTTGTAAAACTAATAAAAATGTCCAATAATTTTTACAAGGGAAAAATGAGTCATTGGATGGCACATTTCTCATTACTGGCATTTTACAATTAAAATGAGCATCTATTGAATCAATCCAAAGCTCTTATTGTTAGCAGACACTAATAACTTCCTGAGCTATTGAAGATACTTTTTTTCTGAAGAAACATGACCCCTCGCCACGGCATTTCTCGTGGAGAGTGGTATCCAGCTGAGACCAGCTCTGCTCAGCTCCTGCTGGAGGGTTTTCAAACACATCCTGATGAGACTGGTGGCTATAGCTGGGTGGGAAATTGTTTTTAAGCCCTCAAAAATGTTCAAGATTTCAAAATTTTTCCCGCTCCACATGGGGATGAAACCAGAATTGTTCAACATTTTTACCAAAATAAAAAGTCCTCATGGAATCCATCTCCGGAATAGCCAATAGCCATGGGTCACGCTGAGCCGGCGAGGCAGGGGCTGCAGCAGCTCAGACCGCCGTGATGGTGGCTGCACTGGCATCAGATGACTTCTGCTTCCAGGGTGGGACACCCATCCCAGACCTCATGACCTTTTCTGGTGAAAAATGAATCCAGTGAAACTTTCCCAATTTCACTGCAGCCACTGCACATGCGTGGCCCCCTCTGCCCCACACGGAATGAGCCAGGCCAGTGAAGAGGGGACATCACCATCTCCTGCCCTTAGAAGACTAAGGATTTTGCAGCTGCCTGTGTTTTCAAAACCCGTGAGGAATTTCAGGACAATATAGACAGAGACTAATTTTCAGCAGGTGCTGAAACCCTTCTGCTGCTGTCTCCTGAAGATCAACCTCCCTCCAGATGTCTCAGGATGGATCCTGGTCACCAGAGCCACCACTTTCTTTTTGGAAGTGGACCCTGTGATGGAACAGACAGTGATGATCTGACGAGGGTTCAATGAGAAGAAACTCCACAGAGGCACAGGGAGACTCTGCCCCAGACAGTCCTTTCCCATCCATGGAGGCTCATTTCAGATTCAGGAGATGAGATCAAGAAGAGCCAGCCTGACTGCACGACGTTTTTCTCAAAGTTTCTCCAGATGAAGCAAAAGAGATGAAAATGCAAATCCATGTATTGCCTCTGGCAGAGATGTCCAGGGAAAGCTCCTGCTGCAGGATGTAGCAGTGGAGCTCCAGATTGCTGCCTGGTTTTAGGAGTGCTCTTTTCCCGTGCATGATCACCTGAAAGTGAGAGTGAGAAGCCCTTCCTCTGCCATGACACCAGAGAAAAGAAGGCAAATTGTCCCCTCATGCCCAGGGAATACAGAGAGTTTCTGAATGAGAATGGATATCTTTGCTCTCAAGCCCCAGCGGGCCCCGGGCAGCCAGGCTGCTGTCACTTGTGGGGAGGTTCACTTCCTATTTGTACCATCAAACACGTGCAAGGCTTATGAAAAACTGCCATGAAATCCCACTGCACAGCAGTAACAATGTGCTAGTGCTGGCTTCCAAACACTGAGTGCCCTGCCAAAGGGCTGGCAAGTCCAGATCCTGCTGGGCTGAGGCATCCAGATGCCACTTCTGCCATGGCAGATCCTCTTGATACGGGTCTGCAAGACCCCAGCCTGAGCCCGGCCTCCCCATGAGCCTGCTCCAGCCCTTTGCCAGAAATGAATATCCACAGGACTCAGAGCCCTCCATGATGGAGACTTCACTCTGTCCTGGCTGGAAGATCCCTTCTCTGTGTTGGGCAGAGGGCTGGAGCTGGCGCTTGGTGTGTGTGTGCTGGTTGATCAGTCCAAGCTGGGCACACCAGAAGGACACTGGGCTCCACTCTCTGTGCACCTCACTCTGGACTCTCCTCTCCCCATCCTCCCCATGGCTCTCTAGAGGGAATAGTTCTGTCTCTGGGGAAAGTGCCGTGGGAGTGGGGATGCTGATGCAGGGCCCAGATGCTGGGGAGAAGCAGATGAGGTTGTTTTCCATTCTCTGTTGTTGTGCAACAGCCCCAGTGCTGGAGACACTTCCCACTCCTTTTCCTTTGCTACTGAGCATGGGGGTTGGGACGACAATATGTATTGTCATTTATAAGCTCTGTAGGACCCTTCTGGGACCTATGTGCATAAATCTTGGGTTTGCTTTAGCATTCCTTTTCACTCTTGTGTCCTTACAACACAGCTTCTGCCTGTCCTGCTTGTCTGCAAGCCTGAGCTCTGCAGAATCTGGAGTCCTGCTCCCAAGAGCATCAGTCTGTGCTGTGGCCATGCTCCTCTACTCATGCTCCAAAGGGAGGGCCTTGGAAACATGCTACTAATCCAGCTTGACCTGGCCACGGTCCCACTGTGGCTGCCAGGTGCCTGAGCACAGTGCACACAGCGGGCATTGCCAACAGCCAACAAGAAATGCCAGGAGCTTCCCTTTATGGCTCTTTCCCGTTAAATTTTTATGGGATTTCCTCAACACTCAGATTTATGAACATGCTTGCCTGGCTCAGGAGACCCAAGAGCCCAACCACTGGCGAAGCTGAGAGGGAAGACCTGCTGCCCTGAGGGGACAGGGCTGGGGACTGACTGGCTCCCTGGTGCCCAGGGCAGGGGCTGCCCACGCTGGGAGCCCCGAGCGCGGGTGCCACCAGCCCAGCAGTGTTCCCGACCACCCATCTGCTGCAGGGGCAGCTCCGAGGTGCAGCCGCAGAGGCCCCCGGCTCCCCCGGGGCTGCCGTGTGCCTGGCCGGCAGTGAATTTGGCGTCCCCGCCGCAGGGACTCATCGGCTGATGTCGCAGGATTTCCTCCCCCCGCCGGGAGCGCACAATAGCGGGGACAGGCTGCTCCGCAGACACCCTAATCCCTTGGCGATTGTGCGGCGTTTCGGGGGGTGACAATGGCTCAATGAAGGTTTGCAAGGTTAGCAGGAACGTTAATCCTTACAGAAGAAAAATGTGACAATTACTTAATGCCGTGGCTGGGAGCTTTTGTGCTGCCCTCGGTGCGCTGTGTGTGTGCTGGGCAGTGTCTCGTGGACAGGCGCTGCCCGGGTACCTGGGACAAGAGGGGACTGGCGTCTGCTCCCGCGGGTGCAGCCGGCGCTGCCAGATGGCTGCGCAGCCTGGCTCCGCTTCTGCCCGTCCCTTGGAATTCCCATTCGAGCACAGAAGTTTCTACCACCACCCAATGAAAGCACACACATGTCCATGGCCACAGCACACACAGGAGCTGTTGTCTGAATTAAATTTCCAGAAAATTGGGTGTCTCTTACAATTCAGAAGAAATGCGGCCGAGGAGCTGCTGTGAGGAGGACACGAGGAGCTGCTCCGGGGGGCACGGTGGGGAACGTGCTCTGAGCAGGGCCCAGACAACTGCAGAGGAGGGGGCAGGTGACGTGGGAGGGCCGGGCAGAGGGAGACAGCGGACCCTTGGTCACTGGACAGTGATCCCAAGGGCTTGTGATGAGAACATCCAGGAGGAGGGCAGAGAGGTCGCCGCTTCCCTGCAGAGCAGACCTGCCCTGTGGTCCCGGCGCCCCGGGCGATGCTCAGCGGGGTGGAGAGAACCCCCCGTGGGAGCCTGCGACAGCTGCCGAGGGCTGGAGGAGACGTGCGAGTGCAATTGTGTCAGTGCGGAAACTCGGCCTCTTCCCGCAAGACGGCTCTTCTGGCATTAGGGAGTTGCTGGGAGGTGGAGGAATGGAACACCCTCGGCGCTGCCAGCCAGATTGTGTCGGAGAACTGTGACAGCCATCCGGGGATTTCTCTGTCTGCAGGGACTGAAGGAAGGGAAGGAAGGGATAAGGCGCTGAGATCACAGGCGAGATCCCGCCTGCTCGCCCGGAGGCAGGCGCAGCACCACAGCACGCCCCGCCAACCTGCTCCCGGCGGCGCTGGAGAAAGTGCTGTCCCCGCCTGACCCCGCACCCGTCCCCACGGAACGCGGATCACGGCAGCCAAGGGCAGCAGGAACAGCCAGGCATGGCCCGCGCCACAGGGACCCCGCAGCGGTGCCTGGAGCTCCAGCCAGGCTGGGGCAGCATCTCAGCCGGGACAGAGGCAAACACCTCCCCAGGTGTCCCCTCCGTGAGGCCGGCAGCCCGCTCCCCATCCCGGCTCCCCTCGGCTGTCTGCAGGGCTGGGACCTCACCAAAACACCCCCTCAGAGCGAGATGAGCTGCCAGAAGGCAGCCCCAGATCCCTGCCGGGCTCCTGAGAGGCTCGGGACAGCCTCCCTTCACCTGTCCCTTCCCTCCCTGCAGTTCCTGGCCACTGCCCGTCCCCTGGCACATCGGGCAGAGCAAGAGGCCACGGAGCGTGCGGCAGCCGGGCAGGCTATCGCCGGTGCTGGCCGTGGGCACCCTCCTCGGCGGGCGAGCAGCCGCCCAGGTGACCCCCCCAGCCCCGTTCTCATGATGCTGTGCGTGTGTGCGCTCGCGTGTGTGTGTCGGAGCCATCGCGGCTCGGTGGATTTCAGGCACTGCAGTCAAAGAGCGCAAATCTGCCTCTGATTAAACCGGCCCTTTGTAATATAACCTATATGAGCCTGCACTTAACACCCATCATCCTGAGGAAAGCCCAGGCTCTCTTCCAGCCAGTTGGGCTGCGTGCCTCCGGGGCAGATCTCCCAGGGACATGAGACTGCCGGGGCAGGAACTTGGATGCATTTCTGTGCGGATTCTTCCCCCTTCTAGAGAGGCACAATGGGGCTTTGCATGAGTGATACAAACATGCCAGTTGTACTTAAGGTTGACAAATAATGTAAACCACACAATCTGGTTTGAGGGAAACGACTTCACCACAATTTATTTTAGTGCTTTAAACATCACGCCAAACTCTGTAGTGAATTGCTAAATTAATGCCGGGCTGCCATCTAAATAGACATCTTCAGATCACAAGCATGTTATAGGGGGAATGGTTTCCTTTGAAATGGTTCCCACAGCTTAAAGGCTGCACAGAGAAAAAATGTGCCCAGGATTCAATTGCTGCCAACATGTGGTGGCCACATTTCTCCACTGCTATTGGCCAAGATGCGCAGTAAAGCTGAGGAAGCATCATCTGAGGTGGATAGATAAACTAGTGACTGCAGAGAGACAGGGAATGCCATAAGCAGCTCACTCTGAGGAAAGGGATAAAGCAAAACAGCCTCATTTCCAAGCTTTTAGCCTGGAAAAATGTTCTCTGCTCAGGAAGGCATTTGGTTATTCCCATTACGTATTTTCTCAGCTGCCTGGGATGCAGCAGAGCTCAGCAAAAGCACAGTGGATGTGTCCTCCACTCTCAGTTTTCCATCAGTGTCTTGGCTGATGTTCCCAGCACTGCTGCACTCTGTTACCCTGGCTGCTGGCACCAACAGCAACTTCCACCTGCTCACAGCCATGTCCTGGATCTGCTGGGACAAAAATGTGTCAGATTCCTTCATCACAGGGAGCTGGAATCCCAATGCCAGTGCTCCCTACAGGTATCAGGGAAGGGGACAATGAGACCATGACATCTTCCCTGTCCAGGTGAAGGAGCTGAGGAGGCTCATGGTGGGTACTCACACCACATGCAAACTTTGCATCTGCACTTCAAACTGGAGATACCCATTGACCAGGCTGTAGCAAGCACAGACAAAGGATGAGGAGACAAAGGAGAGGGAAGGGAGCTGTCACTTGGCCACTGTTCCTATTCTGGCAAGTTGGGTTTTGTTTCCCCATCACCAGCCCAAAATCCATCTTCCATGCTTTCGTGGCTCAGTCGCTCTTTCCCCTTATGGTTTCCTTCAGCTGAGCTGGAGGAAGAATAAAGAAATGTCTCTCCGGGCCCCAGCCTCTTACAGGGCTCATAAATATGTCTCTGCTTAAAAACTCAAGGATTAATTAACTCATGAGTATCTCCTAACTGAAGTTCTGGGAAAGAGCACCCTCCCGCATGGGAGGCAGCCTGTCTGTGGGAGGTTTCCCCGGGGCCTCTCTTCTGCTCACTGACTCCTGACTGGGATGGACCTGGGGCTGGGCAGTGCCCACCGAGAGGGATCCTGGCCTGGCACCACCACTGCCGTGCTGGGCCCCCAGTGCCATGAGGCACCTGGGTGGCCGTCAGCATCAGCTCCCAGGCCATGTCACCGTGTTGCCTTCACAGTGTTTTCAATTAGGTGCTTGACAATGCCCAGGCTTGGTGGTCCTCATAAATTTTGAGCACTGTCGGTGCCACGGGAAAGTTTGGACCAAGGGGGCTGGTGCCTCGGGGCACGTTGTGGGGCCACACTCTCCAGACACAGCAGCCCCAGCCCTGGCACTGCTGAGCCCTGGCCAGAGCGGCTGCCCTGGCTGATGGTGGGGTGGGTGGGTCTGCCAACAGCTCCCACCTCGTCCACATGCTCCATCCTGCCTGGGGAATTGTTGGCTGCATTGGTGGGTACTCCTTCTCTCAAGAGTCACTTGTCCCTGCCCCATGCCTGGTCCAGAGGGGTGCCAAGCCCTACAGCAGGCATGGGGCAGTGCAGAGCAAGGGTGCTTCTGCAGGGTGGGCAGGAGCTTGCCCCCACTGACAGCCCCTCTGCCTCATCACTCGCTCAGGCTCTGCCTGGTAGTGGGTCTGCAGCCCAGCAGCCCCGGGAGCCCCCGTGGTCATGGGCACCCTGGCTGGGGAGCTGGCCTGTTCTGAGGCCTGGCTGTGCCCGGCACAGCCCCTGGGGAGGGAGGGTGTCTCCAGCAGCCGTCTGATCCTTGGCACAGCGTGTCAGCCCCGCAATCACTGGTCTCCAAAGAGCAGAGCTGCCAGAAGCCACTCCTTCTGCAGCGGGTCTGTGCAGAGCTGGTACAAAACAAACAACTTTTGCAACATGTTTTGTTTTCCACCATTACATTAAAAAAGTAAATAAATTAAATCCATTTTGCTGCCACTTCACTATGTCAAGTGTAACCTGAGCGCTGCTGGCAGAGGAGGCAGCACATGGCACGAGGCCTCCCCAGCTCATGGCAAGGCTGCCTGGCTGTGCTGGAGCCTGAGAGCTATGCAGGAATGGACTCAGAGGAGCTGTGCTGGACTTGTGCTCGCAACCTTGCTTGTTCCCAGGACGGTTGGCCCCATCCTACATGACATCCCGCGTGGGCTGGAAGGGCTGGTGCTGCAGCAGAGAGGGGTGCAAGGAGCTGAGATGCTCAGTCTGAGCAGGTATCATCCCTGACAAACTGCAGCTGAGGAGGATGGCAGTGTCCCCTGGGCTGTTCCCTAGGCCTCTCTGCCCTCTGCTCCTGCATCACTTCACACCTTCATCACCATGTCCTCAGGGACAGTGCTGCTGGCTCAGTGTGGGAAGGAGGAAACTTCACGTGTCCATCCTGGACTACTGCACTTCCCACAGGTTGCACACACAGGGTGTCACCCAACAGGTCACTGGCACTGGCAGGAGCTGCCCCCAAGGGCTGTTACTGCAGTGAAATGCTCTCCCTCAGTGAAGCTCCTGTCCTGTGCTTGATCTGGGTGGATGAGAGGCCCCAGGGACAGCTCTCTGTCAGTCTGTCCCCAGTCCCCAGAGCTGAAAGCATTTCCCATGGCCACACTCCCCCTCTCCCAAGGGAAAAGGGACTCTGCACACTCAGTGGTCCACCATCCTCCTGGGCAGCCTCCCTTGCCTTCCCCATCCCCTCAGGGCTGCCACCCCCTCCCAGCACGCAGAAAAGGCAGGGGACACCCAGTCCCAAACTGGATCCTCCTTGCCAAGGCTCTCTTGGGGCTCCACAGGCCCAGGGAGGTGCCTGGTCTCAGTGATGGCTCGGGGACCCCACCGGTGAGCCGAGGGCAGTGGCTGCCTGCACTGCAGGGCAGTGCCCTCCAAATCACTCCAGCTCACAAACGCAGTGCAGGGAGGGGACTGTTTGCGCTGGGAGCACCATCCAGAGGCCTGGATTTTCTCCTCTCTGTGACAGCAGCTGTCTGCACCCGGGACAGACCTTGGTTACTTTGGCACCACAGCCAAAGCACCCACTGATGTCATGCAAAGTGGAACTTGGCCCTGGGTGCGAGAGGACTCAAGCTGCTTCCAGCTGGCCTCCTTGCTGCTTCTCTCACTGTCTTTGGGACATAATTAATTTTCTCTGCTGGAGGGGTAGTTTCCAGCTAAGTGGGGATTCTCTGGGTTTACAAGTTGGTGAAAGTGGTTTCCAAAGCACAGGACACCCTTTCTTCTCAAGAACCAGCTTGGAAAGGCAGTGGCAGCAGCACCCCTGGGTTCCTGCCCGTCAGGAAGGCATTCCATTTTTGGACAAGCCCAACTGTTAGGCTTTATGTAACACATCTAGATACAACCCAGTTCTCTGCAGCCCTACAGCAGTGTGGCCCTGCCTGCAGGGGCAGCTGTGATGGCCATGAGGGGCTGTGCTGCTACCCTAAGCAGTGGGAGAAGCTGTGGGCTGACCCAGCCACTTGGCCTTCCTCTTCCACAGAATCTCTTGCCTCTGCCTTGGCACCACCTGCAGAGGCTGAACTGTGCTGGAAGCCCAGAGAGTTCCTGTCCTTTGCCAGCTTCTGCTCCAGGAGCTGGCAGGTCAGGCACCAGGGTCCCCTTGGCCTGACAGCGTTGTGGTGCCCAGGATGCTGTGCCCACCTCCACTCTGGTCACTTGCAGAGGTGTTTGCTGAGCCAACTGTGTCTCCATCCTGTCCCATGCACATGGTCAGGCCCTGGTGTCCTCCCATCAGCTTCTGCTCAGAGCTAGAGGAGAAGAGGAAACATTGCAGCAAAGTGTTTTACCAGAAAACACGCAAGTGACTTTTTTAATAATAACATCCAAATGAAAACAACGTGAGTTTCAAAGTCTGTCCTCAGGATGCTTTGTGGTTCACAGGCTTTCTGACAGGAATTCTCCTTTCCATCCCAGGGAGCGCACCCAGAACACCAGCCCCTTCCCAAGGTGCCTGTGGTGCCCGTGGTGCCCCTCACCACTCGGGCACCTGTGGAGCCAGGATCCGGCAGCAAGTGCCATCAGAGCCACACTGGGGTGCTGGGGATTCTGCCACTGCCCAAACTGTCCATCTCTCTGCTTGCTCACTCCTGCCCTTTGCCAGCAATGCCAGCAAGGATCCCCATGGCCGTGGCTGTGGTTGCTCCAAAGGCCATCTCCCACTACTGAAACACAAATGTTGATGTTTGAGGAGGGGAGATGCTGATGGAAATGGAGCTGGCTCTGTTTGTTTGTCAAAGCAGCTATTTTAAACAAGTTCTGTTCACACAGCTTGCAGATCGGAAGGAAGTTTTCCCAGCCATAATATCCTAGCTCAGCGCTGGGCAGACAATGGTTCAGCAGTTGCCCGGGATTAGCTGGTGAAATCACCGTGTGCAGCCTGGGAAGGGCGTCTGGGAAAGGGCAGTGCTGGATTTTGTGCTGGGGAGGCCAGGGGGGCAGGAGCAGCCCGGAGAGCCAGGACAGACATGGAGGGAGCAGCTGGGCTCAGAGCAGGGCACCGTGCAGCCGCTCTGGCAGGTCCCAGACAAGGGCTTCAGGATAGCCCTCCCCTGGCACTCAGCATGCCCATGTCCTGTGTTTTTTCCCAAAGAAAATGGTTAAATGCAAAATATGTTTCTGTTAAGATAATTCCCCAAGAAGCAAACCTGAAAACGCAGCACCTCCTGACCCGCAGTGTGATGGGGAGAGGTGCCCTGAACCCCCTACCCTGAGCCAAGAGGGCGAGAGATCCCCTCAGAGCCACCTCTGCCTGCACCCCAAGCCCTGTGCACAGAGCCCTGCACTGCGGCCGTGCCCCGAGTCCCGAGCACCGTGCCCCAAGCCCCATGTCCCAAGCCCTGGTCCCCACGTCCCAGGCCCTACGTTGCGGTCGCCCAGGCGCCAAGGGCCTGGCGTCACGGCCACTGCTCCCCGACGCGCTCCCCTCAGGAAGGCAGACAGGGCTCCTGGAGGGTGGCGGAGGCGGCAGTGCCAACTCCTTTATTCAGTACAGCCTCATATACAAATAAAAGCTTTACAAGCTTGCCTTGAGCCTTTAAAAATGCCGTTTAGGACATGTCATTTGTATTGTCTGACTCCGGCTGCCCTGCACCACGGCTGAGCTCAGCAGCAGTAAAACCGCTTCCACGTAAAACCCAAATGAGTTTATTTTATGTGCGGGGCAGGGCGAGGGAAGCACTTACCAAGCAGCTTCCTTGGCTCAGCTGTGACACCCCACTGCCCTGGGCAGGGTCACCCTGTCCTGCTCACTGCAGGCATTGTGCTCCGAGTTCCCCTGCGAGTGCCTTGGGGGTCTCATGGGACGGGGGCACAGAGCCCCTGTGGATGCTCTTCCCACCAACAGAGCCTCCTGCCACCTCCTGTGTTTCCGCTTGGGACGTCCCAGAGATTGGCTGTGGCAATGTCTGCAATGCCACAAACATCAGAGGAAGATGCAGAAGATTAAAGCAAATTAATCTCTGCCATCCCTCTGGTTGCTCTGGGAATGCCAAGGCGTGAAAGCTCTGACTCAGGACGTGCACATGGAAACTCTCCACCAAGGGGAATTAATTGCAGGAGCACTGGCCCATAGTGTGAAGATTTTTTTGTTAAGAGCTCAGATGAAGCTTTCTGTTTCTTCCTCCTCTTGGTGAATCTTACTGTGATTAAATTAAAGGAATTCTTGTTAAAATGTTAATATCCTTCTAAGACCGTTTGTTGTTTTTCTCAGCTGCCTCTGGTCTCTTTAGAGCCTTTGCTGCCTTTTCCTAACATTTTCCAGCTCTTCCTCCCCCTCCGTGCCGCTCTCCCCCCTGTTTCTGAGGCAAACTGGAAAGTTACAGTTGTGGCTGAGCCGTGGCTGCGGGCGGTGAGTCACTGCGAGGATCCCCACTCACAGCTCGTAAACAGGAGGGAGAAACACGCGCTCCTGCCCGGGGCTGTGCCCGGGGCCTGCGGTGGGCTGGGATGGGGATGGGACAAGGATGAGAACGAGGACGGGGATGGGCTGCTGCCCACACAGCTCCCAGCACACGGGGTGAAACCAAGGCACAGCCTTTCTCCCCCTGAGCTGGGGGTCAGAGAAGAGCCTGGCCCTGCCAGTGCCCCCGGTCCGTGCTGCTCCCACTGCTGTGCACGTGGCCATTCCCAACCTGTGTCCCCACCCCCTGTGCCCCCAGGCCAGCAGCATGGGGTGACTGCACAGGCACCTTCCAGTGATGTGGCAGCAGCGCCTAAAAACTTACAGAAAAGTAGAGGAGCGATAGGATTTTTTTCCACAGCTAAGGAAAAAATGCTCATTTGTGGGCATTTTCCATTCGGGAGCATCCTGTGCAAATGCATTGTTCCTCTTTGAATTCCTCAGCATATGGCATTCTGTGCTGTTAGAGTTTAATATTCTTTTCATTACCGATATCTAATACAGACAAGTCTTGAGGGTTACACAAAACATATGCGAGCCTAATTTGTTTTTACTGTGCCACATGGTTTTACTCCCTGCATCATTCAGTTAGCTTTTTTTTTCTAATCATGTGATCAGCAAAAACTTAATGCTATTTTTAAGCATGGTAAGAAAGTGAAAAACACATTTACTGTGACTGCAGAGGAAGAGGATTGTAGATTCCCCTCTGCAAAAGTAGCTGTTACAGTGTGATAGCAAAGTGACACTGCTGCTGTAAAAATGGCATTGCTTTGGCTATGTAGTTTGTCAAAGTAGTGCCCAGCTTGTAAGGAGAATTCCTGAGAATTCTGGGTTTGGAATGATTTGTCTGACTGAGACAAATGAGAATGGACTTCACAAATATGAAGATCTGTGGTGACAAGCCACCTTCCCATGGGGGAACTCACCTTCTTCCTGCTCTTCATCCTTCTCCACCTTTCCTTTATCTGCCACCTCTCTGAAGAGGTGGACATTATTTTATTGAACGTATCATCATTTTCCCCACCAAATTATCCAGGTGTCCACATGGTATCCATACTCATACCGGGGATACAGAAGGATGGTTGTGGTCCCCATGCCAGCAGTGAGGAATCAGTTCTTAGTTCTCCTCTCTGCAGTTCTGTTCCCACTTGGCTGCACGGGTTGGGGTTGAGCTTATTTGGGGATTTGGAGCCTGGAAATGAGGGGAGCAGGGAACAGGAGAGGTGCAGAGCTGTGTGCAGAGCAGCTCTCTGCTGCTGGAACAGAAAGGCTGCAGAGATGTCGATGGCACGGGCAGGGGCAGGATGTGCTCATTGCCACACAGATCCCTGAACATGGGGCTCTGCAATGAAATAACCAACATTAGATCACAACCAGCCTTAGGTGTAGGTGGATCTTTAGCCCAAAGCTGAGCCCTCTGGCCCTTGGTGATGGAGATCATCAGAAAAGGGGGTGTGAGCCAACCTGCTGGTGGGGCAGAGGGAGGAAGGCACTGCCCACCCACGGGCTTCCCTTTCAGAGGCTCATGGCTGCCTTGGGTTCCTCCATGCCAGAACTGGTGCTCATTGCCCTGGTTCTTGGCTTGGCACTGGGCTGGGGTGGCAGTGCCATCTTGCTGCCGGCCCACAGCCATGTGCCTGGAGCTTGCCACAACAGGTCAGGGAAACCTGAGCCCTGGAAGCTTGTCCTGCCAGAGAGCTTCAAACAACCCCGAGCACAGGAAATCCTGGTGCTGCCACACGCCACATCCTCTGTTCCCACACATGTGCCTTGTTAGCAGTGTCAGGAGCCTCCAGCTTGTGGGTGACTGCTAACTACAACCACCAGCATTAACCTCCTGCTTGCAGGTCATTTGCAACAACCCACAGAAATGCCTCAGAATTGGGCCATGTTGAAAGAAGCTGGTGGGTTCCTGAGAAAAAAAGCTTTATTATTTATTTCTTTGGGCCTTTGAGAATTCTGGACTAGACTAATAAAACCGCTGTGGACATCTGGAGCCTTCCAGGGCAGGAACCCCAGAGTGGCCGCAGTGTGGGACAGCTCCATTCATGGGCTGAGGTCACGGTCACTGGGCTATGCTGCTTGGCCAAAGCAGTATGTGGGTCCTGCCAACCCTCTGACAACCAAGGGATCTGGTGTCAAAACCATCCAGCCATCCCAGCAGGAGCCTGGCCTAAAAGGTGGAGCCTGGAGCAGCATGTCTAAGCCAAGGAGGCTTTAAATCTTACATCACATAACGTGGATAGAAGGGCGGAACAAGATGCCCCAGCAGCTTTCCCGGTGCAAATCTGTCTATTCCCTCCAGCTGGAAAACTCTAGAACCTGCGGTCAGGTGTCACTGTGGGACCCCCAGCTTGCACAGAGAAGGCTGGATGCCATGGGGGGCTGCCCCACACATCTGTGTCAGACACCCCCAGCATAAATAACTCACCATGCTGGGCCAGCTGTGCCACTGGGTGCTCCTGAGGGTCATCACACAGTGGGTCAAGAAGCTGGATCGGTGTCATGGAGCACATTGAACCAGAGCCTTTGGCTGTGCACAGGGCCTGGCCTTCAACGGGTTAAGGGTAATTTGAATGATTCCTTTTGTTTAGATTCATTTCAGGTTTCGTGATTTCTGTTATTGCTGCATAAAATCACTTGCAGGCGCTCGAGGTGGGGCAGGCAGAGGGAGAGTGGGAGCAGATGTGAGCTAATTGGAAGCACAACAGCAGCAACAGCAAGTGCTGCCTGGCTCTTCGGGGCCCAGGGTGCCTCCGAGGCTTCAGCACACCCTGTTTGGAAGTTGCACTGGCCACAGGGAGAGCCCAGGAATGGGAAGGTATGGCAGGGTGGGGGGCAGGATGCTGAACAGCAAGTCTCTGCCCTTCAGTGAGTGATGAGGCTCCACTCACCCCAGGCAGTGCCCAGCTCCCAGCATCTTGGCTTGGGTTTAAGGTAGAATTGTTCTGCTTTCCATTCAGCTCACAAATAAAGCTGGAAAATATAGGAATTACTGCAATAAAGGTGAATTCTGTCTGCCAGGAATGTGGGTAAGGAATGGACTTGGAGGCCTCTTTGTCAGTCCTTCAGCAGATGGGCTGTGTGCTGCCAGAGAGCCCCAGCAAGGCTGTCCTGGGATGGGATGGGACAGGGCAGAATGGGATGGGATGGCATGGGATGGGATGGCATGGGATGGCATGGGGTGGGATGAGATGGGCAGCACCTCTCCATCCTGTCACTCTACTCACAGCATGTACTGCCTGGCCTGCGGCCCTTTTGTGCCTGTCCACCACCATGTCCCACTCCATCTCCCCAGTGTGTGATGGTCCTGTGTGGGATGGTCACCTTGAGGCAGCCACTGCCTGGGAGTGCAGGCAGCAGTGCTGGAAGCTGTGAGAGACCCAGCGTCTCCCATTCTGGAGGTGAGGGCAAGATGCTCTGCTGTCTGTCAGCAGCTGTTCCCTGGGATGAGAGCAGGACTTGCTCCTCCCTTCACTCGCAGAGCTGCTGTGATAACAGATGTATTTTGTCTGTGCCTGGCATGAGCTCGCCAGAACCTGCTTTGTTCCCAAGGCCAAAGCAGAAGCTGCCGTTCCTCCAACACCCACAGAGAGGGTCCTGTCACGCTGGGACGTGCCGGTGCTGGGCAGAGCAGGGCTGATTGCAACCTGCCCCAAACCTCCTCCTCATGCTGCGAGAGGGGTGAGAACTGGGAGGCCACGCAATAAAAATTCAAAGCATCCCAATCCAATAAGCAGCCGGAGCTGCAAGTGCTAATGAGATTGTGCACCGGCTGTTGTTCCCCAGCTCAAACGTGTCAGGAGCTCTCTGGGCCCCACCATGGCAACATTGGCTTTAATTAAAGAATCTCTGTGCGGCACCAGAGGGCAGATTCACCCGGCTGGGATCCGTGGCACTCGCCGAGTCACGAGACAGTCTGTCTCTGTCCATAGATTAAGCTCCAGGAATCTGCCAGGTTGCTTGGCACAGAGGAACGGGGGAACTTCTGTGTGAATCTGAAGAACGTAGTTCAATTAACTTTTCTCACTCTCCCTTTGGGCTAGACACAGAGCGCATCCAGGGGTTCACACCCCAGGTAGGTGACAAGGCTCAGGATTAATTAAGGAGCTGACATTCCCAGAGCCCCACTCTCCTGGGAAAGCAGCCTGGTGCTCTGAGCCAGTGGCTTCCAGAGCTGCCAGTACGGCCAGAAGGGTACCCAGAGGGTCCCCAGCCTCCCCTTCTCCTGGGGAGGCTTGGCAGGTGGCATCTCACTCCTTGCTCTCTGTTGCTGCACTGGAAAGCCACATCCATCACCAAACCCATTGGCATGGCTGAAGAAACCACGCATGTGTGTATGTGTGTGCACACGTGAGTATGTGTGTGTACACGTGTGTACATGTGTGTGCATCTTGTTTGGGCTCGAGGGGGTTGTTTTTGTGACGGCCCAGCAGCACTGCCCTCACCTTGGCCTCGAGGCTCAGTGGTTGGGCCAGAGCTTTGGGACTCGTGGCCATCCCAGCCCACTGAGCAGCCAGGATTAATGAGGGCTGGAAGAGAATCTTGGAGCAGTGACAGGGAGGACAATGTGTCTGCCCTGTCCTGTCAGAGCATGTGGTTCTTCTTCTGAAATCCCAGCACTTCCTGCAACCTGGTCCATTGAACCAAAATATCTTTCGAAAGAAATCTGGAAATAGACTCTGACACTATCAAAACATCCTGTTTTGACATTTTCTGAATGAATCACTTTGATTTTTTCATTTGGAATGACCTCTCTGCCTTTTTGGTAGAGAAATGGATTATGTTTATTGACAAGTTGTAACCAAAAAAAGCCATTGATTTTTGCCTCGCTGAAATGTTTCAGCCCCCTCCCCCAAATCTGCTTTGAGGTTTGATTTGTTGTACCCAGAGTATTTCTAAATATTATAGCTTTGTTCCAACTTAGAGGCAGATTTTGCAATCCCCAGACGAGCCGGGCTGCGCAGTCTCGGCCGCGTCCCACTGGGACCAGCCCCTGGCGGCACCGGGGGGGTCTCACCCGGGGCAGCCCCGGGTTGGGGGCATCACCCACCCCCCAGAGCCCAGCGGCCACCACAGGCTCCTACCTGGGGCCAGGGGTGACGGGGCTGGGGGTGACCCGGCTATTAGCACTCTTTGACAACTTGTCAGGATTAGAAAGTTCATCATAAAACCCTCCAAAACGAGCAGGTTTTGTGTGTGTGTGCGAGTTAAACTTTTCTGCCCCAACCAGGAACAGATGTCTGAACTGGTTGATGAATTGGAAACATCTGAAACAACTTTCCAAGCCGAAGTACAATAAATATACCTTTCATCACGATCCCTGCAAGAGGGTTTTAGAGGCAAAAATCACTGAAGTGTTTAATATGGCCCATGGTGGAGAATCATTATAACAAATGAACCAAATTAAATGAGAATTTCTTCCCCTTTTAGTGACTTTGCTGGGACTCCAGGTGCCACCTTCTGAGCTGGCAATGGGTCTCTGTGCTGCCAGTCTTTCCAAATCTCTCTTCCACGGTCTAATACCATCACCTCCCTTAAGTGGAGGAGGAAGGAGAAGTGGGGCCTCCCCTGGGGGTGTGGGGCCCTGGAGAGCACCCAGGCTCTAGCTTGGCTGTGTGGGCATGAACCGGGCATTCCTGCACAGGGGTGGGCAGCTACTCTCTCCTGGGAAATCAGGATCCATATCCATGGACAGGGCAGAGGGAGGCAGATGCATCCTTGGTGTCTCTGGAGCCTTTCCCAGTGCTTCACCAACTCCAGAGGCTGCTGGTAGAGCCCCAGCTCTTTGCCTGCTGCCCCTGACACCCCTGAGCCAGCAGTGCCATGGCAACCCACCACCCCCATGCCAGGGTGAGATGCAGGGGGAGGCTGAGGGGTCTCGGGGCTCCCCCCCAGGTGGTCCCCAAGGGTCCCAGGGCTGCCCACCCAGTGGGGCACACAGAGCTCTGTGGCTGCCCAGGAGCCAGACTTGTCCAGACCAGGAACAATCAGCAAATCATCCTTGTGCCTCAGTGCCAGGAACATCTGTCAGGGCCCATGGGCTGCCTGCCAGGGTTCAAGTGCTGCCATTCCACCGTTGATCCCATGACCTGCAGAGATGAGAATCTTTCAGCAGGAGTCATCAGAAAGAGTTTATTTTTCCATGTCTCCACTTGGCTTATTCCACTGAACAAAGTCATGTTCTATTGATTTATTCTGAAATCACATTTATTTTCCTTTAAGAAATAAAACCCAATATTTCATGTTTCAAAATTCAAGTGGGTTGCACAGGATTTGAGGGTCAGATTTTCAAGTGTGAGCATATCCATGAAAGCTCCTGCCTAGGCAGGAAACATCCTTTGTACCTGGGAACCCATTATGAGACCCTGTGCTGGTGCTCGCAGATAAAGGGAGTTGCAGCCTTGCAACAGGTCTGGTGCCCCATGGAAAATTCACTCCTGCTCCCCTCAGGACTCCCTGCTGTGTCCCCACCAAGGGAGAGACAGGCATAAGAGAGCTCACATTCTGCACTGAGGGCTGTAAATATGAAAACAGAACAGAGTCCACAGTTGGGTTTCTTTGTCTCTGGCTGCACTCAGGGACCTGCAGTGATCCCATGGTCTGGGTGAAGCTGCCAGTGCCCCCAGGTGCCACTGTCATGTCACCACCATGATGGGAAGAGGTGGAAATGGTACTATGGGGGTTTCTAGGAGCACACACTGGCACACACTGACCCTGTGCCAACACCTTGCCAGGGACTCCCTGCCCTGGAGAGGGAACTGGGCTCTGTTATAGCTGTTGTGACACTGTCCCTGACCTTGGGAGGGCACAGAACGTGCTGTGTTATATACCAACTGGGCACTGGCTTCATACAAATACATTATCAGAATGGCTAAAGCATCACCAACACGTGCTTTGAGCAGAATGAGTCACCAGAACACCACTCATAAACAGAGGAGACACCTTTGATGTCTCCATTCCCCTCCACTCCACTCCACAAGCTGGTGGTGTGGTGAGACCCAGGGAGCACTCAGGCTGTCACAGATGTCCCTAATGGGACACTGATGCTCACGTTGCTGCCACACCAGAAGGCCATGGTGCCCCTCCTGCAAAGGAAGCGTGGGCAGAGATCATTTGCCTCCAGCTCAACCACCTAAAACTTCCCTGGCTGTGTTGACTAATCCCCACCCACAGCAATGGATCAGTGTTCCCGGATGGTGGGGATGAGGGGCAGGTCCCTGCTGAGGGAACAGGACGTGACACCCACACATGCCCCACGGGCTGGAGGAGCTGCCTCTGGTGATGAGGGTGAGATGCAGTTGGGGCCAGGCACAGGGGACAGCCGGTATGACCTGAAGCAACTTTTTCATTTAAGAAAAAATATTTTGGAAGCCGCCACCTCCCTCCGCTCACCAGCAAGTTTCGGGTTTCATAAAGTCGGCCTGGTAATGGGTTACAAATGTACCTATCAGTTTTACATTTGTTTTCATTCAGGCTCAGTGAGTCTCCACCAAACCTGGCGGTGTCAGGGAAGGGCCCCCCCAGTCCCTCGCCCTCCCTGCTCCCCTCCCAGCACACCCACAAGTGAATTGTTCTTCCATAATCTAAACCAACACTCCTCTCCAGCAAATTGGATTTCGGTTAAACCCTGTGACTTATGTGCAAATCCTGACAGCAGATCGCCTTGCGCAAAGCTCCCCGCGGGGCCCGGAGCCACCGCGGCCACGCGGAGCCGGAGCCTCCACAGCTGGTGCCAATCAGCCCAGCCCGGCGGCGGGGCCACGGCCTTGAACCCCTGGATCCTGGGCACAGCCCTGGATCCCGGGCACAGCCCCTGGGCCTGGGCACAGCCTCTGGATCCTGAGAACAGCCCTGGATCCTGGGCACAGCCCCTGGGCCTGGGCACAGCCCCTGGATCCTGAGAACAGCCCTGGATCCCGGGCACAGCCCCTGGATCCTGAGAACAGCCCCTGGATCCCGGGCACAGCCCCTGGGCCTGGGCGTTGCACCCCTGATCCTGAACGTCGCACCCCCACTTCCCAGACATTGCACTCCTGGATCCCAGGTCTTGCATCCCAGACCCTGGAAATCGCAGCTCCAATTAGGGAGCAGAAAACCAATCCCAGCGTTGAGGAAACCAGCAAAGCCTGAGTTCAAAGAGCCTCATGCTGGTGTCAGAGATTCAGAATATAAATGTTATGTGGCACAAGGCATGGCAGGCACTGGCTGAGGTCATAAAAATTATCTTTTTTTCTGAACATTGTTCAACTTTTGAAGCTGCAATAAAGTGCAGTTCCCAGAGGAGTCAACCAAGCAGGTCTTGTCTGGATCGTGTGAAACTGAAGCTGAGCAAAGTCACCCATTTCTAATTCAGTTACATGGTGATTACATGGGCTCTCAGCTGAACAGCAATGATGGGTTTTATTTTCTGTGATGAATGAGCATTTTTAGTGTCTGGACTAGCAGCTGTCACAGAGCTTGTATTTTTGCCAAGAAAGTAACTCAGAGGGGAAAGATAAATTCTAACTCAACTTTTTTTTTATTATTTTGAGATTTAGGACCAAGAATTGACAGAAAAGCCCCCAGTCCTGGGGAGGAGCCAGGCCTGGGTGTTACCACTGCCACAGGGTCCCCCAGCACTCCTGAGCACTGTTGGTGGAACTGATGTCACCTTCCAGCCCTCTGCAGGTTGCAGCACAGCCCAGCACCTTCCTGTGGCTTTGGTCAGTCTGTCCATCCATCCATCCGTCCTGCACATGGGAACAGTGTCTGGAGAGTGATTGACAACCTTGGAGCTGTTCAAACATGACCGGGGGTGGCAGCACCAACTCCTTCAGCCTGGTGTGGGGGGAGCCATCCCAGCCCTCACTCAGGGGTGTTTTGAGGTGCAATATCCATGGGGGAAGGGTAGGGAGCACCCACCACACGTGACAGGCAGATGTCAGGGTGTTGGATACTCCACAGCTCTGGGGTTTGTTTGCTCCAGCTCCCTGATGCCTGAGCAAGAGCTTCAAGGTGAGTAAGATCCACTCCCTGTGCACTTAGAGGCATTAATGGGTCCTTCATGATCAACTCTGCTGCCTGGAGTTCTCTGATGGAAAAAGTCTATTTAATTTTGCGGTCTGTTAGCAATTTAAGTTGAAGAAGTGGTGTTCAGTTCCATTGTTTTCAGCCCATGATATTCGTGTGAAAAGTTTCTTTGATTCAGGACGTGGCAGTGCAGGAAGGAACTGCAGACACTCTGCAACAGCATGTCGGTGAAAACACAGATAATTGATCAGGAGCTTATTGTGAGCGAGATACTGATGTTGTTGTTGATTTAAAGGGATGTCATCAACTTAAAATTCATGTTTCATTTATTGGTTAATTTATTTGCTAAAATTGGTGAGATCTTACGCTGACTCCAAGTGAATGACATCAGGAATGGGTGGTTTTCTCCATCTCACCTCCTTCACTTTACGATCTTGGCTGCATCTTGGCCGTACCCTGCACTCCCTTGGAGCACAGAACCAGTGGAAATACTCACTGTAGTAAAACAAACACATGCCAATGTCATTGCCAGCCAGGGGCCTGGTATATGGTCTGTGTTCACATCTGCCCCAGTGCCAGCGTTGCCCCCACAGTGTGTCACACCTGGCACTGCAGCTCGTCAGAGCAGGATCTCACTTCGTTCACCCCCGACCGAATTACGAGCGGCCGTGCTGGGGCTCTGCTTTCACAAATGAAATCCACGCTGTGCTGGCTGCTCCGGCTGCCAAGAGGCTGCTGCTGGGTCACCCAGAGCAGTGCTCACGATCTGGTGTTTTCCTGATTTCACCAACCTCCTCCAGCAGTTTATTGATACCAAGCAGCACCAGAGCAGCCACAGCCAGCAGGAGGGGTCAGCCTTGCTGCCGGCCCACCGCAGACACAAAGAGGTTTTTTTGTGTACAGAGCACCTCAGCTTTCCCGTGCTGGCCTGGTTTGGGTTACAGACCAGCTTGTAGAAATGCAGCGAAACATGTACCCCCTTCCTCAGGCACAGACACCAGCACCAGCTCCTGGAGACCTCATGGAAAAAAGATGCTCCCCCAACGCTGTGTCCCCCACATACCATGTCTGTTGTTATTTATCCTGCTTGAAGTGTCAGCACAGACACTGATGTAGCACTTAATGAACCGAACCGAACTTGGCCCACAAGCTCCACAGTGACATTAAGAAAATCTGCTTCTTATTGTTATTTATCTGTTTAATGAAGCGGCAGGGACAGCTCCATAATTAAGGTCGAGTTGTGTCGCACTCAAAGTAAAACTAGTTGCAAATTCTCCTTGAAGTGTCATCATTTTCAAAAGAAAGCTCCTTCTGAGATTTTACAAGAAAACTTCTTATTTAGGTTAGTACTTTCAGTGGGAATTTCCCTGAAGGGGAAGATTTTATATCCCAGGATCAAACAAAATAAATCCTCTCAAGCTGTGAAAAATAAGGACTAAAAGTGTCTATTAATCCTGAATAAAAATTGCTGGGCTTTTACTAGCAGCCCTGCTAGCTCTGGACAGGTTGAGTAGGGAGCGGAGGCAGAGGTGAGGGACGTGTGTGCCAGGGGCACCTGGAAGCAGAAAGGGTGACTGGCATAGGCAGAGCTGTGGCACAGGCATGAAGACCCGAGTGGGAAGGAAGGAGGAGTGCCAGGATGGCACCAGTGTCTCACTGGGCAGTCAGGGGTACCCTGAGCTCAGCCCTCAGGGAAGGTCAGAGGACACAGGAGGACACGACACACCAAGCCCACAGCCAGTGGCTCACGCACGGGAGCTGAGGCAGCTCTGGTGCAGGGCTGGGGTTTCTGTTGGGACCCCCATTGCTGTGCTGGAGCAGTGTCATGAACTCCCATCTGTATGTCTTGAACTGATTGGGAGCCTGCAGGCGGCAGTGGCAGCCACATGCCGGGCTCCTGCTCCCCGAACAGCGAGTGTCCCACGCACCGGGACTGTGGGGTTTCCCTGGCTGGGAGCGACATGATTAATGGGCTCATTACTGCAGCTTTCACTGCGCTGCCTGACACGCTCTCGTGCTTGTACACAACTGCGGAGTCCTCGCTGCCGGTGCCAGCCCTGATTCATATGTCAGTAAACAGCAAAAGAGAAGCGGATTTCCCTGCCAAACCAAACAAACAGTATCTTTTGGGTTGGGGCTACAACATCCCTGTGAAACCAGTGCCAAGGGGCATCGTGCTGACGTCATTCCCTGCTCTGCTGATGCTCCCCACACCATGCTCGTGGGTCAGCAGCCCTTGGTGGGTATGGGGCACCCTGGCCTGAAACATCCGATCTCCCAGAGGGATAGAGCACTCCTCTCCCCATCAGTGACAGGCACCTTACAGCCAAAAGCGGGGGAATGCCTTGTTTAATGGTACTTTTATCAATAAAAAGGAATTATTGGTCTGTATCCCTCCTGAAACTTTAATAAAAGTCAAATGATAGTTTTTTCTTCTCTACTTTTTCATTTATTTCTAATTCAGACCTGCACTGGGGCCAGATTAAGAATGCTTTTAACCTTTCCAGCAGGCCTCGTGGAGGCATGCCCAGAAGCAGGGCGAGCAGGAGGAGGCTGCTCAGGCTCTCCACTGCAGTGGCACCCCCAGGGCAGCCACTGGCCCTGTGCCAGGCCCTGACTGGCAGTGATGTCCCACGGCCCCTGGAGCTCCTGCCACACCTTCCCTGTGCTGTCCCTTTCAGCATGCAGGATGCTGTTCAGCATCACATTGAGTCACATCAGTGAATAAAACAGCTTAAGGGTTAGGTCCTTGCAGGTTGCACAGATCTGACAGTGCTGATGAGGAATGCAGAGGCACCGGGGGAGTCCAGGGTGCTGGGTGAGCCCAGGGTAGGGCACTGCTTAGGCTCTGTTCTCTTTAACACTTCACCACCCTAAAGCTTGGCCATGCAGGCTCTTCTAGATCAAATTCCACACTTTCTTGGTGGAAACAGCTGTATTTGCCAAAGGATAAAGGAAAATGTTTTCCATTAACACGTCTAACACATCCATGAGTGCGTTCTGTTCGTATGCAAGTGCTAATGAGATTTCACTGTGACATTGCAGGAGGAGAGACAGTAATTAAGGCAGTTTCTGTTAGTGGCTGGAGTGGCTGAATTAATTACTGGGATTAACCCTTCTGCAGGAGGCAGCAGCTCTCATGGGGTGGAGCAGGAAGAAATGAGTTAATTTGGTGCCATTATCATCTGGCTGAGGACAGGTGCAAGCACAGGTGATAAGAAGCACCATTGTGACAGCAGTGCTGGTGTGGGTGGCCCTGCTGGGGAGGTGAGTGCAGCCACGGGGAGCAGAGGGACAGAATGTGTGCCCACAGAATGTGTGGGCACACTGAACAACCTTAGCTTGTTCTTTACTGCCCTGAAGGTTTTGCTGTTCCTAGTCTCTGGGGAGCACACAGCTGGCCCAAGGGGGCTCTGGAGGGGGTGTTGGCTCCCAGGGTGTCCCAACACCACTCATGGGGGACTTCCCATTCTTGCTGGGAACACAGGCAGACCCCAGGGGAGGGTGATGGGCTCTGCAGCCCCGACCCCACCAAACAGCTGTGGTTCCCCTGCAAGAGCTTCCATCCCTCAAGAGCTACCTCACTCTGCCTAAGGATGTGCTGGGAAGCCTTCTCAGAGGAATGCAGCTATGGAGGGAAATATTTCTCATCTTAGCAAATGAGAAAAGGGAAAAATAAGGTGAGCGAATGTTTTATTTAAGGGACAATTTAATTGCTGACATCTGTGATAAAAGCTGTTTTTTTCCAAATTGGAATTCATTTCTATCTCAGGATGAAGCAGGGATGTGGGGGCAAATTCTTTGGAGAGTCCCTTTGAGTCCCATCCAAGGAGGATGGGGAATGAAATGTGGCACATGTTAAACATGTAAATGAGGTACTGATTTACTGATTTATCTGTTTCTCGCATGAGATCTTCTTTGGCTGCATCAAAATTACTGTATTATTTATAAGCCTTAAACATTTAAAATTAGATGTGTGGTTTTAAAACAAAACATCAAAACCTTAATTCAAACCACATTGTTTCAATAAGAAATTAGATTAAAAAAAGCAAATTCAAAAAGTTTCTGTGCTGGATCAAACCTGCACCTCATGTGGTTCACATCCACTTTGGATCCATTCTGTAGGACTGGGTTCTCTTTGCAATGATTTGCAACAGTGAACTCAAAACAAACAGATCTGGTTTCATTCATGGAATATTTCCTTGTTATTGAAAAGCATCATTTTCTGCACTGTCCCTTGACATTTCTTGGGGAAATCCTGGAGACTCACAGTTCACTGGAGGCACCAGGACATCCCACCAGAGCCAGAAGCATGATGTTCAGGCAGCTGCTCTTCCAGCACACTGCCAAGGGCTCAGGAGCTGCCACTTCACTCTTTGTGGGCTGTGACAGTCCCTCTGAGGGCACAGTCCCTTCCCCAGGGCAGCTGCCCTTGCTGGGCTGCTGGATAAAGGATTTGGAGGTATCTGCAGAGCACCATCACCCTCTGCCTGTCCAAAGGCAAGAGGAAGCATGACAGTGACTGCCAGCTGCCCCCCGCCAGTCTGCCCACTTCGAGTCATGTGCCTGTGGCTCCAAGGCAGCCAGAGCTGCACCTGCTGAGGACAGTGAAGGTTTGAGGCTGCTCTGGTCTCTGGTTTTGTGGAGCAGTGCGAGTCCTGCCTCTGAGCATCATGGAGTCGGAGTTTGATTGTACCACCACTTCCAGCTTCTGCCCATTTGTGTGACTGGTGTGTTCTACAAACAGGGGAAAATGGTGATGCCTGCCACTTACCCTCAGGGGCTGTTGCTCTGGCATTGGCACCCCATAAATGTGTCAACAGTGAAATGCAAACCACTTCACAGGGAAGTCGGAGTCACATCCACGGTTGGCATTTATGTAACTGCCCTTGTGACGAAGTGTTGAGGGAGGATGAAGGACTGGGGGCTCCACACCAGGGGACAAGGCTCACTGGGCAGGGGGATATGCTGTGGGCCACGCTGCAACTGTTCTGTTACATCACAGTGCTTAATGTTCCCAAAATGGGCAGCTTTCTCCCCACGAGGTTGGAAAGGACAGACACCCCCCTGAGCGAGAGGACAGGGCCCTTGCCCAGTGCCAGGCCCAGGGCTGGCAGTGGGCAGAGGGAGCCCAGTGCAGAGCCATCCTGTGGCCTGGGTGCCAACAGCAAGACAAAGTATCACCCTATAAAAACGGAGCAGAGCTGTGGCTCTCCACACCGCCAGGCTGCCATCAGTGTGTGCCCTGCGTGCTGGAGGGTCACAGATGTCACTGCCTATTGTCGCCGTGGGGGTCCCCTGTCAGCCTCTGCCCACTGGTCCTGATGTAATTTTTCACTCCCAGCTCTGTGGTGTTTGTCATGATGAGTCAGCGTTACCCTCCACAGCTCATCCCTCCATCCTTCTCATCACGCTCTCTGCACTTGGGAAGCTGGGAACCTTCCTGGAGGACAGGAAAAGTTTGCTAACACCCCATTTAATGCACATTTTTCTAAGAGCAATGGAGGAGCTGGGGCGAAAAGCATGAACTGCAGGAATTGCTCATTTCATTTCCTGTGGTTTCATAATTTTGTTGCTTACCAATTTTTAATTTCAAAAAGCTTGTGGTTTCCCTACAACCCTCATCTGGGGGAAGACACATTTCAGTAGTGTTCTGAGCTGACATGGGATCCCAAACAAAAATAATATGATGGCAACTGGCATTCTGAGCTGTGTGAGAAAGAAACACAACCCCACTCTGCCTGTGTTTGGCCCAGGTGAGGCAGCAAAGCAGAACCCCCAGTGTCAGCAGGTCACCCCGAGTGTCCAGGAGGGTGTGATGTGGTGCTCCTGTGCTGGGGGCAGGCAGCCCATCACTGCTGACAGCAGAGCACACGTGGGCAGCAGGACACATATGGGGAGGGACAGGAGTGAGTGCATGTCCCTCCCCTCCTTGAGCAGATTTCTGTCCCTCTGAGGCCAGTGCAGCTGATGCTGCTGAGCTCAGGGTGGCTGTGGGTTCTGTTCGTCATCCAGGCTACTCCATTCCCATGGGCTTGGAGCTTGGCCTCTGCCACAGGAGCTAAGTGGGTGCCCCAGAGAGAGATTTGTCCTGTTCTAGCTAATGGAAAGCGAAGGATGTCAGCAGGATGAGCCCTGCAGCCTCAGGTGGCCTTGGGTCAGGTCTGTAAGAGCTGAGCCTGCTGCAATCCTCGCCCCGGCCTCGAGCCTTGAGCAGGAGTGCTGGGACACATGGAAACGTGTTCCCAAGAACTTCACTGGAAAGATCCATGGGTCACATGGATTAGGGATCACATGGATCTCATGGGTAGCAGTGATAGATGCAAATATCCTCCTCTGGAGACTGCTGGGGAGTCAGCTTGTGTTTATTGAAAATGAACTTTCAGAGGTGAAGAGAAGCCTATTGGTGAGGAAAATAGGTTTGTGAGCTCTGAATTTATAGCCTGCCTCCATAAAGCTGTCCAGAATCTGTGGATCTTTCCTTCAGATATTCATGTTAAAATAATTTTCATTCTGTTAAATGAAAAGTGCTTTAAGTTTGGCAGGGCTGTGCTGCTCATGCTCTCACCACTTCATAAATTATACTTTATAATAACAGCTCAGAATAAAACAAAAAAAAAATGGGGGGGGCAAGGTCTGCACCGAGCTCTCCTTGTCGGCTGTAAATACCTCTTGCCATGATGTCAGTCCTCTGACAGAGGATCTGCCAAAATCACTACCATATGTGGAGCCCGGGGTTGGGCTTTACCTGGACTTTCCACATAGTGAGTAATGTGGCTCGCAGTCCTGGCAGCGCTCACATGGCTCATGGCTGCACGCTCCTCTCTGCTTTCCTGTGAACCAGTTACTAATATTGGACAGCACAATTTCATCAAATCAACTTATTTTTATTTCCCCCTAACTTTCTCATCCTTTAAATAAAAATCACTTCACACTTTCCTGAATGTCTCTGATACGATTTAATTCAAAACACGCAGTCACAGGAGCGGGAGGAGGATGAGCGTTTCTCGTTCAGACAGAAACCAGAACCCCATCAGGACGGAGCAAGACAGTCCCATTGCTGGAAGGGCAGTGAAATAAGTGTCAAGAAACAAACTTCTCACTGCAGAAGATACATCCAACTGTTTGAGGCTTTACTGCAGCATTGCAAAATGGGCTCTGTGGCCTGAGACGCCCCGCTCACACCCTGCAGGCTGCCAGCAGGCCTCCAGAGCAGGCTGCGAGGGCTGGGGACCTCAGTCCTTCCCCCTTCATCTGGTGGCAGAGGCAGTGTCATGTTTGGAATGAGGAGGGGCTGGGCAGATGGTCAAGGATAAACCTGGGACACCACAGCCTCCACTGTTCCCCCATGGCCATCCCGCTCTGTGCCTGCCCCAGCTCCTGCTGGTCCTCCCAGGAACCTGGGGAGTTGAGGACCAATAATACTTTTAATGACCTCTGAAAATTGTTTACCAGCCCTTGAAGAGGCTGAATTAATGGAATCTGCCCAGACATGGCCTGGGTGTGACAGAGCCCAGGGAGGGATCTGCCCCTTGCCCCGCAGAGCAGACGGGGTGCAGAGCACGACCCCCCACTCTCTGCAGGGCTCAAAGAGCTTTCCCTCCCCGCATGGCTCTGCACCCATGATTCTAATTAGCCTGCTCTGTGAAGTGGTTTGGGGATGCAGCTCATATGAAAGGCACAGTAAAACTGAGCACAGTCGAGTACTAAATAGCAGAAGGACGTGTCCACATGTGGCAGCTGTTAGTCACATTGCGGGGCCCTTTGTCTGGGGGACTCAGCCACACATGCCCGGCGCTGCCGTGAGGAGAGCACAGGGAGCTGAGCAGGCACAAGCAAACAGTGGCCAAAACCTTGAGAGCTGCGTGTGATAAGCCCTCAGCAAAGTGCTTCCAGTGCGTGTTCAGCTGGAGGCCCCACGAGCTTTAACCTGCATCCCCACAGCCCACGGGAGCTGCTGCCCCTGTGCCCCACGAGCCCTGTGCGGGTGCTCAGGTCAATGACACTCGTGTGGGTGTTGCCCAAGTCAGGGCAAGGAGACCCCGGGCTTCTGGAAGGGTGTCAGCTTGTCACCCAGCTGCAGGCTCCATTATCCAGCCCTGGCCCCAGCTTTTGTGTCAGTGGGAGGGAGATCTCTGAGGATTTGGCTCAGAGCAGACAATGATGCCATGAGCGCAGTTTTTCTCAGTGCCAATGAGTCTAACCTAATAAAAGGGGGAAATTTCCACTGACCACAGGGGAGCAGGATGGTTGAGATGGAAAAAAGAAGTGGAAAATTATTTATGACAGTGTAATTGCATTTGAGACAACTTGTATCCAGCCAAGATTCCACAAGAAATTTAGGAAAGAACAACTTTAGGTCAATTTGATTTGTTGTCCGGGGGGGGGGGAGGAAATTTCCCTTGTGAAAATTGGACTCTGCAACCATATAAGAACCCATAATCAAAATTGATGTGGAAAATAAGTTGCTGGCTGGCATCCCTGTCAGCGATGGACATTCACTGTAGCTCCACTGTCCTGAGACAGCAGGACGTCCCAGTGTGCCCAGCCCTGCCAAGCTGGCATCTTCCTCTGGTTCCCTTAAAATCGGGTTTTATTGTCCCCGAGGCTGGAGGGAGGAACAAAAGGATGCCAAAGCTGTGGGCAGGGTGGCAGTGGCTGCGTAACTCAGGCAGGGCGAGGAGGGGCCTGCTCACACCCCGGCCGAGGGCAGGACTCCTGCTCTGCTCCCAGCCCTCGGGGGGCCGTGCCTCATCCTTGGGGCCCCCCGTACCCACCTGGAGGGCAGTTCTGCTGCAGTGGAGTATCATACCTTGGCAGATCCTGCCTGGGTCACTCCAGCTCTCCCCGTGGCTTCCTGGAGCTCCCCGGGCTGGCGGCTGATCCCTGGCCAGCACAAGGGCTCAAACCTCGAGTAAATGGTGAGAGTGTGCTGCTCTCTGGCTCCAGCCGAGGTCCTGAGCACCACACCTCCAAGTTTTCCTCCTCCATCAACATAGCCAGAAACCTTCATTTTTTCAAATAAAGGTGAGAGTTTAATGAACTGCAAAAGCCTCTCTGGGCTCATTTACTGGAGTCCAGAAGTTAGAGCTTTCAGAAAACCCACCAATTCCTGCAAAAAGGAGCACCATTGGAATAGCCAGGGCTGTTTGCTCTCTGCAGCAGAAACCTGGCGCTGCAGAGGAGCCATGCATGCTGGTAGGGCAATGTGTGAGCACCAGAGGTGCCACTTCTGCACACAGAGGTTCCGAGGTTTTAACGTGGCTCTGTCAGAGAACGTGTTGCTAATTCCAGTGGTTAATTTTATTATGTGTCATTTCCCTCCATTATTTGGTTCAAGAGATGAAGACTAAACGTAGATTTTAAAATTATCCAGATTTCAGATCTTGCCCCTGAGAAAGCTTCAACCTCATCTTTTGTTTTCATTTCTGGATTTTTGCAGGTCTGCAAATGTGTTTGTTTAATAATGCAGCTGCAGGACAGATTAAAAAAGCAAGTATCACTGGCATTTAATATCTCTAATCCAGCAGTAAGACAAGCCTGCCGACCGTTTGCTTAATGTTCAACAGCCTTTTCTGATTAAGCAAAAGGTTTGAAGTGATTATAGTTTATTTACAACAAAAGTGGACTTAAATGAGAGTTAATTCCTCCCCCTCCTCCCTCATCGGGCTGGGTGCCAGTAACCATGTGTCTGCTCTGCTCCCTCTTTGAGAGCATCCACGGAAGCCACGGCAGATGTTCCCACCAGGCTCTTCAAGAAGAGGTTCTCCTCTGGGAGCCCTCAGGAATGGGAGTGCCCCTGGAGTCCTGGCTCAACCCTGGCACTAGCTTAGGTGGGAGCCCTGTTCATTTCCCTGCAGAAGGTCCAGCATTTCTTCAGCTGATATTGCATGAGCAATTTTTAATTTCAAGCACCAATATGCTTTATTTTCCTCATTGTTCATCAAACAGGCTTGAAAAAGCAAGAGGCCACTATGGTGAGCAGCGGTGGCAGTCTGTGGGGCTTGGCCCCATAATCCAGGGAGACAGCAAGGAGGGAAAAAACCAGAAAGAAGAGGTGAGAATGCTGGGAAAGAGGAGGCAAAATCCACTCCAAAGTGATGCGAAAGCTAAAGGGATTGAAAAAAAAAATGAAGTGGATTTTGTTTTGTTTTCTGGTCAAAATATTTCCGATGGAAAGTTGCAAATTTTGTTTGTTGTTTTTTTCAGAACACATCAGCATTTGCCAGTGTATGAAAACAGAAACTGCAGGGGCAGCATCCAGTAGCTCTTCCCTATGACTAATCTGGGACTTCCTGACACCGTCTGGCTCTGCAGGCTCCCGGCTCCACCCGCTGCCACACCTGCAACAGGTGCGAGGCAGAGAGGGGCTGTAACAAAGTCCTTGCTTAGAACTCAAAGGCACCTGCTGGGCACAGGGTGCTGGGCACAGAGTGCTGGGCACCTGCCAGTAATGGGGTCCCTGCTGTGGCACTGTCCCCTCTGGCTCGGGCACTGCGGGACTGGTGCTCACAGGCACAGACCACGCACGCAGCCAGGAACCCCCTTCCAAAAGCCGTCTCCTCCCTGTTGGGCAGCTGCATTTTCATGTTGGGAACCTGGAGGGTCTCAGAGTGAGCAAGAGACTGGGGGGCAAGAGGGAGAGATGGGGGACATGGGGCTCTCTGATGTCCTGGGACCAAGTGGCTCTCGTTTTCCCTGATTTGCACAAACGTGTCTGAAGAACCTTTATGGTCCCCATTGGACACTCATCCTCCCTGCCCACGGACTGCCTATTTGCCACTTCCAGGGCATCGTTTCCCTGTTAATTGGAAGTAATTTTCCTATAAAATGTAAAATTGCTTCTCCAAACAAGCCGTCAAGCACACGCTGCTCACCAGTGTGGTGAAATGCTGCGAGTGCGGCTCGGCGCTGGCACCGGGGTCACGGCCGTGGGCAGGGCTCTGCCTGGGGGGGTTTGGCAATTCCCACCAGCAGTGGCGGCTCAATGGACACAATGAGGCTGGTGGGCCCCAGGGCCAGCACCAGGCACTGCCCCTGTCCCTACCTACGGGATCAATGCGGGCCCTGGCTCTCACCGGCAGGGAGTGCGAGGAAGAAAGACACAAAAGCTTCAGAGAGTGAATAAACTCAATTAGATCGCTGTAATTGCAACAAGAATTAGTGTGGGGGTCGGGCACATGTGCCGGCACAGAGCAGTAATTAAAAGTGCCATGTTTGCCATGCTGGGGAGGTGGCCTGCTGGGTCCCAGCAGTGCCCTTTGAAAAGCTCCATGATGGAGCTTCGAGCCTGGATAAATACAAATGTCAGTGCCTCGCAGCCTGTGGGGGGACTCTCAATCCACACTCAGTGGGAGAATCCCCTGCTTTACATTCCCATCAGCTGGGCTAATTTCAGAGTCAGGCTTTGATGTGCTTTGGGGAGCCCTGTGTGCTACACACTTTCCCAGCAAGGCGTCCTCTCCCTTTCTCAAATGCTTTATTAATTTTCTCCTGTGGTTTTTTTTATCCTTTCTCTTGGGCCTGCCTGCAACTTCTCTTTTGTGCTCACCCAGCAGGGCTCATAGCGGAGAATTTATATCATTCTGAAATATATATAAAGAAGGGATAAAAGAGGAGATGGAAGAACATGCAGAGACCAGAATGACAATCTGTCTTGGGAGCCAGGGTACCCTTCCTCTGGCTACCAGCCCCGTGTGCCCCCAGTGCTGATAACACCAGTTTCCCAGCAGAACCCAGAGCTGCTCCTCCCCATATCTGCCATCAGCTCAGGGACGAGGATAGCTGATGCCCCGAGGGACAGCAAAGGTGGCAGTGGACTGTTAACAACCGTGACACTCCACAGCAGTGGGCAGGATGAAGTGGATGCTCAGAGGTCCCTTGGGGCCCAGCCTTTGCCACCTGCCCACAGCCAGCACAGAGGGCAGCAGTGCCAGCAGTGCCACCAGCATCTGCCAAGCACTGGCAGGGCAGGCTGTGACGGGCAGGTGATGGCACTGCTGTGGCACAGGGTGCTCCTGGTGCTGCCAGACACAGGATCCTCACCACCCCACCCCCTTTCCAAGGCACAGTGGCAGCGCTGCATGTGCCCAGCACAGGGCCCTGCCCACACTGCCGTGGTCCCCAGTGGTCCCCTTACCCCTGCTCCATCCCTGGTGCTCACCCGGAGCGGTCAGCACCCGCTGGGCACTGTGGCTGAGGCCATGGGAGCATTGCTGCTGGGGTGTGTGGCCTCCCTTCCATGCTCCTCCATGGAACTCCAGCCTCCTCTGCCCCATCACTCTCCCCTTGCCTGCCCCCACACCCCACCCCGGGCTGCTGCTGGGTGACTGTGACACTGCACACTGCAGTGAGCAGCCCCGGCTGCTCAGCTCCTCCACAACTGGCATCCAGCTCCCTTCCTGTTTTTTATTATCAACTGAATTTGGCATGGAGGGGATTCTCTCCCCACATCCCATTGGCACAAAAAAGGCTCAAAAACCAGCAAAACCATTGTTTGTGCTCGAAGGGTGGGGACCAGGGTGAAGAGAACAGCATGTTTAGAGCCCAGAGCTAGGAACCATGAGAGCATCTGGAACAGTTAGTGGGACAGGAGTGTTACAATTAAATCAAAATGGGCGATTACAGAACCATTCCCTGGCTCTGACACACACAAGGGCAGTTGCAGCACATGCCTGAGCACAGTTAGAGGGGGTTCCTCTCCTACAAGCCCGGAATAAATGGAGTTTTCAACAGGAAAGGCTGAGGTTGGTGTCACTTCTGTGCATGGGACAGAGGAGCACAGCTGCCCTTTGCCAGGACGTGGTGCAGAGGCACGTGGCTGCAGTGAGAGGAGCCACATTCCTGGGGCCCAGAGAGGCCTCGGAGGAGCCGGAACACGGCAGCAGTTCCCACTGGCTGCAGTTCCCACTGGCTGCAGCCGCTGCCACAGCCGGGTCCCCTCACATGGCAGGGAGGCTCCTGCGCCTGCCAAGCTCCCCGGCCCCTCCGAGGGTGCAGGGTGTTCAGCCTTGGCTGTCAGTTTGCAGCTGGAATGGAGACTTTGAGCCAGCTTTCTCTTTTAACAAATCCCCGAAGAGCATTTGTGCCCCATCCCTCCAGTTCCTGCTGTTTGGAGGGAACTGGCAGGGTTGGACAGCACAGCTTTTGCAGATATACAAGTCCTACAGAAAAAAATCCTACTGTTCAAAGACCTCAGCCCCATCCCCCGAAATGTGCTGTTTTCATTAAAACAGTGAAATCGGATTTCAAAAAACCCAGGCTTTGGACAGTGGCCCTTGATTTGGGCCTGATGAATAAGATCCAGAAGCAAAACAAAGGCTGTTTCCACAATGGTTGAAGGGAAAGGGAACCGGTCCAATTGCAAAACTTGGATCCTGGCACTGAGGGAGTCTTTGTGTGTGAGACCTGTGGCAATGGATGGCAGTGACTTTGGGAAATTCAATACTCGCCTAGCTCATAAACAGAAAACAAGGAAAATAAACTTGGGCAGATGGGAGGAAGCGCAGAGCCAAGCCGTTGATTTCTGCTGGGCTGGAAAGCAGCCTGGCTGTCCCCGGCCGTGGGTCCTGAGCTCCACGGCTACCGAGGCCGTGTCAGGGTGCTCGGGGTCACAGTGGCGGGCACTGGGCACCGGGCTCTGGGAACTGAGCTCTGGGCACCGAGCTCTGGGAACCGAACACTGGGAACCGAGCACTGGGCACTGAGCACTGGGCACTGAGCACTGGGCTGTGCAGCTGCGGGAGGCAGCATCCACCCCTCCACCGCGGGCACCGGCTGGGAGGAGAGGCCACGGGGAGCCGGGGCAGGAGGGGCACGGCGCGGAAGCGGCAGGGTGGGAGCCCCTGCACCGCCAGACAGGAGCAGGGAGGTGCCGGTGCTGGTGCCCACCGCAGCTCGCCCTGGGCGCGGTGGAGGCGATGGCGGCAGATTGCCTTGTGTCACTCCTTGTGGAAGCTGGAAACGCTTGGCCGCGGCGGTGACAGGGGTGGGATAACCACTTGAATAGAAAAGAAGTTTCTCTGCCAGCCTCCTCCCGGAGCGCACTGGTGCGTGGTGGTGCCGCTGGATCCCTCATGCAAACCCTCTGGTTGTGCAACGTCCCGGGGCAGCTCCTCGTCTCGGCGGTTTCACCTCCTCCCGCCCGGTCCCGGCCCTCGGGCGGAGGAGGGCCGGGATCCGTGCTCAGTGCCCGGGGCTGGAAGCGGAGCCTTTTTGGCTCACACCACTCCCCGGGACCGCCGTGTGGAAGGGGAGCTGCCCCTCGGCGCACGCCAGGTGAGGACGGGATGGCTGAGGATGCGACGGGAGCAGGGAAGGGCTGCGGAGAGATGAGGGCAGCAGTTAAACGTTCAGTGAAAGAAATTACTTTTGAAAAAACTTTTGAGAAACAGAGACGATGACTCCATACAGCCTCAAATCTGCTGCCAGACGATGCCGCCTAGTTCAAAAACCCAAGAGCTAACTGTTCCCTCTTGGCCACAGACAAGAGGAATCAGTATTTAGACCATTTATGGGCCACAGAAGGTCAGCGGAGATATGAAATCTGTGGATTCATTGAATTCCCTCAGTACCACAACCCCACATTTGCAATTACAGATTCATGGAGCTCAGCATCCCTCCTGCCACTGAGCACTGCCTGTAACCCTGCTGTGTGCACAGCCCTGGAGCTGAGCTGGCTGCCCCATGCCAGGCACTGGCCTTGGGTGCACCCCAGAGGGACAGCATGACACAAGAGGTTCCCCAAAATCTGGTGCAGGGATGCTGGATTGTCCCAAGTCACCCGCCGCCTCCACAGGAGCAGTGTGTGTGTGTAGGAAAACCTGCAGAATCTTTATGATAAATTGTCTTTCTTTTGGCTTGGGAAGAGAAGCATCTTCCTCCCCTCAATTTGGGCAATTACACTTGGTTATTTCATGTTTTAAACTCCTGGCTCATAACAGAAAACAACCAAGAGGGGAGCAGCACAGCTGAGCTGTGCCCACTGGGACGTGGTGCCAACGCCTGAGACACTGGCCCACCATCACCAAACCAAGGGAGCAGGGTCCAAGCAATGCTGGCACCACTGTCCTGACCCCAGCCTGCTCCTGTTGGTGTTTGCAGCACTGGGGCCAAGGGGCAGGACCCAGCCAGCCCAGGGCTCTGACTGTCCCTGACATGATGAGAAGCTTTTGCCTGTTCAAACCAGCACAGCCGGCTTAAAGAAATCCAAGCCAGCCACCTACTGCTGCTCCTTGGAAATTCAGAGCAGCATCGTGTCTGACCTTCCTTTCTGACACAGAATCACAGGAGAAATGCTAGGGATAAAATACAGTGGATACTTTGTTGGAGAAAAAAACATCATAAATCAGTATGGGAAGTACACTTGAATTTTAGAGGAATATGTCAGATACACTGGCCAGCCATTAAATTTCACAAGTTCAGTTTAAGAACTTCAGGAGATTGCTGGCTTTGCCTGAAAGGGAGAAGAAAATTATAAACATATGCAGGGGGCTCCGAGTGAGACACAGGAATCTGGAGGATAATCCTTATCACTATCCAGGATATAACCAAATAGCCACAATAAAGAATTCCATTCACCTGCCTGGAGAATGACTGACCATAACATCTAATGCCAGCCTAATTAAAGACATTTCTTCAGAGCGAGTGGATCAGGAATTTGTCGACTGCCACAGGTTTGCTTCAGCCTTGCCCGGCCCTTCCCCACCCCAGCTGATCTCCTCCCGTGCCACTAGTCTGCAATGTTGCACAGCCCATCCCGCAGCCCAGCAGCCGAGCTCGCTGCCCATCGTGTGCCCGTGCTGAGAGCCCAGGGAGCCGCGGTGCCAGGGCACGGGGACACGGGGGCAGCAGTGCCCAGCACTGTGCAGTCAGATCTGGCCTGTGGGGAGAGGGTGTGTGGGAAACAGGGAACATCACTGTGTGGGGCAGCTCTGGGAGGGCAGAGGAGGAGATGCCATCTGCCAGAGTACGCAGAGGAAGTGAGGAGACAGTCACGGTGCTTTTGGGCATCTCTAGGCATAAAACTGGGCCTTTGGGAAAGCAGAGGGAGGTGAGAACTATGGAGCACAGGGCCACGCTGACTCCTGGGACACCCTTGTCCTTCAGACGTTCTTACAACACCCTCCTGCTCAGCCTTGGGCTCAGATGATGCTGAATGGCCACTTGGAGCACCAGGACATGGGATGCTGTACCCAGGGAGCACCAGGACATGGGATGCTGTACCCAGGGAGCACCAGGACGTGGGATGATGTACCAGGGGAGCACCAGGATGGGGGATGATGTATCAAGGTAGCTCCAGGACACATGATGATGTACCAGGGGAGCGCCAGGATGCAGCTCTGGAAATGTGCCCAAGAGCCCTGCAGGTCCAAACTCAGCCCTGGGAATAAGGATCTTGATGGAGCAGTGTCATATGGAAGTGAAGCACTGGGAGCTCAGAGAAGTCCCTGCAGACACAGTGGGAAAGCCAAGAGGCACCATCAGCAGGGACTGTGGAGCTGGAAGCCTCTGGATCCAAGGACATTGTTACTATACTTCAGATTATATAAATAACTCGCTGAATAGAACCACATGTGACCACATTCTGTTCTCCATGCCTCTGCTCTGCCGGCAGCGCACAGGCTCTTGCAACACTTGTTTACTGGGGAGACTGTATATAAAGTGAAAATAATTTGCTGGGTCTTATGTTTCCACTTTAATTCTCAGTGTGTAAAAAAACCTGTGAATTTGCTAATGGGCTTTGAAAACGTATTTTTAAAGCAAGGGCAGCATGACTCGGTGAGTTGTTACAAAGGATTACAGAAGGAACAAGGTTTGCTAGGAAAATTATTCCCTTGAGAAAATCTGTAACAGCTGAAAGGCCAGAGCCTGCTTCTTTCCAAGAAAATAAACACATTTCTGCATGCAAAATCAAGCTTCATCTCAGGTATGGATTGTTTTCTGGTGTTTATGTGCTTCCCACAGGCTTTGGTGTTCAGTTTGACATGTTTGAAGGCCAAACATACACTCCAGTTCTCTCCCTGAAGGAAGATTCCCGTTGCATCTTTGAAGCACACTTTTGGACAGAGATAAATGGTAACGAGCTTCAGGAGTGTCAGAACCAGATGGTCAATTGACATTCCTTTCTACGTTTCTCTATTTCAACCTCAGAGATGATCTTGCATAAAAAATATTTTTTTTAGCATTAGTTCTGACTTCTCTGGAGAAGGAGAATTTGCAAATGATCTGCTCAGGGGCCACAAACCCTTGGCTCACTCTTTCCTGGTCATTATAACCCACGTGCTTTGGGAGTTTTGTACCCAGGGCCAATTCAGAGCATTTGATTTGCTGGAGGTTTTTGTTAACAACGTCCTCATCCAGGGGAGCAGCTCCTCTTGTCATTGGGAGTGGGGGAATCAGTGTGAGTCTTGCACTTCTACAGGTAGTGAATTGTTACTCCTTACTCACCGTACCCAGGAGCCTAAACCTCCTGGGGAACAATCCCTGAAATTCTCCACAGACATTTGCCAATTCTTCCTCCAACAGCCAGGAATACTCTGACAGGTGGGAACGCAATAAGTGGGGATCAGATTTATGATTTTACAATTTAATCTTACAAGATCTGCTGGGGAAATACCCACATCCTCTTCCATCATTCCCGCAGTCCCTGATTGTCTGTGGGGGCTGAGGGGGCTCTGTCCTTCCCAGTGAGGGGACACGATGCCCACAGCTCTGTGCAGAATTGGGGTTTGGTCATAATAATCCAGCACATCTCCTGCCTCCAGGCAGTTTCAGCATTTCCCCCCTTTCCACAGCCATCTTGGTGTCTCCCCAGCAGTGCGGGGAACACGCTGGATTTTCTGCATCCTGTTAATCAGAACCAGGCACGACTGCTGCCCCTGGGCTGGCGGGAGAGCAGGAGTTAACCCATCCTGCGGGATGAGGCTGTAATTGCCACTAGGCTCCTAAGATGAATGAGCTTTTAAGGACTGCCAACTTCTGAATGGAGGCAGGAGGACCAACAACAGCACCGACTTAATAACCAGCAGCCAGCGGCAGGAGCACATATGGAGGCAGCGTGGTTCAGCTGGAAATAAACCCCGGAGGTGTCAGGGCAGAGGATAAGGGCTGTGCTGGCAGCGTGGAGGTGGAAAAGATGAAATCTGACTGCTGGGGAAACAACCAAGGCTGCCAGGCTGGACATGCGTGTGAGCCTTGCTTCCCTGCTCCAGCCTGGGGACCCGGAGCCCCTGCACGGGGGTGACTCAGAGGCTGCGGGGCGGGGGGGGCGATCCCGGGATGGGGGGCGATCCTGGGATGGGGGAATGATCCCGGGCTGGGGGGCGATCCTGGGATGGGGGAATGATCCCGGGCTGGGGGGGCGATCCCGGGCTGGGAGGGCGATCCTGGGATGGGGGGACGATCCCGGACTGGGGGGATGATCCCGGGCTGGGGGGGCGATCCCGGGCTGAGGGGATGATCCCGGGCTGGGGGGGCGATCCTGGGATGGGGAGGCGATCCTGGGATGGGGGGATGATCCCGGGCTGGGGAGGCGATCCGGGACTGGGGGGATGATCCCGGGCTGGGGGGGCGATCCTGGGATGGGGGGACGATCCCGGACTGTTGCAAAACAGCTGCCGGCTCTCGGCTCCTGCCAAGATACATCTCTGGCTGGGACTTGGATCCTTTGATCCCAGCTGAGAAGCAGCAGAGAAAACCATCAAATTAGGCACAGGGTTTGACCTCAGAAGACCATGGAGAGGCTGTGTGCCCTGGGACCCCACAGAGCAGCACCTGTGGGGGCTGAGCAGAGACCGAGGGCTGCTCCTGCCTGTCATGGGTGGGGTCACCAAGGGGCACCCGCCCTTCCACTGTGCCAATATCACCACCTCTACACCAGGCCCTGTGGCACAAAGGGGTCCAGGGGACCTGTTGTGGCATTGCCCTGACTGAGCAGCTCTTGGAGCTCTTGCACAGCAGCAAACACATTTAGAACATTGTACATCACCCTGCAAGCAGCTCCCTGAGCAGGGGCAGCGGGGCTCTTGTGGAGGAGTCACAGCTAAGCTTAAGCATCTGGCTCTGTGCATTCCTATATTGTAATAAAATAAGTCTTTCCACAGATTTCACGTCATCTTTGTCTGGGCATCACTGAACTGTGAAGAGAGGAACTTTTTTGTGGTTTTCCAAGGAACAAAGAGATGATCTGCATCTGGTGAGGTGTCCTGGCAGCCTCCTGCACTCCAAGCCTGTATCTCATGCTAGCTGTGCAGCCCGGTGTCCTGGGACAGCTGCCTGGCACACAGCACCCAAACTGCAGAGCCTGTGATCCCCCAGGCCCGGGGACTGTGAGAGAACCTCACTGCAGCCCACAAAGACCAGGAACAGCAGCCCCCAAAGAGAAAGAGGTACCAGGAACACACCTGCAATCTGGATCCCACCTTTTTGGCCCCTGTTCAAATGAACAGGCAACAAAGAACATAAAACAACTGCTTAAAAACTCACAGTCCCAGTGAAGTTCAGGGAGGACCATTCCCTGTGGCTGACCCAGGCACCCACAGGCACAGCCTCAGCACCTCCTGGGGTGGGCGCAGGGACAAAAATTGCATTTTCCCTGCAAAGTATGAACCTGCTTGCACAGGTGGCTCAGCATAGGGAGTGGGCACAGATATCTGTGGGGAATTAACAGAGCAAAACTGAAGCTGGATTGGATCATGCTTTGCGTGGAACATGGAGCTGTCTTTGTTCCCCAGGAGCAGCCACGGAGCCCTTTGCTCCCACACTCATGTCCCACAGGGTCCTCCCAGCACTGCTGCTGCACCATGACTGCTCTGGTGCTGTTTACTTTTGATCATGGCCTGCTGACAGGTGCCCAAGTGGCCCAGTGGGCTCTCTGGCCACCCAGCATCCTGTGAGGACAAGTGACTCTCTAGCATCAACAAAATCGTGAAGAGAGTCCCCTTCTCCTAAATTGGTCAATGCAGCCTGTAACCCCTCAGCCTGCTGTGTTTATTTGGTGCAGGCATGTTTGAGAGACCCTGAGCTTATTGTGAGTCTCCCACTTAAGCAGAGAAGACACACCCACAGGGCTGTCCAAGGTCAGGGGAACGTTTGGCTGCAGCCACCCCTTGCGGATGATAAATGGCTGATGGGGGAATGCAGCGGGAAATGGGATGGACTTGGCTGTAAATGTGAGCAGAGAAAGTGCGTCTGATGGAACCTGAGCATTCAAGGAGGGGAATGCAGCCTCCACTCCCAAGTCTCCTCCTCCCCAGGGGTCCGTGCCCCTGCTCCCTGGTACACTCTTGCCTGTGTCCCTGTAGATCAGCACAGGGAGACCTCAGCCATAAATCTTCAGCAGCCATTTTTCAGTGGGACTAGATTACATTTAGGCCATAACTTACCAGTCTGTTTGGGAAAAGGGATTTCATTCCTTTGCTTCTTCTTGTCAGAATGGATTTACTGATCCCAAACATGTTCCTCGCACTTTATTTAGGGCTTATTATGCATTATTTACATTGCTGAGCTGTCACCAGCCTGTCTGCACAGTACAGGCAGGCAGGCAATGCACTTTCCTGCCCTCTTGCTCTCCCTCCAGATGTGGAGCTGGGAGGATAAGGCAGTTAAGAGATCCCTTGTCAGATGCCATTTGCTTTTTGGGGGTTATTCCACTCCATGCAGAGGTCAGGCAGGCTCAGCACAGATGGATATCTTCCCCCAGCTACATTCCCAGGAACAAGGCACCTGGAACAGGCAGTTTTGAGGGAGAGGGTTGTATTTTCTCATTCAGGGGTGCCAAGTGATGGCTCTTGAGCCCAGAACCTTTGCCTCAGCCTGTACTGGGACAGGAGGTTCCCCAGTGTTGACAGTGCTCACAGGCCACATTTCCTCCCTGGCAGCCCCTGCTGTGCAGTGCTGTGGGATCTGCCTCCCTACCCAGCACCCAGCATGAGGAACAGGTGGAGATCCCAGACCCCTCCTCCAGAGCCACTTTCTACCTGAAAGGATCCCATGGCTCCTCCCAGGACTCCAGGAACTGCCCTGCTGATCTCTGGGAGCTCTGAAAGCAAAAGGAACAGTGGCATTAGATGTCAGATCAGTGATGATCACTTGGGAGGGAAAACACAGTTAGGATTTACATTCTGTTCCTTATGAATGCTTTGGCTGATGTACTAAAAGCTGGATGAAGCATAAAAGTGGAATTTATTCAAATTAAATGATTGCAAATGTCATACTGCATTGAGCCAGAAAATTCTCCTACACGCAAAGAGTGGAATTTTCCTGCTTAAAGCATGTGGGTTTTTTACCTGCTACTGCCCGTAGCAGGCCTGTCCTGGACTTCTGATCTCAAAAATAAAGAACAAACAGCACCACCTTGTCGTGGTGCCAGGATGTATCCAGAAAGATTTCAGAAAGGCAATTTTCAATTAAATGGCTGAACACCATGTGAATACCAAAGTTACCTTCAGATGTAACCATAACAGTGGCTGTTACTGTTCAGCATTTGCCCTTAGGCTCAGAACCACTCACTCAGGAAAGGAAAGGGGCATCAAGCTGGTGATCAGGGGGTGCTGATCCCAGTGGGCCTCAAAAAGAACAGGTTAAAGAGGGGAGGATCTCCCTCCAAAAGGCAGACTCCTTTGAGGCTTTTTGAGTGAGGACCCCAGATAAGAGACCCCAGAGCCTCAGGACCCATGAAGAGGTGATATGTGTAGGATGTTCTCTGTCCCTGGGCAGAGGTGACAATCCTCATCCCTGCTCCTCCTTGGTCAAGGTCCTCTCCAGCCTCGGGGAACATTCTCAGGAACCAGCTCTTCTTTTGGGGGACTCTTGGAGCAGAGATCAGAGCTCAGCACCCAGGGCAGAGCTTCCCACTGGGGCTGGGCCCCCCATCCTTACCTGCTTGTTTTAGCCCATGACTGCCTGACTCCAGACAACTGGATTATCTTTCTGCCTGCTGTTAAACACACACCAAAGTCTGGTGTGTCCCAGGGCTGTGCGTGCTGGGGGGCCGGGCCGGGGCTCTCACGGACACGGGGGCACCCCCCAGCTTTCATCACCCCGGGGCACCCCCCAGCTTTCATCACCCCGGGGCACCCCCCAGCTTTCATCACCCCGGGGCACCCCCAGCTTTCATCACACCGGGCACCCCCAGCTTTCATCACACCGGGCACCCCCCAGCTTTCATCACCCCGGGGTACCCCCAGCTTTCATCACACCGGGGCACCCCCCAGCTTTCATCACCCCGGGGTACCCCCAGCTTTCATCACACCGGGGTACCCCCAGCTTTCATCACACCGGGCACCCCCAGCTTTCATCACATGTGCCGGAACACGCAGGGCCTGCTGAAAACAACGGTTTGTAAATGCAAAGCCCCATCTCCAGTTGCTGCTCCCCTGCATCAGCCCGTCCCCTGCTCTCCGTGAGATATGTTCCAAATGATAGCATTTGTCTTTAATAAATGGGCACTACATAAACTGGCTCCTATGGGAAACCTGGGGGTTGTAAGTAAAACCTGATGTTTCCATTTCATTATAATGCATTTGCTCAGAGATGAATTCCAATCCATTCCCTGTTTAATATCAGCCGAAGGTGTGCAGTGCGTTTGTATTGCTATTTATGAAACTCATATCGCTGGGTTTAATCTGTTTCAGATTCCCCAGCTGTCTCTGTGTCTGTATCAGCTTGACCTGAAACAAGGATGTTCTTCTTCTGGAGTCACTGATATCACCAACATTCTGGGAGGATAAGGGGCAAAGCTCCTTCCATGGCTACAGAATATCTGACTGTAGATACAAGGTTCTTATCCAAATGTTTCCTTATGATATCGCCTGGGATGCTTCCTTTTAAGGCCAAATTTGTCTGTATTGGTCCCTACTCTAGAAAGGAATCTGAGGTGCAGAACCAGTTCTGATGGCAGAGCAGCATTGCTGCCACACTCCTGCACATGTTGTAAACCTGAGGAACACAGCAGCTGCAGCACTCGGCGTCCTGGGCCTTCTTGTGTGCCCCTTGTATGCCCCTGGCCTTAAATACACTGATCTGTGTGCACAGCTTGGACCTTGACATGCTTCAGCAGAGAAACGCTTCACAGGTCAGTGATTATTTCTCAGCCACTCGACAGACACCCATCACATCACGGAGCACAAAACCCACCCAGAGGATAACAAAACAGCACAGGGAGGAGCATCTGTGCTTGGTTCAGACAGATGGAAACCATGCACTGAGCGATCCCTCGAGTCCAGGGCTTGTGTCTCACCCATCCATCATGTCCTGGTGCTGCATCGCTCAGGCATTTCTGACAGAAGTGATGAGATAATCTCTGCCCCGTGGGAGCTGCTCTGCTGGTATCTCCTGTGACAGGAGAGGGGAAGCAGAGCGTTGCCTCCTCCCCTGCTCATCTTTGCAGAGATCCCTGTTCTGACTCAGCCTCAGTAGGGAATGCAAGTCCCTCAAATAACCTCCAAAGATTTGGAAATCAGGCTCAGGGAGGCACCATTGGTTTGTGTCACTGCTGGAGAGGGAAGGTATTACCTGAAGTTGCACAGAGTCATGAACAACTGGATGAGAAGAAATACATATTGCAGCTGGATTTCTCTGCTCCCCATTAAAAAACCACCACCACAGAGAGTAAATGGCTGAAACCATAGAGCCATTAGCTGAACTCTCCAGCCTCAAAGCTGTCCCACTTGGGAAGGTCTGGACAGGACAGCTGCCTGTGGGGACCCTGCCACACGTTGACTCATGAGCTGGCTGCCTTCATGAACCCTACTGAGAACCTGAGTTTAGTTCGTAGCAAATGTCCTCTGGGGATGGAAAAAATAAAAATTTTTAAAAAAAGAAAAAAGAGAGACTGACCCATTTGAGTTCCATCTGTTGGGGTTTATAATGTTCTCCTTATAATTGCCAACAGACAATGTGAATTGCAATTAGCTAATTGCTTGCTAACTTTCCGTTCTAATAATAGTCATGTTCCAGTGTTATACAAGCTTGGAGGCTGCTGCTGTTCCCTTGCAACTGGCAATAATAAATAATATCATATTCCCTCAGCTTTGCCATTTCTTCCAAGTTTCATCCCCATGCAAATTGCTCCAGCATGTCCTAATCCCTGACGAGATGGCAGAGGCATCAACAGCATTTATTTGCAGTTCCCTGCACTGGGAGGGTTCGACACTTGCACGAGGATGTGGCACCAGGAAGCTGTGACTCCCGTGTGCCATTTGGCCCCACTGCAGGGCCAGGAGGTGCCTCTCCTCATGGCAGGGCAGCAGGACCAGGATCTACACCCCTGGAAATCCAATCCCTCCCATCAGAATGTGCATGGTTACAGCTCTTTGGAAGTTTTGGGTTTTGTTTGGCTTTTCACTTTCCCTCTGCAGAATCAGATGTGGCCTTGGCCCCTGTAGTGACATATTTCATTACCAGTAGCTTCAATAATGTCAGCACAGACCCAAACTGGAGCTTTCAGGAACACACACTCTCCAGCAGCAGAACAAGCTGTACAGTGTCACTGCTGCAGTGATAAGGGGCGACTGGATCCTGACAGGGCTCCTGGGGGGCACAGGGGTCCAGTTGGGTGCTGAGGCCTGGCAACCCCAGGATGGGAGCATGGAGAGCTCCCTTCCACATGGGTGAACTTTTGGGCACCCCCTCTGCAGGCTGTCTGACCTCCAGCTCATTACTGCCTTGCAGATGCAGCTAATTGAGAAGCAGAGCAGCAGCCTGATCCAGTGAAGTCAGGGCCAATGAAATGAGCAACATCATTCCCTGGCGCATGAGGAACTACTGAACAAGGAGCTGCCAGCAGGCTGACATCTCCAGAGCTTACAGACTAATCTCATTAAACTCAACCAAAAAGCCTTTCAGAGCTGGGGGAGCCACGTCCAGCAAAAGCTGGGCTGGATTATTCACCTCAGGGGTTTTTCCACACGCCTGGTTCCCTGTCACTCCACCCCACAGGCAGGGGAGTGTGGGCCCCAGCTGCAAAGCAGCCCAGGATGGGGGGTATCTGCCCAAATCCCACTGCTCCAGGGCTCAGCCTACAAGGGCTCCTGGCTCCCCATATGGGACTTGCACAGAGGGCAGCAGGGGCTCTTGCTCAGGTTCTTCATGAGCAGAACTTTCTGTCACTGCCTCAGGTGCTGAGGCACTCTCACAACCTGCTCTCACCCCTCCCCCAGGGCTTGGGCAGAGGTATCAGAATTGTACCATGAAAGGGAATTCTCCTTGGCAAAGCCACACCAAGACCTCTCCCTTGCTTTGCTCAGCAACTGGAGATGGCTGTCCCCTCCCCACAGCTCAGGTGCACAGGGCAGGAGGAGGCTGCTCTTGCTCAAACCAAGTAGCAGGACATGAGGAGCTGGAGGAATCCAGCCAAAGGAACAGCTTTGCTCACTTCTGCTTTGGTTTCCTCTGTGAACGTTTTCTCTCAGCACTGGTTGATGGGTTTCAGACTGAGGGAATGTTGGGAAATTAATGGGAGAATTCTGTGGCACATTGCATGAGGTGCCAAGGACCGGTGGTGATGCACAGCAGCTGGCAGAGCCCTGGTGTGCCCCTCACCTGGGCTGCCCCCACGGGACCTGCACACCCACGGCCACTGGTGCAGCTCCTCTGCTCACACCAGCACCTGCTGCTCCACACCCACAGTGTGGCACTGGCTGGGCTGTGCCAACAGTTTGTGGAGGGTTTGTGGCAGAAGCCACTCAGGGCAGGGGATGGGGTGGCAGAAAAGCTGCCAGGGCCTGGCAACTGCCAGCTCAGTTTGTCCCCAGGGCTACTGGCACACAGTAGAGGATGGCCATGGCACGGGGAGGGTGAGGTGCCACTGGACACGCTGCATCCAGGGGAGTGGCCCTTCTGCTACCCCTGTACCAGTCACTGCCAGGTGCTCTTGGACATAAGGCTGTGAGGTTTGACCAGCTTGAATTCACCTCCCGACCTCAGGAGAGCAGAGCAAAGGTCTCGTTGGGCTCAGGCTGGTCCCCAGCTGACAAGTGGCCATGGACTACACACAAAAATGCTCTAAAGCTGACAGCACCAAATGTTTCTTCTCCACCTAAAACAGTTGTTTGGGATTCAGTTAGGAACAAAACTGCATCTTGTAGGTTTTAATAAAGCTTTTGGCAAACAGTTCAAACACTGTGGGGGGAAGAAGAAGAGAGAGGTTGAATTTATGGGAGTGGGAGGAGATCATTTGCTTTCTTAGGAATTGGAAAAGATTAATAGTGTGCAAAGGCTCTTGGATTCATTCCTCACATAGCAGAATGATTAGGAGACTTACTGGCTTGATGTTCTTCATTCTGCCTTCCCCAGGTGGCTTAGAGAGTGTCTGGGCTGCAGAGAAAACGACCAGGGAGAACAGAGAGCCATCCCACATCAGCCCCAGGGAGGAGGTGGCTGTGGCATGCTGGGGGATGGAGGAGCATTGAATCACACAGATGGCTTTGCTGGGAAATTAAATAGGTGCTTAATATTTCTGTAAATGCTGATCTGTGGGAAGGCACCAGCACCTGAGAGGTGGTAGGAGTACAGGTCAACAAGGCAGGTTTGTCCTTCCAGCATATACCCACTCCTGGACCCGGGGTGCCGACAGCACAGAACTGTTCAGTAACAAGAATCTGAACCTGGAGAAGGTCCTGTCTCTCTCCCACCACCGGCATTTTGCAGTGACCTGGTACTGTGTGAGGTGAATCCTGAAGCAAGGAAAAAAGGAAGGAAAAAGGCAGGAATTTCCCAAAGGTTCTTTCTAACAGCCAAAACCTGATGCAAGCCTCACTGTGCACAGAGTGCAGGGGAAGGATGAAAAGCCACTGGACGCACATGGGGAACCACAGGACCTGACTTCCAGACAAGTCAGAGGCTGTGCTGGAAAGGCAGACTAGACTGGCTCAGGCACTGCTTCAGTCTTACAAATCTCATTTGGCTCTGGGATGACAGACAGCCCGTGTCCCCAGAGACCTGTGCCAACACAGCCTTTAGTGTGGCCCGAGAGGCTGCAGCAGATCCACCCAACAACCAGGACAGGACACACAGGTCACCTGGAGAGTGTGAGCAACAGGAGCCACTGACCGTGTCCCCTGCCTGAAGACAGTCATCTCCCCAAGAACAAAGTAAGCTGGAAACTAGATGAGAGGATGGGCAGAGCCACTTGCTTTCCATTGGTGGTCCCAGTCAGAGTAACATTGGATAGACCTCCCAGTTTCTCCATGCTGCTGTAGCAGGGACAGTCCAAGCCAACACCCGGACACTTGGCCGGTACAAGCAGAGCATGCAGTGTTTTCAAGACTCCATAGACATCCCTGGAGCTGTCAGCTATGGAAAATAGGCTTCTGTGCTATTTATGGCCATCTGTTGTGCTCCAGTTCAGGAGTGGAAGACTGCAGTGGTGCTTAAAACATTGCACTGGGAGGCAGCAGCAGCTCTCAGGCAGCCACAATCAGTCTGAGTTTTCAAATAATATTAGGAAATATAATGTTTACTCTGTCAGAGAATGAATGAGGAACTTGAGCAAAACTGCTAAACATGAAAGTTCCTGGACATCTGGAAAAGATTAGTTAAGGAAGGTGCTTGGGACAGGGAGTTCAGGCGAGTTCAGGAGACACCTACTGCAGATCTGTGTCCACAAGAGGAGGGAGGAGGAGCAAAAGGCTGGGGGGAAAAGCAGGAAGGGAGGATTGAAATAAAATCTCTGCAGGATGGGCAGTGAGAACAGGCTCCATCCTGCAGTGACATGCAGCACAGGCAGTCCTAGAGGGTCTGCAGGGGGTGAAGGGGTCAAGGGCCAGACCACGGTGGCAAAGAGCTGGCCAGGTAACAGCTCCTGCCCGGACCTGCAAGGGCAGACACGGGCACTGTGCTGAGCACGTCCCACCTTGGGAAAGCACATCACTGCTTCCTTGCCACGTGTCCCCACCCACCACACATCCATCGATGAGCAGGTTTTGTCCCTCTTGGAGCTAATCGACAGCTCAACAGGGCAAAGGCTGTGACAAAGTCAAGAGCACCAGAGAAACACTCAAGAGAGCTGGGCATGGGGGACAGAGGGACACACCCAGTTCATGGGCCGGGAGAATGTTTGCTTTATTTCGAAGCAGACAAACACTCAGGCAGCACCTTGGGCCCTGCAAAGTCACAAAGGAGTTCTGCTTCAGGCCAAGATGAAAGTCTCAAAAATGAAAGTCTCACAAAAACCACAGGGGCTTGTGAAACCCATGCTTGGTTTATTAAATGAATCACAAAGCTTTTTATCACATATTTCTGCCTCCGAGTCACTTTACACTTCAGTTCACGTGCCAAATTCTTTGTCTTTTCCCTAACTGTGGACCCTTGTAGTACACTCTGTTTTGGAATCTGTTTGAAATCCATGAGCTTATGCTGAAGCAGAGCTTTGGGGTTTCTTTTGGAAGCCTGGCATTACTCATAGCAGGTCTCCATTTCTGAGCAGAACTGTGCACAGGCCCCGCTGCAGCAGAAGTCAACGCTCACCCTGTAGGAGGAAACAAACCAACAAGATATAAGTCAGGCGCTCCCTATAAATGTTTGTGGGCCTTCAAATTTAGTAACTGAATATGGTTTGTGCTTCCCCTCTAAGTGAAGAATAACTATTTTCCAATGGAGTTAGCAGGAGGTAAAGCTGAAAATCAAAGTGTGAGCTTTGTGTTTCCTGACAATTTTCCTTTAACAAGGTAGTTCCAGCTGCTAACTGCATTTTATTGCATTCCTCAAAGACAGATCTCCGTGCGAGAACACTTTGAGAGCTCTGCTCCAAAAATAAAGGTACTTGGAGCTATTTTTATGTTAGGTATATTTTACCAGTTGGTCTCAGAGCCCTTGGTGCTGCCCTTACCCAGAGCCTCACTCAGGTATGGCACGGGCTGGAGCCCCTGGCTCTGCGTTTGGTTCCCAGGCAGCTGGAGCAGCGGGTGCTGCTCTCACTCACCTCCCTCCTGTCCCAAACTCAGGAAGGTGCTGAAATCTGGCACCCAATGACATCCCTGTGCCACAGGTATCTCACTCAGCCATGCAGGCTTCCAAGCACGGGAGGAAGAAAAGTGGCCTTTCCACCTGCCTGCTGTCAAGTGCAATGCTGAAAGACTGAATGCCCACCCTGACTGTCTTCTTGGGGGAACCCTCCAACCCCCAGAGACTCCCAGGTGAATGCTGACTGAAGGAAGTCCCACACACATGAAAACCCATGCCCTTGTTAGCAATGGGGACCCTGGCAGCCATCCTGACTGAACATCCGGATTGGAACGGAACGAGCCCACAGCTGATCCCAATTAGAGCATTCTGATGAGGAGATTCACTCCCACCCTTCAGAACACTGCAGACAAATGCAGCTGATGACATGGCCCACCAGCCAGGAACAGCACAGAGCAATCAATCACCCCAAAACTTCAATGAGCACCTCTATCATCCCATTTCAGTCAGTCAGAGTCAGGGCACGGCCACTTTCAGTGCAGAAAGCTCCTTCAGCACTTTTAGCAGGGCTGTTGTTAGCCCAAAGACAGACATCGGGGGCCAAACATCTGGGGGAAGCAGAAGGGCCACCACCAAAGTGTGCTGAACACCTTCCAGAATTTAAATCCATTTGTTCTTTGTGCAGATGTCCTGGACAGAGGCTGACAGAAGAGAGGTGTTGAAGGGCTGTGTAGTGTGTGCACACATAAAGAAAATTCTGCATCCACACACACTGTGACCTACTGGTTTGTGATGATGATACATCAAGGCCTGAGCAAGGATAACACCCCCAGCTCACCTGCAGCCATCAGCCTGTGTAAGGAGCACAAGGCTCTGCAGCCAAGCGAGCCCCCAACAGGACCTCCAGCCCCCACCCTGCCAGGAACAGAACCCACCTCACACCCACCCTGGGTAAACGTTGGCTCCCTCAGCCAGGACACTCAACTCCAGGAGGGGGACTGTGGTTTTCTTTGCAATTAGAACTGGTGCATGAAGCCCCATCCCATGAAGTCCCTGTCCCTGACAGGGGCACTGGCAGCCCGGCCCTGCAGCCAGCAGCCTCCCTACCTCCACACGCCGCTCCTCCCAGCACCCCGATCTCCTCCTGCACCCCTTGCACCCCGATCTGCCCACGAGCCCTGCATGCCCCTCTCCCCCAGCACGCCCCTCTCCGCAGGTCGCACAGTGCCCTCAGGTGGCCGCAGGGACTCCCCAGGTTGGAGACAGAAACGGGAGCACAAACACGACCACAAGGTGTCCAACACAATTCTTTATTGCCTTTGCAGGAGAAACTCCTGTTTCTTACCAAATACGTTATTTAGGGAGAAACATCCCACGGCTTCCCGGGAATGAGAGGATCAGCAGGTCAACAAAAGATGTCCCCACAGTGTCAGCAGCTGCTGCCACCAGACAATGAAGTTTTAAGACTGATTTCAGTGGGCCCTGGCAGATGTATCAGAGTAGTGTACTCTGACACCCTTGAAAACTGCCCGTGTCAGAACTCAGGCGTCCGTGCACCTCCATAATTACATTTTCAAGCGAGATTTGCTCCCTCCTCCTCCATGCCCAAGTGGGATGAACACAAACATACTGTTCAGAGGCACATGGTGCCCAGTGTTTGTAAGCCCTGATCTGAGATCTTTTCTTTATTTGTAAGGACAGAACTCAAACATCTTTCTTACATGGCATCAGCCTGAGGGAATCTGTGTTACACTCGTGCATCTGCAGCACCTCATGTCAGTAAGTCTCAGCATTTTTTCCATGATACAAAGCATCTGCCACAGGAGAACAAAAGGAAAGTTCCACAGCTGGAAGTGACTCCCTTCTATCCTCATGGTTTGTTCAGCTCAGCCTCTTCTTCAGACACCAAGTCCATTTCAACTTGAAAACAGGACAGTCCAAGCATTTCCTGCTGAGGCCAAGAATCAACTCATTCTGCTTCCAGAAAGCACCAGTAGAGCTCCTTCAATTCCTCGTCCCCTTTGCAGCATTCCAGAACACACCAGGCTGGCAGAAGCTGGTCAGTGTCAGTCCTTGCTGCTCTGTCAAGAGATAGGTGAGCAGAGCAGCTCTTGATGGTTCTCCACAAACAGCGAGACCTTCAGGAGTGTATCTGAGTCAGAGAGAAAACAACAACCTCGTCAGCTTAAGGCACTTTACCTATAGTCTGTACACCCCTAAACCTATGCTGTTTCTAAAGGCAATAAAGAAAAGCGTAAGTAAAACTGACTGAGCAGTGAAATGGATCACTGAGCCCTTGTTACATTGGAGGATGTTGCTTCCAGCCGTGCCCAGGTGTGATGGTGAGTATTTTCAACTGAAGCTGACCGAGACCTCACAGCAGATCACAAAGATCAACTGAGCAGGATGAGCTGCTGCTGCCGAGCCCGGCACAGCCACCACGGCCAGGCCTGTCTGCTGTCACCAGGGCAGGGACAAGACCACTGAGCCCCAGGAAAAGACCCTCAGGTCTGTGCACATGGAACTACCTTGAACAACGTCTTCCTTGTGGTGCTCCAAAATCCTCTCCCAGGACTGCGGGAGGGCTTCCATGTCTGCCAGGCTGTCACAGCTGAGGCGCTGCAGGAGCAGTTTGCTGTCCAGGTACCTTCGTGCCCGGTAAGGACAACAACGAGAGAACACCCCCCCGGCGTTGCCCAGAGCCCCCTCAGCAGGATACAGGTGCCGGTAGTAGCGCTCCACGTCCTGCAGCCCCTCCAGCACGTCGGACAGCGAGGGGCAGCGCGGCCCGCGCCGCAGGGCCCCCTCCAGCCCCAGCTCGGCCGCCCGCTCCTCGTACACCCGCAGCACGGCGCCCGCGGCGGCGGCCGCGGCGTCCCGCACCTCCCGGAGCTCCGTCCTGCGGGCACAGCGGGGTCAGCCGGGATCGCGCCCCCCGCCCGCCCCGGCCCCGGCCCCGGCCCCGCCACCCCCTCACCGCCGCCCGCCGAGCTGCTCCAGCAGCGCCTCGGCCGCGCCGCGCTGCTTCCGCCACAGCCGCGCCCGCAGCTCCGGGAAGGCGCCGAGCGGCGCCGCGTCCCAGGGCAGCCGCCGCGCCGCCCGCATCTGCGCGGCCAGCGCGGCCAGCGCGGCCAGCAGCGGCGCCCAGGCGGACAGGGCCGCTCGTCCCGCCGCGTCCGCCCGCGCCGCCGCCGCCGCCCAGCCCCGGAGCGCAGCCGCCACCGCCGCCATCGGGGCCACCGGGGCCACCGGGGCCATCGGGGCCACCGCCGCCATCACCCCGCCCGGCACCGGTACCGCGTCATCGCCGCGCGCCGCGACACCATTGGCCGCTCGCGGGCCGCGGTTCGTTCGAACGCGCGGTCGCGCCCGCGCCCGGGACTGACGGAGGGAGCGACACCGAGCGAGTGACCGGCTCCGGGACACCGAACACCGAGCGGGGCCTCACCGACACCGACAGCGGCACCGCCATCCAGCGAGTGATCGGCACCGAGACACCGAGCGAGCGATCGGCTCTGAGACACCGAACACCGAGCGGGGCCTCACCGAGACACCGAGAGCGGCACCGGCATCGAGCGAGCGACCGACCCCGAGACGCCGAGCGAGCGAGCGGCCCCGCCATGGCTCCCGCGAGGAAGAAGGGCGGCTCGAGCACGCGCAGCAGGAAGCTCGCGGCCTTCCTGAAGGATTTCGACTGCGAGGGTAGGAACGGGAACGGGGCCGGGAACGGGGCCGGGAACGGGAACGGGAGGGAACGGTGTCGCCGGGGCTGACGCCGCGTGTCCCCGCAGTGAACCAGCGGCTGGAGCGGCTGCGGGCGGACGGGGAGCGGCTGGTGAAGGAGGTGGAGAAGCTGTACGACATGGAGATCCTGCGCCTGCCGCTGGAGCTGCGCCAGATGAACTGGCTCGAGTACTTCGGTAACTGGGCTGGCGCTCCCTCGCATGACAAACCCCGACGGGAATAAGGGACCGGCTGGGGTCTGCTGTGCGCGGAAATCCCGGGGGGGCGGCCCGCGGGCTGCCCGGGAGCTGCTCCTGCTCTCTGAGGGTGAAAACTGGTTTGAGCTGGTTTTTGCACTCTCCCGGACTTGCACTGACTGGTCTGACATATTTTCTTTCTAGGTAAAGAAGGAAGTGGAAAGGCACTGGAGGAGGTGGCCATGGTAGGTTTCCAGCAGAAACACACCAATGCAGGGGCTCCTTGGGCTGTAACGAGCTGTTCTGGCTGTAGAATAGTTAGAGGTTTGCTCTACAGAACTCTGTGTTGCCAACAATCCTAACAGTGTCACAACTGTTTTTAATTTTAGGCAGACTTGGAAATAGCAGAAATAGACAAGCGGACAGCAGAAGTTATCAATACTCAGTTTGAAATCGTCAAGAAAGGTCGGTTGGAGCGCTGTGAGGCGACTGGGGAGGTGGAAGCATGTCATGGTTCCTTAATGGGAATAATAATTCAGTTCTTGCTCACATCCCTCAATATATTTAAACCAGAAAAATAATCCAGCTTTTATCCCTAGTACCTGCAGTAGGTCTAATTTATTTTATAAAAACATTCAATATAATTCAAAGTAGTGCTCTGTAACCATTGGGATTGCACTGGAATTTGGACTTTAGAAGCAAATTTTTGCCAGAAGTGCTTGTAGTCGTTTGCTGTTTGGCTCTGCTGCTAACTAATAATTTAAAGTTATTATTTACTTAGATAACACTTTCTCTTTCTAGTGGAGAAATCCAAAAGGAGTGTTGAAGCCATTGAGGAGGAAGCAGAGCCTCCGTCACTTCCTCTGCCAAAGAAATCCAGAGTTGACAGTCAGTGTCCTTCAGAGACAGAGGCTGAGAGTGTGAATCCAAGAACTGCAAAGGTAAATAGCTGTTCTGTGGGATGACTTTATCCCCAGGATATAAATTCCTGACTGAGCTGATGACTAGGGCTGTCCAGGATGCTCTGAGGGAGACTTCAAACAGCTTCCCTGAGAATTCTAACGATAGGGGAAGGTCACAAAGGCTTGAATGGTGTTTGTTCTGGGCTCTTGTGCCATGAAAAGGAGACTGAGCGTTTTGTGTGGAAGTATCTTATCTGAGTATTTTGTGTGGACTCAGCTGTCCCATGAGAGGGCAGTAGCTGATGTGGTGAGTGGTGTGTCCCTCAGGTGAAGGCGTCCACCAAAAAGCCGCCCGTGTCCAGAAGACCCCGGTCAGCGAGAGTGAAGCGCATGAGCAAGAGGTAATGGGGATGTCTCTCTTTCATCTCCAGAAATGCAAACTGAGAGTGTAAATATATCTCTTTCATGGGATGGAGTTTGGTTCAGCAGGGGGTCGGGGAGTTGTGCCATGTTACAGTAAAAAATTGACAATCTGACAATGAATGAAAGATGGACAACTGCCCCTCCTGTGAGGACCAGCTGTCCCCAGCTTTGCAGGTCACTGATGAGTGAGAACCCCTGGGTTTTGTGGTGATTGCCTTGTTTAAGCCTTTGATAAGTGCTTCTACAATTTGTTAAAGGTCATCTTATGAGCAGATGTTTATTTCTATTTAACAGATCAAGCAAAAACAGCTTTATCACTCCAGCTACTGGGAGAATGGGTGATTTCTGTGCTCGGGGAGGTACCTCCATGATCACACCCAGATTTGATTCTAGGTTTGTATTCTGTCAGGTTTCTCTGTTGGTCTGTTAACAGAGAAAATAAATCTCTTTCCCTTCTACCTCTGTTATAAGCTGTTTGCTTTATGTCACCTGTTTCCCACACAATCTTTAGCGGCTCTTTGAACATGAAATGAAAGACTTTGACTAGAAGTGCTTTGAGCAAATCCTGCTCACTAATAACTTGTTGTTTCAGGGTGTTCAAGACGCCGGGTTTGCGCACGCCCGCGCTCAACGAGCGCGTTTACACCATCTCTGCCAACGGCAGCCCCCTCGCCGACACCGGGGACGCCTTCCTGACCCTGCCCCTGGGCGGAGGGGAGGTAATTCCTGACACTTCACCTGCAGGGGCTGGAGGGGTGCACGGGCGAGGCCAAAGCTTTGAACCTCTTGGTGCCTCACCAGTTTCAGTTCATCCGCTCGTGTCTCTTTAGCTGTGCCACTGCAGTTCATCAGAGGATTGATCAAGCTTAAAAAGAACCTTAGGAGACTCTTAGTCAGAAGTGGCAGCTGCTTACACTGGCCAGAACAGAATAGAAGGATGTTTTGCTGTGCATTCAAGTAACACTTAAAGTAGCAGTAGTGGCAGTAATGCATTAATGCACTGCAAGGAGGATGTGAGTTGAGCTGTTGGTCAACCTCAACATAGTTCTCTGCCTGTCTGTGGTCTCCTATTATGCTTAGATGTAGTTACTTCTATTTTTTATTTTTTTGCTGCCTCAAGCTGCTGCAGCTGACCAAAAGAAAACCTAAGATTTGGGTTTGTTTCCACAGAGCATACGTTTGACAGCAAAGGATTTGACCAAGAAGAATTTTCTTCAGCTGAACCCCAAGGCCCGGGGGCTCATGAAGAAGTTGTCAGTAAGTCTGGGTGTTTTTGGCAGCCATGACCTGAAGTTGTAAGGCAGTGCTGTCACTGTCATCAGTCAGGGGACTGCTGAGCTGCAATAGAAACCTCTGATTCCCTGCCTGGCCTTGTCTTGTATTGTGGCTCATGTCAGAGGTGAAGAAGCAGCACAGAGCAGGGAAGGAGAGGGAGGGGCTTTACATCACGTCTGGCTGAATACACACTGGGGAAAAGAACTGTTGTCAGTGCTCTGGAAAACAGTGTTGTCTGTTGGGCCAGAGCTGTGGGTGTTTGGGCTGCACCACTGTCTGAGCACTGATTGCTCTTCCCTTACAGGTTTGTCTCGCCCAGGCTTGCAGTGAGGCAAAGAAACCCGTGGATGGAAGTCACTGAACGATGCCATCCCTCTGCAAATATGTGTTACATTTAGGACTGCTACCTTCATTTAGTTCTTCTCATTTGTGTTCCTTTCATTAATTTACAGAATGAAAGCTAAGAGCTAGTTTTTCTATCTATAATATGTACTGTATGTAATGGAATCAAAATAAATTGCATTTTTTTTTTAATTTTTGAAGAAAAATCAGTCTTTATTTCCTTTAAGGCTGAGACCATGACACAGTTCTCTTGGGTTTGCAGACCAGCAAGTGGGCAGAAAGGCTGTTGATTGGCAAGTTAAGAGCAGTCAGAGCAAAGAACTTGGCTTCTCTAGCTCTGTTTAGTATTTTTTTTCTAAAAATTAGCCTGTTTCTTTGTTAGTTGGTGCACTTTGGAGATCCAAGATGTTACCGTAATGCAGACCTCAGCTATATACCATGGATTTGGAAATCTATTTAAGAAGTTTTGGCAGGTTCTAAGTCCTAACTGCAGGTGGCAATATAAACCACTCAGCTACATGTACACCTGCCTTGCTGTCGGAATTCTGTGAACATATTAATTAAAAGCACCGATTAGTTAAGCTCTACATAAAAATTTTCCGCATTTACAGACGTGTAAGTCAAGATTCTGCTTTAAACACGTCTTTACCAGGGAAATTAAGCTAGATTGCTTAGCCTGCCCAGAGAATTTGCTCACCGAGTCGCAGTTCAGGGCCACGCTGAGCAGGGCAGCACACGAGCTTCATACACAGTTTGAATTTAACTCCTTTGCTGGGGGGTAGTAACAGGGAATGGCAATAAGGTCTCAGGTGCTGTTGTGACCCCCTCCCTGAGTGGGGCTGGGGCCTGGCTACAGCCCCAGACTGAACACTGCCCTGGGGGAAAGCTCTGAGTCTGGTGCTGTTGGATGTTCCTGAAATAAAAAAAAAAAAAAATTTTAAAAATTGTGAATTTTCTTCCCACTTATCCCTGAAACGGTCTGAGAGCCCTGAGGCAGGATGGAGGGGTCGGTGAGCAATGGCAGCCTGCAGTTCAGGGTCTCTCCCCTCCCACCGTGTGGCAGAGTCAGGGCTGTGGTGGGAGGGGGCAGGAGCAGGGCTCTGCTTCAGCTGGAAAGCTTATCTCCCACGGAGGGTGACCTTGTGGTCCAGGAGCCTGGGAAGCTGGATCCTGATGGCACTTGATTGATGGGATCTGAGGAGTCATTCTCCCTCAATGTCAGTCGGCTGCCTCTGCTGACTGCAAATGAAGGCTCGAGAAATGGGACAGTAATCGATGCCAGATGGGAGGTGCAGTTGGAAATGCCCCTGTCTGGGAGCCTCGACCAGGACAGTGCTGAGGGCATGGCTCGAGCCCACTGAGATGCTCCTGCTTTGTCTTTCTGTCCCTTTTGATTTCACCAGGGCTCAGGATGCAAAGATGTGCCAGCACAGCCCCAGCACTTTGGCTCAGCCTTGCTGTGCCCAGAGAGTGGACAAAGGGATCACGGACAGAAAAGGTCTTTTTGCTTCTGCCTTTCCACCTGTCACCTCCCAGAGCTTTTCAGAGTGGGGGACAGGGCAGCATCTTCCACCTACCATGCTTGAACGGGCCCATTCTGTCCCGTCCCACGGCTTGAGGAGTGACTGTGGCTCCACAGGGAGGGACCAGAGCTGCTCACAGGGCTCTGGGTGACAAATCACCGTGACATTGTTGAGGGGAGCACGTGCATGCAGTGATGGGGTTGTAATGAATTAAGTGCTGCTAGAATTGCTGCGGGACTGCTGTAAGGAATGTGCATGTGTTGTGAGGAGTAGGACACAGGCGTGATGGATATTGTCCATCAGCTGTGATTAAAAGCCTATCATCCCGATATATATTTTCAAAAACTAATTTAAGGCTGAAAGAGATTATTAAAAATGAGGAGAGGAAATTGTCTGGGATATATTTTAAGTCCCTTGCTAGGTAAGATGAATTCCAGAAGTCAAAATACTGCCTGTGGGGTGAAAGGAATCAATGCAGGTGTTGTGGTGGCTCATGATAAGAAGACAGGGCAATTCCACTGCCAGGGGAGAGCATTTGGGGAAGGACAGCCCTTGTCTGGAACTGGTGTGCTGGGGACCAGAAGGCTGAGCTGATCCCACAGCACAGGGACCATCCTGCAGCTGTCAGCCCTCCTCAAGAGAGTGGAGCACAGCACATCTCTGCCCTGAGCCCGGGGTCCACCTGGTCCCCTCCCACCTCGGTTCCCTTCCCGAGGCTGTGGCCGCTTTGCAGCTGGGCAGTGGAGACACGAGCTGGTGAAGGATCCTGGGGGATCCCAGGGGAAGTAGCTTCTGCAAAATGACATTTACGAGCAGCCTTGCCTGGAGATGCTCGGGAGAGAAGCCCCCACACCTGGTGCTGGGTGGGCTCGGGCTCTGTTCCTCTGCATTTTATTCTCTGTCACTAAGAGGACACATGTCCCTGCACCCCAAGTGCTGTGCCAGCGTGGGTCTAAGGAGGCAAACATGGCCAGCCTGCAACCTGCCATGCCCTGGACATCCGGAAATCTGAGTTTTGATCTTGGCTATTCCCTCACTCTTTCATTTATCTCTCTGTGCTGTTCTCCATGACAAGATCATTAGAAACCCGGTTGCTGTTGCTGAGCTCTTCCTCCTGAGCCGTGTGTAACCACGGACGATGTCTGCAAGACAAGAGGCTTAATTGTGTTCTGCCAGCAGCGAGGGGCTGTCAGCCAGGCAAATTTAAAGCCAGGCTGGATGGGGGTGGGAGATGCACCTCCATTACTCACCAGCCTGGATGAGGTTTAGCTTTATTGTATCCGGAAATAACCAGAGCCTGGGAGGTGCTGATTGAAGCCATTTGAAAACACGACAACATCCCCGGGACGAGAGGTGTCTAATCTGATGAAGCCAGAGTGCATTAGGTAAGAGCTGTGCAAAGCGAGGAAAACACAATTAAAGCATTCTTGGGGACAGCTGTCGACCTGCGTCAGGGACAGCGGGGCTGAGACACGGGCACGTGTCTGATGAAAACAATCTGTTTGAAACACTCCTCAATAACAGAGCCCCAGCCACTGCTGGGCTCAGCCTCGGAGGGTCCCACCAGCCACAAGCTGGTGCAGGCCCATGCCTATGTGGGGTTCCTCAGGCAGGGCTGGTGGCACCTGCCTGTGCAGCACTGGGGGCATGGCAGGGTTTTGTCTTTGCAGGAAAACAGCCCAGGAGCAAGTCAGTGCCTCATTCCCCAGTGATGGAATAAGGGAGCTGCTGGGATTAGTGCCCCTGCATGGCACATCAGGGCTTTTCCCAGACAAACACCCTTCCTGAGGCTGCCAGACTGACACCTTTCTCACAGTGTGTTGACCAGGCAGCATCCCTTCCCTCCATGCAGAATTTTGTAAGTTTTTGTCTCTAAATAACCCCTTAGAACCCTTCAGGCTGGTGAGGTGCAGGGGTCAGTGCTCTGGCCAGGGAGGCAGCAGTCTCCCTGTGTCACCACTGTGGTGTTGGGGAAGTGGAAATGGAGGAAATGCTCCTTTTCCTTCAGTGCTCAGAGTGTATTGTGCTTTGTACTCTCTCTTCCCAGATCTGCTGTACAGGAGCTGCATTAAGGATCTGGGTTTCCTGTTGCACATTTGGACAGAGACACCTTCCGCTCTCCCTTTAGACTCCTGCTGTTATAAATAGTGATTAAACCCACACACTTCTGTAAATCGCTGGCAAAAGGAACTTGTATCAAATCATGCTTCTTTGGCAAGAGTTTAAATTGACAGTGACAAGCTTATTTCTAGAAGAAGGTTCTATTTTGGGGAGCTTGATTCATTGTGCCACTTGGCAGTTCTGATGCAGTGTGATGTGATACCTGACACATCCTGTTCCCTGCGAGGCAAAGCAGGGATTTATGCATTGCTGTGAGACAGAGCCACCCGGCTCTCATCAGGTGAGACAACACTGTTAGCAATGATTTTAACAGGCTCAGGGCAACTCTTATCCTTTTGGAGGTCCCTGAGCCTGTTTTTCCCTGGGGATGTACAGCATCCCTGATGTACATTCCATTACCCTGAGAACCTCTATTTACAGTCACAAACCACCATTTATCCAACACACAATTGCCATCACCCAGGAGCACCTAAATCTCACAAAAAGCCTTTTAATTGCCTTGTTAATCTCTGTCTCCTGGCATTTAATAGAATTCACTTAAAAATATTTCACAGCATAAACCCCCAGGGCTGAGTGCCATCCCTACAGCTGCCTGGAGGGGCAGCCCTACCACCTCCATGCCTGGGACACTGGGAGCATGTGGCTCCACTGTCCTCGCATCCTGGCTGCTGCCCCACTGCTGCCCCATCACACCTGAGCACTCTATCTAGCCCCCGGGGAACAGAGATGCCACATTCCCCTGGGAACTTGTCAGTGGGGAACAAACTTCATTGCAAAGAAGGGACTTGCAAGAAAAACCTGAATTACCCAGTCCTACCAGAAGTGCCCATTTGCAGGGCACTCTGTAAACAGTTGTGCAACAGTCCTCCTGGCCTGACTGACTCGACAGCCTGGTCTGCCAACAGATCACGGCTCATTAAAATGACCTTTTAATTACTGACATCCTCAAAGTCAGACACCATCCTGAAAAAAAGGGTTGTGGGGGCAGGTGCCTGGGGAGAACACCCTGTAAGTGCTCTTCATTGTAATAGAAACTCCAGAAACCTCGGAACAACTTCCCATCTCTCCTCTTTTCCCTTTGCCTCTGCTGTTGGGGCTCCAGAGGTGGCAGGAAAAGGGCAGCTCCTGCTTCCCCAGTGATGGCCAAGCCCATGCCACAGCAGTGGCTCTGGGACCAGTACAGACCTGCTGACAAAGCACAGCTCCTCTGCTTTTGTCTGTGCCCCTTCAGGGGTGGCAGCTGCCCAGGAGCGGCCGCTGTGCCGAGCGATAACGGCAGTTCTTTGTTTGATGCTGAAGGTGCTTGTCAGCCTCAGCGAGATAAAAAGGCCAAAGACATTTATAATTGTGCAATTAAATGTCTCCTGTGCCTTCCAGGTGGCTGTTGCTGCTGTGCAGATGTCCCTGCTGTCAGCAGGCAGCCACGAAATGGAGAAGCAACTGCAGTCACCCATGGCAAGGCTGGTGGGTGCTGCTGGATTGCACCCAGCCCTGTGCCAGTGTCTCACAGCACCGTGCCAGGGTCACCCAGCCCTGCACCAAGGCTGCCTCAACGGGGATGTGCCACAGACCCCAGCACTTGTCTCACCCCTAGCATCCCTCAACAGCTGGCACAAGTGCACTCACCTTGTCCCTGGTCGAGGTGGGTGCAGGGCACCGAGGCAGCCTGGGGGGCACTGGGAGCCCATCCTTTGTGAGGCAGGAGGAGCTGAGGGGTCTGGCCTGGCAGGGCACTGGGAGCCCATCCTTTGTGAGGCAGGAGGAGCTGAGGGGTCTGGCCGTGTTGCAGCCTGTGCAGGGCTCTTCAGGCACACCGAGACCGTGGGAGGTGAATATGAGGAGGAGAGAAGGATCTGTCCTGGCAACACTTGAACTGAGAGATCCCTGATTACAATGATAGATGGCACCTGCTTTTCCTGATAATTAGCAGTCATTGGTATTCAAACCTTACTCTTCCTCCAGAGCCAGGCTCTTTTAACATTCCCTGGGCAGGGGGACACATGCCAGGAAGGCCAGGCTTGTCTGACCCCAGCATGCTGCTGTCAGGGCTGCAGTGGCTCATCCTGGCCTCACCAGCCATCACAGCAGAGACAGAGCTGTGCAGCCTCGTTGCTGGGAATGTCCAGAAGAGGAGCAGGGAAAATGATGGATTTTGTGTCTGAGGCTGGTGAGTGGGAGTGAGGGGTAAGAGGAGAAGCCCTGGCTCCTCCTTTGCCCTCCCCAAAACATGGAGCCACTGGTGGGGCTGACCAAACACTGTGGCAAATGCTCTCAATCAGCACCATGCAATGAAAGATTTATTTTAAAAAATCCTCCATATGAGCAGCACCTGCCAAGTGCTGAGGCCATCCCTGACTGAGCACGGCTGCACCTTGGGGTTCCCTGGCTGAGCCATAACAGTTCACTGCTCCCCACTTGTCACCAGAGCTGTGTCCTCTGGTACAGCGTGGGGATGAGTGGGGTGCACGGGGTGCAAGGCTGGCGCAGGGCTGGCACAGGGGGGTGCCAGGAAGGTCACAGAAGAGAAACAAACCCATTGCCACAGCCCACAGGAGGCACAGCTGCCAATAACTGGGTAAAATCTGCCTCTGCTTGGCTGTGACTGAGAATTTGCTGTTCATCACCCTGCTCCAGAGCTCTAATTATTTCTTTATGGTGCCAGTACAGCCCTGGCCAGGCTCCGAGCTGAGGCTGCCTGAATTAATTGACCAACAGAAGGCAAATAGACTTTGCCCATTCTAAGCACCCATTCAGTCCTTTCCCAGCAGCTGTCACTGCTGTCACTGCACCAACCAGGGCTCCCGTGCCTGTTCCTTGGCATTGAGCAGCCTGGGAAAAAAGAGATGTGAACAAGTGAGAGTCGCATCAAATAATTTCTAAATATCATTGTGCAGAGTTTGCATTTCATGTGCTGGCCACACACAATTCTCATTTACTCAATTGAACAATTAATTACATGGTTTGTGCACGGGAACTCTGCAGCATTTTCCCCTTGCTCAGCAGCATCCCCACACTCACAATGTATGACTGACTATTGCACTTGAACTGACAGCTCCACACTGCAAGCACTTCCATGGTTATCTGGTCCTTGGGATGATGGGAGGGATTCCCACCTGCCCAAACAGCATCTGGCCTCACAGGCCAGGCCATGCACCTTTCTGTTCACACAACACACACTAGCAAAGCAAAGTAGGTGTTTTTGTCCCCACTATGAACTGCCAATAGCAAGAAATCACACCCTTGCTAAAGTGGCACTTCCCCCCAGAACACTGAAATGACCCACACAGACAAGCCAGGGCAGGATTAGTGGTTGGTTTTACTCAGGTATTTAGATATCTTTTTATTGCCATCTTCAGTCATGGTTCAATAAATACAAAATTAACAAAAATGTCAATAGATTTTTATTACATTTATTATTGTTGTTGTTATTATTATTATTAAATATTCCAAACCAACTGAGATTCCCTGGAGATGTCTGACTATAGTTCAAACATGAGATGCACACAGTGTCTCTTGTGATATTATATTACATTTATCTCAAGATTATAAAAATATATATTGACTTCTTGAGTGTGTATTTACAGTATTTAACAGGTGGCTAATGAATATAAAAGCATCTGGAGATGAACCAACTTGATTCCTGTTTGGTTTCATGTGAGGGGGGTGTTGCAGGTGCTGCTCCCACAGTACTGGGGCTCCCCCAGCCCAGGGAGGAGGCAGGAGCCTCACGCTGTGCTAGAGGCTGGATGGGAAGAGACCAGAATCATTTTGAGGCATTTCCCTTGGTTGAGCAGCTCCAAAACAGCATTGCTAATTAATTTAATTATACCACTTCCCCAAGGAGAGGGTCTGAGAGGATGCAAGTTAATTTTAAAATCATAACAACAATCTATAGTCTAATCTACTCATTTTGTTATTCCATCCTGGCGAGGAGCTCAATTAAAAGTGTTTATTGTTGCAAGAAACTGGGCTAGGAGCATGTTTCCATTGTGGGCTTTCCTTTCCTTTCTTGAAGGAGAGGCTGGGAAAGCCAATGACTCATGTTCCTGCCGAGTTTGAGCCCATCCCAGAACCCCTCTCCTGTGGGACCCCTGCCCACAGTCACGGCTGTTTCCCACAGGAGCCACGGCCCCCAGCCAACCACCAGCCACTGCAGCCCAGGGAAAAGGCCATGACTGTAGATAACTGTGCTGAGGTCTATCTCTTTTCAGCTGGGCAGCATCTGTAGGGACAGAGGAGCAGGTCCCAGCAGCTCTGAGCACAGCCATGGGTGGCATCCACAGCTGGCCCCTCCTTACATCCCTAACTCTGGAGACAGTGTCTGTCCTGGGGGGTTTGAGGGCACACATCACTGCCTGCTCATGGCCAGATCTGTTGCCCAGACTGAGGCACTATCACCTCATCACCAAGTCCTGCCTGTCCCCAAGCCTCCTTGACAGCAGCTGCACCAGCCTGGAGCCAGCTCCTCCAGCAGCCACTTCCCAGGGGAGCTCCTGCATCCCAACAGACAGGATGAGCAGGGAGAGGGGGAGAAGACCTGGAATCAAACTGGTTCAACCCCCTGCCTAGAGACCTGTAATATACTTTCTCTATAGATAAAATGTAAACATGAAGAACACATAAATTGCACTTGATCCTTGGGATTGGGCATTTCACCAAATGCAGGGCTCAGTTCACTGCTCTTCCTCTTCGGGGTGGAAAACAGTGGGATGGCAAGTGACCAACCTGACTGGACATGGGCCAGACTTAATTTATTTCTGCTAAAACCTCTAACCAAGAGACATTGGGGAGTGTTGTTTGAACTACAGAGGGGGTGGGAAGGAAAGAGCTTGTTTTGCTCACAGTGTGTGCGGGCAGAGCGATCACCGTGCTGGACCCAAGGGCTGCCTCAGGGCCCTTCACTCAACCCTCATTCAGATCCCCATCCTCTGGGAGCAGGCTAACAGGAAGGTCTGACTGGAGCAGATTTCCAGCCTCACTGTGAGCATCTCCCACAGCCTTCATCCCCTTTGTAAATCTTTGCCTTTCAGCATTAATAATTCACTTGCAATACTTACGGATGATAATAAATGCCCTACAAAACTCCGTGCAGGGCTGCAAAGACACATCTAATGAACTAACTTCAAGGAAATTGTATTATTAAGGAGATGCTATTTATGTCTTCGTCAGGGATCGGGCTGCAGCCATGGGAGCTGCCAGTGTGCCAGGCAGGCAGCACTGTGCTCACAAAACAAAGTGTGGATGTGCCCTGGACTGCCTGATGTGCCCTGGATTGCTTGGATGCAGCACCATTTGCTCTGCTCTTTACCAGAGACACCAACTGAGGTGTCAAACACTCAGTGAAGTAACTCTCAGAGAAGAAGGGATGTGGCTGGGAAAGACTTTCCTTCAGCACAGATGGGGAAAGTCACCTCCCAGGAGCTGGGTGAGAGCTGTGCTCTGCTCTCTAAAAATAAAAGCAGTAAAAGCTCCTTGTGGGGTTGCTGGGATCTGTCAGGTTGTATAAAAGTATCCATGGATTCATCAGCAGAATGCTAGATACAGAAACATCAGCTCTGGATTAAGACAGTGCACAAAAGTCCATCCCACCCTATGAACTCAATTACCACCTAAAATGGCATCACTACAGTTTGACTCATCTTACGAAACAGTGCCAGGGAAAGCCACACCCACCCAGGCACACCACATTATCCCAGGAATCCTGGGCTGCCCCGGCTCAGGGGACGGAAGCCCTGCTCTCTTGCTACATGGAATGACGTATTTGGCAGCACCCAGATATTCCCACAGCCCACCTGAGACCACCAGGTTTCACAGACAGGGCTGGCTGGGGCCAGTGGGCAGCTCCTCCCCAGGAGTGCCAGGCTGGTGCTCTGCACCTTTGCAGGGCACTGCTTCACACCTGCACCCCTCGGCCGTGCATCTGGATCACCTGGGCCCGGAGGGTCTGGATCCCACTCAGGATGGTCTTCTGGTGCTCCACCAGCGTGATCCCCAGGCTGAGGATGTCTCTGCAAAATGAGCCCCATGTCAGCCAGAACAAACCAGCCCTGACTGCCACGTGCCCCGACACCGACTGCTCCCAGGCAAGGGCAGCACCAGCAGATTCCAGACATGCAGGAGTAAGAAATCCCCAGCCTTTTGTCCCAGCTGAAGCAATCCTGACACTGAGCAGGAATCCTGGGCTCACAGGAGCCTGTAGCACGCCAAGCGTGGGACAGCTCCAACCCCACCACCCTGTGCTGTGGCACAACAGCTTATCAGTAAATCACACTGGATTGGGCTCTGCTCTCTGGCAGGGGAAGGAAACACTGATCTCGCTGTGCCCACAACACGAGGTTACAGCCAGGAAACCAGGTCACTTACTGGGCTGTCATCCTGGCCACTGACTCCAGGTAGCAGTAGCCCGCAGCAGTGAAGTTGTCTTTGTACCTGCCCATTTCTATCGTTTCCAGCCACTCGCCTACAGAGCTGAAAGATGGGAAGGCTGAGAAGGTTCGCTCGGAGAAGGGGATGGATGTGCCATGGGACCTGCCAACAGAGCAGGTGGTGAGGAGGGAGTGGGGCATGGCACAGCAGTGGGGGGACGGGCAGGCACGGCAAGAGAGTGGTCACCTGGGGCACGTGGAGCTGGGGCACTTCGGGGGCTCCAGACTCTGCACCAACTTGCTGAGGACATTGTGGATGTGGGAGAACTTGGGCCTCTGGCTGCGGTCCTTCTGCCAGCATTGGAGCATCAGCTGGTGGAGGGGGGGCTGGCAGTTCGCTGGGGCGGGCAGGCGGAACCCGTCCTCCACAGCCTTCATCACCTGCAGTGAGGGGCACGTGAGGGGCTGGGGTCAGGTGCTGCAATGCAAATCAAAGGCAAACTCTGGGGCAAACTCTGGGGCAAACCTCCCTCCTCACACCCCGCCCAGGAGCAGCAGCAGCTCCTCTGTGTGCCGCAAAGCCACCACACACCATCAGCAGTCACCACACCATCATCTACCGCGCGGCCGCGGGACTCACGTCCTGGTGGGACATGTCCCAGTAGGGTCTCTCGCCATAGGACATGACTTCCCACATGACGATGCCGAAGCTCCACACGTCGCTGGCCGGGCTGAAGTGGTGATACTGGATGGCCTCGGGGGCTGACCACAGCACCAGGCTCTTCCCACGCTGGACGGGCAGAAGGGCAGGGATGACGCGCTCGCCCAGCGGGACGTGGCCAGAGCTGGCAATTCCCAGGTGGCCATTTATTGGTCAACGTGCCCTGCCTGGCACCACAAACCCACGGGCCACGAGCACGTTTAGTACTAAGAGAAAACTTTTCCCTCAATTTGTTTAAAATGACAGTGCAACTGTACACTACATGGGAGTGCAAGTCCTGAAATATTAATGGGAGAGGAGAGTGTCCCCAGGAAGAGCTGATGGCATTTTATACATTAATATTTAATGAAAACCACCTCAGAGCTGCACAAACACAAGTCCCTTTGCCCTGACTTGTTCTCCTGTAATGAACCATCCCCATGCTGGCATCTGCAGAGCCCTCTGCAGACACACTTGGGGAAGCAGGTGACAGAGACCACTGCTAATTGTAATTAACAGCGGGGAGACCTTGACCCCAAAGCCACACAGCCCTGCTGCAGCACAGTGGGAAAAGCCAGGGCTCCTGCTGGGCTGTCCATCCTGTGGCTCTGCAGGAGGCTCCATCCCCAGGCACAGCAGGGCGTGGCCGTGCAGCAGGGCTGTGGCTGGAACAGGCGTGGTGCTGGGCTGCTGCTGTGCAGTTCCCTGCCCAAACACACCGGATTTCTGAGAAAGAAGCTGAAGGTGCAGAGGTCCTGTTCATACCTGAGGAAGGAAATGGGAACTTAGAAAAAGTGTTGACAACTGAATGTGGAAATGCAGCTCACCATGGTGGAGAAGATGGTTTCCATCTTATCTTCTTGTGGCCGTCTGAACCCAGTGATCTTGCACACCAGGCTGCTGCTCACAAGGACCTTGTGTGCAGCCAGGCTTTTGTGCACGTAGCCCATCTCTGCCAGGTACGCCATGCCAGAGGCAATGCCCTGCAGCATGCAGACGAGCTGCGAGCCCGTGAACTGCCCCTCGTGTTTCTTTGAAAGCAGAGGAGGAAAAGCCAAAGGTGAGCAATGGGGACACAGCCAGCAGAGCCTGAGCTGGGCAGACCCCCCAGAACTCACCCTGAGAAAGGAGTCCAGCAGGCCATTCCCCAGGTACTCCATCACTATCATCATGGTGCTCCCTGCACAGACAGACAAGGAGCACAGCGTGAGTGCCACCATCACTCGGGCAGTCTGGACACCACAGGGGTTAGAAATCCAGGTGCCAATCCCTCCATTGCCTTGGAGAAGACAAGGACTTTATCTTGGCCAGGCTGCAAGGAGCAGTGGGTCCAAGGCTTTCCTGTCATTCCCAGCTAGGATCCTACTGAATTCCAGTATCAGAAATTCCTTTCATCAAGACTCTGAACCACATCACAAAGGACAGCACAGCCCAGCGACAGCAAAAGCACCCAGCTCAGCCAGAATACTTCCTTTCCTAATAAAAAGCCTAGTTAGCACACGTGCTCCAGTTCCTTTGGATTTACATGAATACCCATTTAACTGCTGCATCTGGAGCCTAGTTCAGCACACACACTCATGGGAGAGAGCCAGAGCAGTCAGTCTCATCTGTTTTACTGACAGAATCTCACTTCAATTTGCTTTTATTAAAAGTCCACGGGTTTGGTTGCTAAGCCAGTCCCACTACCTGCATTTATTAATCTAGCTGGAAGCTTTCTATTAATCATCAAAATGCAAAACCAGCTGATACACGTGGGAACATCTGATCTCCCAGGAGCCAAGTGGACCTCCAGCATCAGGTCACCGCTCCAATGCAGCAGCAGGAGTTCATTCCTGCCCAGGAGCCTCCCGGGACCCCCATACCTCTGGTGATGACCCCCTCCAGGCGGATGACATTGGAGTGGTCAAACTGGCCCATGGTGCAGGCCTCAGCCAGGAAGGAGTGCTGCTGCTTCTCCGAGCAGCCTGCCCGCAGCGTCTGGATGGCCACGGGCAGCTCCCGCTTGCTGGGCAGCTTCAGGCACCCCCGGCACATCTCCCCGAACTCTCCTGTGCAGCAGAGAGATGGGTTAAACAGGTCCATGGCTGCTCAGCACCTGCCCTTCCCGAGGACCTGCCCTGGATCACCCGCGGGTGTTCTCTCCACACTCTGCTCCAGTGCATATTGTGTTTTATCCTACAGGAAGAGGATTAACCCCTTGTCACTGAGCTCATGCTCCAGAGCCTGGCTGCTCTGCCTCCCAGCTTGACATGTGCAGGGCCTTCTTTCCAAGGAGCCAAGCATGGCAGGGCCAGAGGGCTCCTGCAGTGCTTGAGGGGGAACATCCCACTGCAGAGCCACACGCTGCACAACAGGAGCTGTGGAATTCCCAACATAAAAAGCCAATATTGGCTTTACAGCAAAAAGTGTATAGCTATGAATAGCTTTATTGATTTGAAAATCAGGTTCTTGTTGGATCAGCAGTGAGACAAACACACCTCCAAATTCCTTAGATTTAAACATTTTCCTGACTAATTTATTTCCTGATTTTTCAAACACCAGTTTGATTCTGAAAGGTACAGGGGTTCATCTGAGCTGCTCCATGCCACAGCTCAGAGACAACCTTGTCCCCTCCTCAGTGTCCTCTCCGCTTCAACACTGTCCTTCAGCTGCAGGAAAAGCCCTTCCCTCCTCCCTTTCTCCACCTCTGCTGCTCCTGCAGCTGAATTTCTCTTTAGGAAAAGAAATGACAAAGAATGATCATGTTTCCCACATTCTGGCACACAGTAGCCATTAAGGCTCTAAGGCTTGGCCAGGGGATTTTAATCTGCTTTTAAATTTTAGGCAGTGAAGTTGATGAAAATCGATAAATCATTAGGTTCACATATTTATAAATAGTTTTCATGTTGCTGTCAAACTGCCCAGATGCAGGTAATTGCTGATGCTTTCTGGTCCACATGGCACTCGCTTGGCTGTGCTCAGTGTCTCAGGAAAACACCAAGAATGTGGAACCAAGCTCCCAGACAAAATCCTTGCCACCCCCACTTGTAACCTCCACTGCAGGCAGGTGCCCCTGAGACAGGAGCAATGTCACAGCACTGCCATGGCCCAGAATGCTGGGGGCGAGAGGGGAGTGCTCTGGCTGGGCACAGGCACAGCCCCTGGCATGGCCACCACCCCGCAGAACTTGCCTGTCCTGATGATTCTCTCAATTTTTATGCTGGCATTATCCAGCTCCTTGGCAAAGAGGTGCACAGCCTGCATGGGGTCTTCGCAGGTGTCGGGGTCAATGTACGTCCTCCTGGTCGGTATTTTAACTGCAGGAAAGGCAGAAACAGCAGATGAGAAGGGCTCAGCAGAGCTTCCCCCCACCCATCCCTGGGTTATTAACAGCAATAAATTCGGGATCCCCACAGTCGCACCAGCCACTTACAGTGGAAGTACAGCTCCTCATCCCCATCCTGGCTGGCTTTGCTGTACCCACACTGCCTGCAAAGAGAATGAAGATGCATTCCAGGACCTGGGCAGCACCCCTTGGCCCAGCTCAGACCCCTCTGGTCCGTACCCAGCCCTGCTCACCTCCTCCAGACCATCACACCGATCACAGTGGACACCAGCACTGTCAGCCCTGCAATGGCCACCACCACAATGATGAGGACGGGGTTCTGCTCACTGGAGGCCACTGTCACTGTGGGAGGGAAGCAGAGCCGGTCAGCTACGTGCCCTGGGGCAGGTCTGAGGAGAGGGACCACCCTGGTCACTGCTCCCATGGCCTGCCCACGTCCTCCAGCCAGCAGGGCCGTGGGAGTAGCCACCCGCTTGCTTTTCACCATCCTCACAACGATTCATGTTCTGGTTCAGCTTTATGAACTCAAGCTGGTGGGATCAGCCCAACATGCTGGGCAGTGCTGCAGGCACAGATGGAGCAATCCAGTGTTGCTGCACTAGCTCCTGGTTTTGTTAATCAGAGCTGAGGAAGATTCCTGTTTATCAGAGGGACATATCAAAATTTATGGCTTACAAATAGTTTTCCTTCATCACACTAGCTCTTCTCTTCCTGCTTTTGCAACCAGGGGTATTAAAAAGCTACATTCTCTATAAAACTTTTATTGGCTTCAATTCATTCTGAAACGTCTTCTGTGTGGCAAATGGAGGCAATTTAAAGCCCTGTTAAACACAATCTGCAGGAGTCGTACTGAGTCAGCCAGCTCAGGCTTGCACTTCCAGCCAAGGTGGGGGATTGTGCTGAAGCCCAACATTCTTCCTCCAGCCGTCTTTTAGTGAAATAAGATGCTTCTGAACCACAGTTATGAATGGGAACTGAAAAGGAAAAGCCCCAGCAGACAACATTGATGCTGACTGCCCTGAACCAGCCAAGCAGAGGACAAGCCAACTGCCTACTGAGCCAGGACAGCAGCAGGGTGGAAGGAAGGGGGAGCAGTCACATGTTAAGCACATTTTTGGGTAATCTCAGCCAAAGAGCAGAGACTGTCCCAGTCTCCACACCAGAGAGCGGCTGCCCTCGCTGACACTGCACTGAGAAGAGCCAGGACAGGAACCCCCAGGACAGGCAGGGCACCAAGACCAAACTCATTAAAATCCAATGGGAAAATGCAAGGACAGCAGGTTCCTGGGCAGTACATGCCCTTAGACCTGGAGCAGCAGAACCAGAGGAACAGGTGCTGCTCCATAACACCAGGAGCAGTTGGGGCAGGAGCTGTGAGCGCAGCATCCCCATGGCCCAGCTCAGAGCCCTGACAGGGACAGGGACACGAGCCTTGCTGCACTTACATTCTGCCAGCGTCTCCACTTCAATGCCAGGGTTGTAGTTCCCATAGTCTGGAGAGGAAGATGTTCGGATTTGGAAGATATAGAGGGTACCAGGTTTCAGGTTATTGACCGTCACGGCCGTTGATGTGGTTTTCACAGTCGAGTAACTTTGATCTCTCTGATCCTGTGAAATAATGAGATACCTGAGATGGAGCTGGACTGACAGCTGTGCTGCAGAGCCAGCACAGCACAGCCACATCCTTGCCTCTGGGCCCTGTCAGGAAGCCTGTCCAAGCAGCCAAGCTCCAAGAGAAACAATACCTTCACTGGATGTCTCATTAATAGAAATTACATGGGAAGGTCACAGGAAATGGCAGCTAGAGCTGGATGAGGTGCTATGAGAACGGGGGAGGATGGGGTGGTGGAGAGCAGCTGTGTCATCCTGCACAGCTCCTTCCCCCTGCACCAGAGCTCAGCTGTGGCACTGTCCAGCCCCGTCCTGCTCCCCTGCTGCAGTCATTTAGCCCTGGAGTAAATCCACATAGACTGGCAAACACTGAGGAATCACAGCTGGAAGGTGGAGCCCCGAGGAGCACCCCAGGCCAGTCTGGCACAAGCACAGGCAGTGTCCCAGCCCCACATCCAGCACAGGCAGTGTCCCAGCCCCACGTCCAGCATGGGCAGTGTCCCAGCCCCACATCCAGCACAGGCAGTGTCCCAGCCCCATATCCAGCACGGGCAGTGTCCCAGCCCCACATCCAGCACAGGCAGTGTCCCACCCCCAGGTCCAGCACAGGCAGTGTCCCAGCCCCACATCCAGCACAGGCAGTGTCCCACCCCCTGGTCTGGCACAGGCAGCGATCGCTCACTGCACCACTCACATCGCTACCAAATGTGTTTTCCATTTGATATACTTTTCCTCTAGAATCTCCACAGTTAAAGCAAAAGCTTTAAAAGCAAAGATTAGGAACTAAGTTGATTTTCATGTCAGCATCAAGAGCCTCATTTCAGTGAACAATTGCTAAACTACAGTTAAATTTCCTACCCAAGCAGGACGGATCCTCATTTCATACCCCAAATATTGTGTTGCTGCAGCCCATTTGCACAGGAATTACCATCTCGGGCTCCAGCATTTGCCCTCCCCCACAGATCCCTCCTCTCAAATCTATCAGATGCTGAAAATCACATTAATATGAATCAGCTTCACGGTAGCTGGTTTCTAAATACAGAACACTGACACGTCACCTGCGCAGTGTGCCTGACGTGCCGTCAGCTCCATAACGAGCCTGAGCACACGCAGATAAGGTAATTTGCAGAACTGTGTCATAAACTGCATTTATTTTGATTTAAAGCTTGCCCTTGCTCTGCCCACCGGTATTTCTTTTAAAATTCCCAACCCACTGTCCCTGTCAAAAAGCAGCAATTTTTAAAATCAAGAGACTGTCACTCCTCCTGTGTGAAGGGCCACTCACAGCTCACTACAGTGGCAGGTTCATGGCCCTTGGTCCCAAAACAGTGCAGAGCACAAGATCCAACACTGTCCCAGAGAGCAGGCTGGGAACACAGAGGCCATCTCCTCAAGGAATTCACTGTGGTGTCACAGTCCTGTCTGGCTGGTGTCACACGGTGGGTGGGTGACTGGGACTGGGATGGGGGGCACACGCAGCACCCGGTACTGTGCTCCTGAAAGCAGACCTGGCTGGCAGGAGAAGGACCCAGAGTCGACCGGGGCACAAGCAGAGCCCGAACCGGTGCCCAGCACGTACCTTCTCGTAGTACCTGACCTCGTACTCGGTGCCGTTGGTGCTGGGGAAGCCTGGCTCCTGCCACGACAAGGAGACGCTCTTCTGCTCTACTTTATCCGTGCGGATGTCGGTGACAGGATTTGGTGCTGGAAAAGTGCAGAGCAAAGGGGCAGTGACTGCAGTGCTGCCTCAGTAAAACCCTCAACAATTTAAACAGCTGCAGAGTGTGCAGCTTCTGCAGTTCTTTCTCTCTGAATCAGGACTGAAATAACTTCAATTTGGTGACCATCCAATGGGAGAAGATGGTGGTAAAACACAGTAGCTTTGTAATCTGTGAACAGTCAGGAACACTCCAATGGAAAACTGGCAAGAATCCTAACAGCACCCTCTGCTCTCAGTGCTGCACAGGCATCCGAGCACTGGCTCACATCCTGAGCTCTGAACCCCTGCTAAGGATTTCTGGGAAAGACAAAATGCAATCTTTGATCAGGAGGGCTGATGGGACACACCAAGGCCTCCTCAGCCACTTGGTACTGGATCTGCCCCATGCCAACAAACAGCTGGGAGTATGGGAGGGCCACCCACCCGCCTGCCCTGCTCTGAGCACAGCCCGTGCCCCAGGAGCTGGCTGTGTATTTCTGGTCAGCACGTGCTCCACGCTGCAGCTCCCTCCCTGACACACGTGAACCCATTTAGTTCATCCACTGCAAGATGCACTTGTCAACTACTCCCATTTTAACCAGGTTTGGCTCCAAAACTGTCTCCAGCCTGTGCAGCCTGGTCACGACCCTCAGGCACAGCAAAAGGTGCAGAGGGATGTTGACTGTTGACTGTTTCCAGCTTGTCCCACTTCCCATGAAATCAGGACATTTGCTGGACTGGTCTCTGTCCCACAGAGATGCCTGTGGAGAGGAACAAGTCCCTGGAAAGCAAACTTAAGTATCCGTGAAATTTTGTATTTATTACTTAGCTCATTAATCTTCACTGAAGAAAAAAGCCCTCCTTATGTTTTATTCACAGTGACTTGCTCCTTGATTCCAAGTCCCTTTGGCTTCCAATGAGAGTGTGAGCGAAGCCAAAGGGGCTCCCACGTAGCTCCCAGTGCCCACACATGGTTCCCTCCACTGTGACCCACCCCGTGGCCTGGGACATCATCAGACATAATCCCCCAGGGAATTCACTGGCCCCAGAGTTGGCCTTGAAGGAGACACTGAACTGTCCCTGCGTCAGGAACAGGGAGGGAGCTCACCCCCAGCACGAAGCACAGCAGGAAGGTCAGTGGTGCTCTGTCTGTGTGCTGGTAAAGGGCCAGCACTGGCAACACCCACCTGTGGTGAAGGTTGCCCCAACTCTTGCCTCGAGTCCAGCTCCTATAAACTAAGCTAAGTGCTCCTTGCTGTGTTACATGATTCTCATCAATAAAATATCACACAACTGCCCTCCTGTACCTCTGAATCCAGCAAATGGACTGGAGAGACCTGAACGTGTGGTCTTGACTGTTAACAAAGTCATCAGGAAAAATCCCACTCACTCAGGAACAGGTTGTAGAGCAGAGCCCATGGTACATGCCAGAAAAGCAGGCACCAGCCTCAAACAGGTTTAAAAAGCATTAAAGAAAATCACACAGGCTATAAAGCATTTCACACTGTGAAAAAAATGTGTTTCCCATCAATATTTTAAGCTCCCCTAACATTGCCTCTATTCTGAAAAAGCAAACATTAAATTATTCACCACTCTGCCTGATTTTATAAACTCCATTCCCTTGTACGTGGGTTTTCTCCTCTTGATTAAGCAGAGCAGCAGCAGAACAGGCATAAAACTAGATGTGGGACCGTGTCCCTCCTTGGAATGATCCACTGTATCCAAAACCTGCCCTCAGTGAGGGCACCAAACGCCTCTGTGCCCTGCCCTGTTTGTGCCCAACAGAGCCACCTCTCCCCTCCCTCACCAGTTACTGACATCCCAACACAGAACACGCCCTGGGCACCATCCTAGCCAGCTCCCACCTCAGAGTTCTCCATTCCAAACCAGAGAAGCTGCCTCTCAAGTCAGCAGGCAGCTCTTTCAGGGCAAAAACCCCAGGAGTGCAGACCCTCACCCCAGAACCAGCTCATCCCACGGCCCCACTGCCCCCTGGGCACTGCACCAGCCCCGGGCACACGCAGGGAAATCTGCTTCAGAGGATCAAATTCCAGCCAAAATGCCTTCTCCACTCTCAGGAAGAAGGATGCATTCAAGCACTGGCTGCATTATTAATCTGCAGCAGATTTAAAAGCCCTTTAAGGCAGGAGCCGATCCCTGCCAGAAATACAAATGACACGGGCCCAGAGTGCACATTTACATGGCTAATGCAGCTCTGCTCCTGCAGGTAAACAGCTCTGCTCACTCCTCAAACACTTTTATTTAGTCCCATGCTGGGGCCAGATTAGAAAAAACACAGTATTAATTTTGCCTCCTGCAGACTAAATTGCATCTCTTCTTTTCCCTGCAAATACGGGGAATGACGGCCAGTTCCCTCTGGTGACTGCTGGAGAGGAGGGGTAGCGCAGATCTGCACTCAGAGCTGGATTAGAGGGGCTAGATAGGGTCCTGTTTCTTGTTTAATTTTTCCTCTGAACCTGCATATCTGCAGCCAGAGCCCCCCTGTTGCTGCAAATGACTTCCAAGATCACGGCATGACAGCCCCCATGGGCTGTTCAGACATCACTGCTGTTCAGGCATATCTGGAGTCTCCTTTCTCTTGACCTCTGGCCCCATCAGGCATTTCTGTGGTGGCCTCTAATGACGAGGGGCTGCAGGGCTGGGACCCCAGGAGATGGCATGCTCTGCAGAGCAGCTCCACACGCCATCCGTGCCAGCCATGGCTGCCTGTCCTGCCTGCACAGGGTCCCCTCCTCACAGTGGGGTCTTACAGGCAAACTCAGCTGCACAGCTGCCTCTCCAGCAGAGGACCTTCTCCCCACCTTCCCCCCCTCTTTGCCAGTGGGCACAGGTTAACCATCACCATCACTCCTTGCCCAGAGTGCCAAGGCAAGAGGAGCCAGGGCACTGGTGCCTGCAAGACAGGGCAGCCCCAGCCTGGCATTGCCCATGAGGGGACACCTTCAGCAGCAAAAACTGTCCATGTTCCCAGAAACTTCCCAAGCCTCAGCTGCTCAGGTAATTCCAAGCCACCATCTGCATCTGGAGACTTGACAGCTCAATGAGAGACATTGATTTTGAACAGATTACAGGATTAATTATCCACATCCTTTATGTGCATTTCAGTTCCCTCAGGAGTACACAGTGTTGAGTAAGAGGCTGAGATTCCCCCTTCCCAAGGGGAAAAGCTGCTCTGAGCAGCCAAGGTACAGGCTGGTATCACGGACTTGCTGCTTTGCTCCCTAAGAGGGCAGGGCATTTGCTGCCCATACCTGGCCTCTTGTGTCAATTCGGAGCCCCAGGCAAGGAGACAGCTCCGGAGCACTGGTCCCTCTGCCTGCACCAGACTGGAGGAACCGCTCATTATTAGACCTCCCCCTATTAAGCTCACCCTTCCCCAGCCTGTTCATTGGCTCACTGGCCTGAGCTTGAGAGGCAGGAGATCTTCCCAGAGCAAAATCCATCCTTGAACAGCCAAGATCCTAATGAGAAATGACACTTCTGCCGAGGAGCAGTCTGCAGCACAGCATCCCCCAACGGATCCAGGGGGGTTATGGTATGAGGGGAGAGAAAGCAACAACATGCACAAAAACATTTGATCAAGTGGTGGGAAAATTATTTATAGTAAGATCAAAGTTTAATCTCTTCAGATGAAATTGTTGGCCAATTCCTGCCAAGAGGTATGTGAGGATCGTCTGTCTCCATTAACTGTGGTTTGGCAAAGGGTTTTCATGCAAATTAATAATGTAACTGCAGGGGAATGGACAAGGACACAACAAGCCAGAGCTGACTGTCCTTTGGCACAGCCAACAGCCAAGGAAGGACTGACCCCTCTGGCCAGGGCCCCATCCACAGGCAGCCAGGAGCCTGCTTCCCCTCACCTGAGGGAACAGAAATGCCAAATGGGAAACAGAAGGGAATAATTATGACAAGAAATTGTGTCCAGAGACTAGCGCAGGATAAAGAGAGAAAATAAATTTTTTTGTTTCCAAAGGATAGGCAACATTTGAATTATCTGGATTAAGGAGGATTTTTTGTGAATGGGCTGAAAATGTTGCTCCATCAAAGGTATTTTTCTGTGATCTGTAAATCCATCTGCAGCTGGATCATGGAGCAGGCTCATCCCTCGGCAGCCCAGCCTGTCACCACACTCACTCCTTGCCTCCCCACAGCACCCGCCATAACCCCCTGAGAGTGCCACGCACCAGTCTTTGTCCACCCCTCTGCCACCACTGAGCACCACGCCTGTGCCACTGGGGAAAACCGAGTGGAATCAGGGCACTGCCACAGCACAGGCCTGTGGAGCCCGAGGACAGTCCCCATACCACCTCCAGACCCCGTGTGCTCCCAGCAGCAAAGACACCGGCCCGTCTTTGGAGCAGACCCACACGTCCCAGAGGTGACGTGCCAGAGCAGAACAGTGCCAGCCACTGCCCCTCGGCACAGCGGGGGCGAAGCACCGACCCCAGTCCGTGTGTGCCACCCCACACCCTGCCCGTGGCCGTACCTGCGTGGCCGGTGGACACGTTGACCTCGGCGTACTGCGGCCCCGCCAGCGGGCTGACCCCGGAGACGCCGTTGACGGCTGCCACACGGATGGTGTAGTTGGCGTGAGGCAGCAGGTTCACCAGGGTGACGGTGCGCTCCACCAGCCCTGTCTGCTGCGGCACGAAGCCCACGCTGCTGCCACACTGCTCACAGCGGCCCCGCAGCGCCGCCGGGCACCGACCACACCACAGGCTGTAGGTCAGGTCGCTGCGGCCGCCGGCGTCGGCCGGGGCACTCCACTGCAGCACCAGGGACGACTGCCGCAGGCTGTACACCAGGTTCCTCGGGGCAGAGGGCGGGCCTGGAAACAGAAGAGTGTCTTTGCACAGGTGCCAGGACAAACCTATGGGTTCTCTGGGAGCAGCAGCACAGGCTGGCAGACCATGAGAGCGTGGTCCTGGACAGGCACATCACGGGATGGCACAAGGGGACACGGAGGCACTGGTGTGTGCAGCACAGTGGGATGTGGGACAGAGGATCCCTGCTGGAGTGACGTGTGTGCACCACAAGTCACAGTTCACACTGTGTGTGAAAAGCACCCCACTGGGCCCAGCACCTCCCCAGGGTTCGGCCCAGGGGCCCAGGAGCACACCAGTGGTTGGACATGCCCAGCCACGCCCGGCAGAGCTGGAGGGCTCCTCATTGCTGTGCCAGCAGCTGGTCAGCATCCATCACTGAAGCAGCTGGAGTCCAATCCAATTAACTAGAGGCCATTTAATTAAAATCTGTGAACTATAGCGACTAAATGACTGTGCCCCAGTTTTACCGGGGAGTCTGAGAACCTGACCATGCATCTGTCTCATCAGACTGCAGCCTCAGCCTGCGAGCTCCATGGCACAGGGACAGCCCCTCCATCCCCTCCCCTCTGCAGCAGCACCCCAGTGCAGACAGGATCCCCAGGGATGTGCTCCCACAGGTGAGGACATAGTGCAGGCGGGGGACAGGCTGGGACAGCCCTGGGCACCCCCCTGGCCCTGTGCTGTAGGACAGACACAGTGCCTGAGCCCGGTTCCCTCGCCACGAGCAGTGGCTGCCCCGGTGAGATGGGACGTACGTGTGCAGGACGCGGATGGTGGGTCTGACGGAGACCTGGAGTAGTTCTTCTGGCACGAACAGAACGTGGAGGCTTCCTCGTGCGTGAAGCTGTGCTCAGGGCATGGGGAGCAGAGGGGGAGATGGAGGGAGACCTTGTAAAATCCTGGAAGACAAGCTGAAAGAGAGAGAAGGAGTTATGGGAAGAGCCCCACAAGCTGACTGGGAACACATCTGATGACTGCATTTCCCTGTTTCCTGGGACATCTTTTGCTGCTGCTGGCCAGCAGACACCACCCTCCAAGCTTTCCTTGAGCATCTACATGATTCTGGCACAAAGCAAGGTGTGCACTGGTTTGACCCAGAAGAGACATTTGGGTAGCTCTGCACTGACTTCCATAGTAAATGTCATTCCCTACCTAGGGCACTAGACAAACCAGGAAAAACTATCAACCATTAAAATTATTCCCCAAACTTCCAGCTCCCTCTTTAGATTTGAGAAACCAAACCAAAACTAAGATTACATTCATAGAATGGAGACAGAGCTTGCTTTTTCCTTTAGTTAGGCAGCACTGACCACAACACAGGGCAGAAATATCACTGCATCAGGCAGGACAGGAAAATCAATCCTGTTTACAAACATGACAGGATCCAAGCACTAAGCCCAGAGCCCCCATCCCTTGGATGTGCCTGTCACACAATTCTGACATTTCATCATCGGAATTTGAACATTTCCATTTAGAAGCATCTTTCAGACTGTTCCTCCCTGTTTTCTAACAGCCAGATGTAACTTTACCAAAGTATCTGTCATTAATAATGTCACAAAATGCCCCAGTTTGCACATCCCAGGAACAGGCACCACAACCCTGTGCGAGCACATCCCACAAGGAGTCGTGGGCTTTACTTGCTAATTTTGTTCCTTGGCTGTCCAAAACTTGCCCTTGAGAAGAACAAAGGCACCCAGCACATGTGATGCATCATGTGTGTGTCTCTGTTTCTTTTTTCAGATAAACTCCCACCCTTTTCCACCTCGTCCTACGAGTATTTTTCTTGCTCTGTTTTAGGTGTCCTTGTCATTTTGCAGTGCTTATTTCTGCAGTGGGTACGTGTCAGCTCTCGAGAGATCAGGTCATCAATTTATAGAATGAAATTCTCTTTTCTGTACACTCTTTTCTATCCTGTTCCTTGTCCTCTGGTACTACCACAACTAAATTGTTAAACAATAAAATTCAATAATTCATTCTCCCAGAGGCAAAGAGAAGCAGCCATATGGGTCAGACGGATCAATCATCTCTCTCCAGCTCCACCACTGCTGACCACAGAAGCTCCTCAAGGCGTGCCTGATCCACGTCACTGACAGAGAGAGCACGTTCCCCCTTGGATGTAACACTGCCTGCACACACAGTCAAACCAGCAGCAGAACAAGCCACACTGATTTGTGCTGCAGGTTGGTTGATTACCCAACACAAAGCAACCATGGGAAGGGCTCCTCTCACCACCTCATCTGACACAGCTCCTCGGACGGGAGTGGATGTCTCTGTGAAGAAACAGCAATGATTCCCAGCCTGTGCCATAGGGACAGAGGGCCAATTGAGGATGCAGAGCTGGAAAATGCATGATTTCCTACTCCTGTGGCACAGGACAGCTTTCATTTTCCCTTCCCAGCAAAGTCCTGCCAGCAGCAGAAGTGCTGCATGTGCCAGCGTGGATCAATAACGACCGTGGCCTCACTCAAAACACCTATACTGGCATCTATAATTAACACCACAACTTGGTTGTCTTCCAAAATCAATTCCTTTCTAGTTTTTGTCATGGAATTGTATCTGACAAAGTTCATCTGCTTTAATGTGTGTTAATTTTCTCTGTTGAAGTAGACATTCACAAAAATGATCTTTAGGAAAGCCACACCTGGAAGAACACGCAGCCAGCACTGGGGGGTGTTGCAGTGAGAACTAGAACCTGGGGGGCTGAGGTTCCCCAGTAGCCTGACAAGAAGAAAATTAAATACACAAAAATATTTAGTAAGACAGTCTTGAAATATCTAACAGAGTGCATTTGCTGAATCCAGCCAAGACTGACAGAACCTTGTTGCTATTTATGCCGGAATGTTCCTCAAGGACACACTGAAGCAGGCACATCCACTGAGCCAAGTGCAATTTACTGTTGTCTCTCTCAGTTCCCTAATGGATCCACCAAACAGTTCCCAGGGAAGGACTGGCTGACCGACCTCTCCAGGACACCCCGTACCTGCCGAGCACTTTGGCTCACACAGATCCCTCAGCAAGACACGTCCCCACAGTATTTCAACAGCACATCCAGCATGTCCATCCAGCAGCCAGGTATCCATAACCTTAACCTGACAGGAATTCTGCAAACTACTTGTGATGCTTATAATTTTTGGAGTAGTTTGCTCTGAAATTGTCATGGAGCAATTTGTGTCTGGCTCTGCTGTGATTTCCACAGCCATAATTATTCCAGACATACTGTGAACCAGTGATGTAAAATACAACCCAAAGCCTGATAATTACTCCCCAGAGACTGAAGAGAGAGCCCATTTTCCACAGGTGTTCCATGTGCATGGCTGATGGGAAGCAGCACCCACCATCCAGCATTACAGCTGCTGCAGGAGGTGTCACTGATGGGCAAGGCAGATGGATATTCCAGATTCATTCAGCAGAAAGCTCTCCACCCCTTTGGACTGTCACTTTTCCCAGGTCACAAAGGGGCTCCAGCCATGTTCTGATAGAGCACAACACCCAAGAGGAGAAAGCCAAAATGTAGCTCACGCAGGAAACCAAAGTACAAATTTCCACGGTGATTATTCCTCCAGTGACAGGCACAGATTGGCTCCCACAGCCCCTGCTCGCTGCCCTGATCCCATCCCACGGCCCCTGTGGTGTCCCCAGCTCTGGCCCTGCCAAGGACCAGCTCAGTGCAGCTGTGCCAACCCTGCAAGCACAGGGCCTGGCTGTGGGATGCCCACGGCTGCATCTGTGATGAAAGTAAAACCTGGGGCTTTGTGCAACTTACAGAGTCCCAGGAGGAAAAATAAACTTATTATGCATAATCCTCCAGTATCAGTCAGCAGATAAAATACACTCCAGGAGCACATACAGATTTGTAAGCTAATGTATAAAAGATGAAACAAATAAAAAGCCCCAAGTGCTGTACATTTGTCAGAGCCCCTTTGGAGCAGTGGTGCAGGACAGGAGAATGGACAGGAAAAAGCTTGGCTTTCCTGCAGCAGGAATTAGCAGGGTCTGAAGGCCTATTTGTTTTTTTTTCATCTCTCCTAATTTCACAGTGAGGGCACAAACATTATCTTGGCCCAGCCCTTTTGGCACTTAAATCAGGGTTACAGGGATGCCAGCTCTGACCGAGTTCAAACGCCTTCCCCAGCTCACCTCCTGCATCCCCGGCTGTGCCACAGCTGCCGTCAGTGCCACAGCCCTGCTGCCACCACGGCCCTGCCACGCCACGGGCACCAGCAGCAGCAAAACCCCCACCACCTCCAGTCCACCACCCAGACCTCTCAGGCCCACAAGAGCTGTGACAGAGACTCTGGCCAGGAAGTTTCACCAGCAGACTCGTACCTGTTGAGCTCTCCAAAGCCACAGGTATGGGACCACAGTGGTGCAACCAGGTGTGCTGTGCCATTACCTTACCCCAAACTCCCACTGTATCTACCTGCCTCCAGCTCAAGGGCTTTTGTCCTCACTGAAGAATTTCCACAGCCCTGGCTGCTTTCATCAGAAAGCTTTTAAAGCTATTCACTTAGCACTATGCTAATGCGGGGCTGCAAAACAAACACAAAACTTTCAACCCTTAAAAACTATTTTCTGATATTTAACCAGACATCAGACGCTGCTTCACAGAGAGTGACTAATGACCTGCTTTCTGTGAGAGGGGAGAAAAACTTAATTATGTCCATTAAATTACTTCAAATATTTTTCCTCTGAGAATATGAATTATTTAAACTCAACACAGAGAAACCTGAAACATTAGCAAAAGCCTTCTGGGACTCGCTATGTAAATCCCCACTTGAAACAGATGGGGAAAGCATGGCAAGCTGCCACGCAGCCAGGGAAGCAATCAACAGCACCGAGATTTCAATTCGATAGCTTTAATAAGGTCTTCTTAAGGAGAAGCCACTGTCCAGAGCTCTGGGAAGAGCATCCCACTGCCTGGAAGAGGAGGCACCATCAGCACAGTGTAAAACTGAAAAGCCTCGAGTTGTTCCTGAGGGACAGATCCGATTCCGCTGGAAAAGCTCACTCTCCTATTGCACCACCCGCCTCAAATGCAGGAGACCTCTACCTGTCTGGGACTTATTCAGCTGTTTTCTCTCAATCCTTATTGGAGGTGAAAAAGGAGAGGTCCAAGGTATCACTAGGACACAAGGCATGGGCAGCAAAGGGTCTTTTCAGCTGTGTTTTACTGAAGAACTCACCCCCTCTGCCAGGTCCCAGCTGGCAGTAAGGTGCCCAGGGACAGCATTAGCCCTGGAACTCTCTTTGTTCAGAGACTGACACACTCCAAGGAGGAGCACAGCAGCCAGTATCCCACATTCAGGGTTGATCGCACACCTGGCTCTCACCTGCCTTCAAAAGTGAGATGGAAGTAGTCACAGAGCCTGGCTGGTTAGTGGGACACCCATTAAGGCACATCCATCTTTACAGCTGTCATTAAAAGTAACCTTCTGAGCTGCAAAGTCACCACATTATTAAACAGTGTCCAAAGCAAGACAACAGCAATCTTAATGTTCCAGACTAATTTTAACATTATGGATAAAGCTGTGGGAAATGCCTGATGGCATCCAGAGCTCTAGCACATCTGCACAGCCAGCACCGTGCTGCAGAGCAGCCCCGGGCAGCGTGTCCCATGTTCCCAACCACCACCCTCCAAATGAAGGTCTGGTGGTTTGCTGGGGAGCTGCCATTGCCTAAAGAAACATATTGCTGACAATAGGCAATTCCACTTGTCCAAGCTGTGCTCAGGCACCTGAGTGGTCTGGCAGCAGTACAGACTGACACAGATAAAAAACTGCCAGAGGACACCAACGGCACCTTTACCTCTGCATCCCCCGTCCTTCTCCTCAAAGCCGGGGCCGCACGTGCATTTCCCTATGGGGACCAGCCACTCGCCCTCAGTGCTGCAGTGCATCCGGGGGGGATTATCCACGTCCACCTCAGCATGAGCGACACAAGCGCCCTTAACTTCCACCAACGTCGCAAAGGCCGTCTCTGCCACCGTGTCTGGGAACACGGCCAAGTTCTGCACGGTGGTGAGGCATTTCTTGTAATAGACTCGCACAGAGACCAGCGCCACACAGGCACCCATGTCCTGGAAGCCCAGGTGGAAGCCTCTCTTGCTCAGGTGCCCTATCTCCCTCAGCTCGGTGTTCAGCTTCATCTTGCGCTCGCCCAGGTCCCCCTGTGTGAAACTCTCATCAGCAGCGATGGTGTCGATCTTGGTGTGTTTGCTCTCGTGGACGCTCCGGCCCAGGTCAGAGTCAGACTCGACATAGTACAAGTTGAAAGTCTCCTTGCAGGTGCTCATCACGCCAGGGATGCTGTTGCAGTCCCGCAGGGTGAACTTGAGCTCGATGAAGATCCTCTGACCGTCGCGCCTGGCGATCCAGCCCGTCTGCAGCCAGTTGTTCTGATTCGGCTCCATGACGTTGCACACCTGGTACGTGCGGATCGGTTTGTAGTTCTCATCCACGCCGCTGATCTCTTCCCACTGGGGACAGAATACAAAGGTGTAACAGCTCAGGAGCTGCCCCGGCAGAGACACACTAGTCACACCATCATATGAGGACATCAAACATCTTTGCAAACAGCAGCAGCAGCTTCTCTGCTAGGAGAAGTTTTAGCTGGAACAGGACAAATCCTCTGACTGCAAGTGAAATGGTGTTTCCCCAAAGCTACCAGCAGAGATTCTGATCAGTGAAATGATGATTCAACCCTCGCAGCCTGAATGACAACCTGGCAATTTCCCAAAGCAATTCTTTCTGGGGGTAAATTTATGCAAAATAGCCAAAATGTACCCAAAACAGAGTTTCTTCTGCAGACAAACAGCTGGGCCACACAGATGACTCCAGGATCTATCACTATTCCCTCTGAATGCTTTATTTTCATTCCAGAAAAGCAGCTGTAGACCGACCCCAGCAGCAAAGCCAGGGCCTGATCAAACAAACCCTACATGACACAGAGCTCCTGACAACTCCCCCAGCCACAGCCCTCAGATTCCAAGGGCTGGACTGATCCCCAGACCTCCTGCTGGTGTGCAAATCACAACACAAAGCCTTAACTGGTCGGTGTTTATCTGCTTGTTTTAGGAGTGTAAAATCCATTTCGAGGAGGGACTCCACACTAGTTGCACTCAGCCAGCACCTCTCTGTTCCCTGGGGTGCCCGGTGACAATTTGCCCATCGCCCCTGGAACGAGGAGACCCCGCGGCTGCCAGTCCCCCCCCCCCGGCTCCGTGTAAGCAAAGTGCTCATACTACAGGACTTCAAATGCTGCTGAGCACCAAGAGGCCAACAGACCCTCTCGGGTGGTGCAGGGGGGCAGTCCCACCATTGTGCTTACCCCGTTTGATGGGTGCGAGGTCCAGCCCAGCTCTGCCTGAGATTCCTTCGAGTCCAGCAGGACAACTGCAGGGAAGATAACATGTTAGCAAACCCACTGACACAGGAAACGCCGGTAAAACCCACCCAGTCCAACCACTGGGAAGCTCAGTGTCATGCTGTGCTGGGTCCCAGGGCACGGGAGCAGCTCCCGCCCCGACTCCACCAGCCGTGTCGTCACCGTGTGAGGACCGTGCGCTGCAGAGCTCCCACCTCGCAGGTAGCTCACCAGTGCCCTAACGAGTGTTCCATCCCAGGGACGATCCCTCTGACACCGCAGCCAACCCCGCCACTGTGCCGTGCCTGTAGCGTGCGGATACTGGCACTGAAAGGTACCGGCGGCTGCTTTGAAACAGGGATTTCCCTGGCAGACGACACCCTTTTTCCACAAAACAGCCAATTCTTTCTTTGACAGGAAGAGCTATGTTCCTCAGTTCACAGCTTCACGATGCTTCCACGTTGCCAGCCGGCAAACAGCCACAGCCCCGGACCGGCAGGTTGAGCCTCGCCTCGGGCTCACACACCGGTAACGCGGGGCGCGGCAGCGCATCCCCGGCGGCCGTTTCGCTCGGAGTGCTCCGGGATGCTCCGGGATGCTGTTCCCGGCGCCGGGGCCGGGCGGGTCCGTCCGTGGCGGGGCACCTCCGCGCACACGGACAGCGGGGCTCGAACCGTGAGCCTGTCACGGCACCGGCAGCGCGGCGCGGGCAGCGGCGCCGCACGAGCCCATTCCGCCCAACGAGCTCGGTGATCGCGGGAACCGGGACGTCCCGAGCTGACCCAGCCACTCCGCGGGGACCCGGCCGCCCTCTCCCGCTCCTCCCGCAGGTCCCCGCGCCCCGGACAGCGGCGGCACATCCGCCCCACGACCCGGCCGGCCGGCCCCGGAGCGTCCCCGCCACCGAGCCGAGCCAGCCTCTCCCGCTACCGCAACGCGCAGCCCGACCCGCCGCGGGCGAACAACGTCGGGTCCGAGGCGGCGGCACCGGGCGCGCCGAGCCCGCCGCGCACGGGGGACACGGCGGTGCCGGAGCAGCGGGGACACGGGAGCCGCCCTCGGCCCGCCCGGCTCACCCTGCTCGGCGGCGGCGCGGGGCAGCGGCAGGAGCGGCGGGAGCAGGAGCGGCGGGAGCAGGAGCGGCAGCAGCGGCAGCAGCGGCAGCAGCGGCAGCGCCAGCCCCGTCTCCATGGCGCCCCAGCCCCGCGCCCCCCGCGCCCCCCGCGCCGCCGCCGCGCGCGCGTTCCCCGCCCCGCCCCCGACCGCTGACCCCGCCCCGGGGGCGGGGCCGCACCCCCCGCGGCCAATCGGCGGGAAGGGGCGGGGCCGAGGCCGGCGCGGGGGTCCGGGTCCGGGTCCGGGTCTGGGTTCCGCCGGAGGAGCCCTCGGCACCGGGTCCGGGCTCGCTCCTGCCGGGACGGGCGGCACGCCGCGGGCCTGAGCTTTGGGCCGCCTGCGGCTGCTGCCCAGGGCAGGGGCTGCCCGCCCCATGGAAGCCAAAGGGCTGCTGAGGCAAGGGCAGCCCTTGCTGATGCTGAGACGCTGCGGCCACAATTAGCAGTGCTGTGCCGCCCCCATCGCCCAGATGATGTTTGCTCCCTGCTGGTGGTAGCTCTTTTCTGCAGCACGGGGCCCAGGAGAGCAGCGGAGTAAATCTCATTCCTGCCCTGGCCTGCAAAAGATGCCTGAGAATGTCAGTTTTACGTCGAGCCCTCTATCCTGCCTTTCTGGGTTGAAATTTGGTTCACAGCTTCATCCCGAGGTCCTTCAAGCCCAACAGCTACTGTAGAAGCAAAAGTGGCCAGAAACCCTGGGAAAAGGCAGGCCCAGGCAGAGTGGGTCCTGCCGGACCCGTGCCAAGGACAGTGCTGTGGCAGCAGGCGCGGCACTGGGAAGCTGTGGGAGAGCTGCCTGAGCTGGGGTGGTGATTCCTGGCTCACTGCAGCCTAGGTACATGCCACCAGGCCCACGGCCTCCTGCTCTGGAGGAGGAACTTGACAAGGTTTGATTACCACTAATTGTAGGTGTTGCAGGTCCCTGCAAAGTTTAGTCAGGCTGAACACCTGCCAGCTTCCCACCTGATGGTGGATACCGTGACACCAAAGCTTGCTTATGTAGCAACATTTGTTCCTGTGGGATGTTCCCTTTGCTGTGATTATGTGCTGTCAAATGTAAAACATTGCAAGTCTAGAATAAAAATACTGAACCTCCATCTGACTCAGCCCAGCCGGGCTATGGCACCCTGTGCATGGCCCCTGCTCACAGGGGTGGGTACTCGGACCACAGGCCAAGCCCAGCTGGACACCTGGAGCCAGAGGGTGTTTCCAGCTTTCCCTTCATCTCTCAGCACCTCTGCAGACAGTCACTACCTTTTCTTTCTGTGTTGACCTGGTGACAAAGTCTCCATTCATTTGTCAATGCTTTTCCCATCCTTGAGACCTCAACATGGGCCGGTGCTTTGGGTGCTGCTGCACCAGCCCTTGGAGCCAGATCCGCTCCCGCTGTGCAACTGCAGCCCAGCAGCTCCTGGAACAGCCCTGATGATTGGGGGCACAGGTTCATATGATCAAAACTCTCTCTCCATCACGTTACAGGGCAGGGAAGCAAAAGACAGGGTTTATTTATAATCTTCCTCAAGTGGAAACCAGAAGAAGTGACCCGTTATTACTGGAGATTTCTCAAGCCACCCAGGAAGAAAAGTGATATTTAGTTGTCGTTAAAGGCTCAGAACTGCATAACAATTTCATGCTATGTTAACTTCTAGGTTTTCCTTCGCATATAAATTTTTAAGGAGTAAAATAGAAAAACCGAAGCACTTGACCTTTAATCACAGTTATTTGTGTGATCAGTCAAGTGTGGGAAAAAGCTAGTTTGTGCTTGAAAGATGCCCTTTAAAACCAGATTGCTCTAATATGACACACAACTCTCACAGTGTAATACAAAGGATCTCGCTTGCCCGCCTGCAGGCACAGGAGCTCCTGTTTAGTATTCACACACTGGGTCTTGCTGCTGGGACAGTGGAAGGTATCAATGTCATGAAGCAAATCAGTCCAAGCCCCTGGGACAGCTCCATTCACTGCCGAGCCCCACAGGCGTGAACACTTTCCTGTCAGTGAGGAGCCAAGCAGGGAAGAGGATTTTGGATGTATATGGACGATTTGATGTTAGATATGTTTCACTAGAAGAAGGGTCTGTCATGCAAATATAGTACATGGCTTTTCCACTTATCTGAAATATTATTCCAAGCACTTATAAAATCTTTATATTAGAACAATCTTTTAATCAAGATTAAAAATTAAATTAAATTAAATTTTTTTAAAAAATTAAAAATTAAAAAATCTTTTAATCAAGATTTTGAAGCATCATATTGTTTTGGGGAAATGATCTCATGAATTTTTCTTTGGCAACACCAGATGACTAAAAGCCATTGCTGGGGTGAAGGAAGCAGAGCAGCCTTTAACGGAGACTATTGGATTTCTTCACTGTCAGGCACAGTGTATGAGCAGGGCCAGGCCTCTGAGCCCAAAGATGAACTAGGGAGCAGGACAGAGGGGTCAGGGAACACAGCACAGGGGTGCACAGCAGACAGCTCCTCGAGCACCAGCAGCACAACAAGGGGCCAGTTTCTGCAGGCAAAGAAAGAGGAATACCCAGATTGCTTCTCACCTCTGCTGCTCACATCCAGCTCTGGGGCTGCTGCTCTGACCTGCTCCAAGGTGCTGCCAGAGCTACAGATTGAGCCTGTGGAGACAAGCAGGAAAGCAAAGACACCAGGTCATCCAGGCTCCAGATTGCCAGGGGAACTTGTGCGACGAGCAGGGCCAGCCCAGAAAACGTGTAATTGGCCGAGCTGAGATATTACCTGCTCTAAGTGGAGACAGAAAAGTAGTTTTGTCACCACAGTGAAAATAACCCTCCTGGGGAAAAAAAATCAATACAAACACCAAGGAAAGAGAATCAGAATCCAAGACCATCAATTCCTGAGATAAAGAGTTGAAAGTCTCAGTGGGAGGACAGCCAGATCTGGACTGAAAAACAAAACTTTGCTTCTTTTGCTGACAAATTACTTTTTATGCGAAAGGACAAAGGAGCCGGGAGGATGCAGGCCTTAATGTATGGCTGGAAGAGCAATCCTTGACAAAAGACAGAGCAGGCAGAAACCTCATGGAAGCTTTTGCACTTCTCCTTTCTCTTCCACACTTGAAAGGATTTTCCTACAATGGAAAACAAGGGATTTGTGCAATTTCATATTGTTTTGGGCTTGTCACACAAACATGCTCCAGGACTTTTGTTGCCTCTGCTGTGACAAAGGCAGAGCCAGAGCAGAGGAGGCAACAGCAATACAGCACAAGTGTGTGTGGCATTAGGGAATATCCCACTGAGGAAAGTGGCTCAGGTAATCTGGTCCCATTGGCACCTCCCCAGCCCCCACTCCTATCTGATCCCAAGGATCAAACTCCACTTCCCAGGGGCACAACACTCCATCAAAGCCAGTGCTGGCCAATCCCTCTCGCCCTCCTACTACCTGGCAGAAATCACAGTGAAAATGAAAGCTGATGTAAAGCTTCCCTATAAATCTCATGTCCAAAGCTGCACAGCTCAGCCTCATGGCTGCAAAGGAAAAACCCTTCTACCTTCTAGGCTGTTCATCTGCAAATACAAAGCAACCAGAGCTGTGCAGTTGTTTTTAATAGCTCAGTCTTTTTGTCAGATGTGTACTCTTTGCTTCAGGATCTCTGCACTATAAATGTTTTGCAGCAGCTCTTTAGCTTTTAAGGTAATCACATAAAAGACCCTTGACTGCATAAAGGCAGCTAATCTGGGTAAATGCCTTTAAGCATCTTTACGTTTCTTGCTAACGGATTTCCAGGCAGCCCACAGAGATCCACGTTCTAGAAAATAATGTAAAATAGAGTAACTGTCTAATTTTTTTAAATGCCTCACATTCATCATATACTGAGAAAATTCAGAGCTCCAGGCAGCATAAAATCATTACACTTACATAAGTCATACCCATTCTGTCATCATCAGTATGAATCCAGCCTTTGGCTGGGGCACGGATCCACTTGACATTAAGTTCCAACTCGACCAGAGACAAATTACCACACATTGCTAATTAGAACCAGGCAGGAGGGATCCAGGCACTGCAATCTGGTGACAGAGCCTGAAGGGCACATTGAGGCATGCACTGATCTGGGGAGTCGTGTGTGGAAAAGCATGTGTGGGATCTCCCCCTTTGGATCATGCCCTGGGAGCAGTGGGAGGGCCCGGGGGGTGATGCCATGCTGTGCCTCCCACTACACTGAACCAGAGGTTGCCCAAGGGGAGAGAGAGGGAAGTGGGACCCCTCTGCAGGAGTGGGTCTCCCCGGGTGCCCTGGCCTGGTCACTGCTGACCGGCTGACCCGGTGCTGATGTTCACGTGGGCGGCACTGAGTGAGAGGAAACCCTTTGGTGCCAATAGAAAAGTAATTTAGAGCTCCAGAGGAATCCAACCATAATTCAGTGCTAATTAATGTCTAATTACTTTAAGTAAACATATTGAATTTGGGACTGTGTCCTACTTCCCCCATTCAGTCACTTCTGAGCAGCATGGCCAGAAACACTAACCTCCTATGCTCCCATGGCCAGTGAGCACAAGCACTTGGGCAAATTCCACCCCATCCCCCTAGGACCCAGAGGCTCTGGAGCTGCTCTGCCCCTTCACTGCTGGCAGCCAGCACAGACCTTCATGATGGAGACTTGCACAGCAGAGTCACTGTGCTGGGGGGCCTGAGCAGAGGGAGCCCCAGCTCCCTGGGGAGACAGGTCCTGCCCTGCAGAGATGCTTTGCTGATGGCAGGACGGCAGCACCCTGATCTTTGCACAGACAGGCTTCTTCCCCCTTAGCCTGCCTCTGCTGTGGCTTCACTTACGCTGCTTGAAAGGCAGAGGTGCAGAGTGAGAGCTCAGGTGTGTGAGCCTCTGAGAGCCGAGGGAGGAATGAGGATGTACCTCAAGTATAATGGTTCAAACAACCACTAAAGTAATTTTGACACCAATTTGAACAAAGGAGTTGTCCTACCTTTGATTTGCTCTCCTTTTTTTCCTGTCTGGTTTCATTAAAACCACTTACAGAGATTTGCAGCAGTTCTGTTTGAAGTGCTGTCACCAGGATTCTCATTTTCAGTGGCATTGGAAATGATCTTACAGCAGGCTGGTTACCTTTCATGAAGGGATCTGCAGCGTGTGGCCATCACTCATGGTTGGAGGCATTTCAGACAGGCCAGATCTGCTGGTTCTGTGGCTGCTGAGGTGACCATCTGGCCTTGAGCACCAGGGAAGAAGTTCCAGAGTGGCCACAGCAGAGGCCAGTGGCTGCCCTGGTGCCAGGCTCCCACCACATCCTGAGCTCTTCCCAGGCCTCCTTTGGTGGCTTCAAGCAGTGCTGCACATCTGCAACCCAAACCTTGGTTAATTTGAAGGCTAAGTAAGTGCAAGACTGGTTCATGCTGCTTCTGAGGGGAACATGCCAAAGGGGAAGCCCAAAGTGCCAGTGCACCTTGGGCCTGGACTTCCCAGTTTCATGGTGTTTCCCTATTTACTAAAAGCTTTTTTTATGTTTGAGTCTTTGTGCTGATCATCATTTAAAATTACCAAGGTTTCTAACTTTCTTGGCCCCTCAGCAATGTAACAGTAAATGCCCTTTAGCAATGAAGGCACTGAAGTTGCAGCACTGAGCTGCCGTGGATTTCCATGGAGCGATGCTGTTCTGGCTCCTACTCATTAGGCAATCAGAGATGCAACTTGCATGGCACACTGATGAGGAAAGACACTTCAGGACACGCTCTGTAACTCAATCACCTCAAGACATTTGCCAATTATCCCCCAGTCATGGGGTGAGGGTGACAGGGAGGTCACACAGAGCGAGTCTTTTCCATTTGTCCATGATAGAAGAGGGTAATACACTTTGCAAATGATAATTAGCAATTTGCTCCAGCTGGGGCTAATTCCTAGATGCATTTTGCGCTCCAGGACTTGGCACTCGGGCAGACTCTAAATAAGGCACCAGCACGGTGTGTCCAGCTCCATTAGAGCTCTCCAGTAATTACAGAGTGCTCGGTGCACAGCAGAGAGTTGGATAGCTTTCCATGCCTGCGGTGCCTCTGCTACCCCACCACCCTGCCAGGGTGGGATGCAGGCCCTGGAGAGGGACCACCTGCCTCTGGCCACAGCAGCCCCCGGGACACCTCTCATGGGGGTCCCACCAGCTCTGTCCTGATGATGGAGAGAGAGACCCTTCTCAATGGCACCTCTCAGCCCTGCTCCCATCCCGGCTCAGCACTGACCAGAGGTGGAAGGGGGTTGGGGAAGGGGCTGCAGCTCAGGGAAGCAATAAATTCTGCTCCACTCTAAGGTGTGCTCGAAGCCCAGGGCAAGATTGCGGTTTAGGTTCACAAAAATCCTACTTAAATAAACAGAAAAGGAAGAAATCCTGGAGAGAGCATCAAATCTGCATCATAATTAGGGAAAAGAATAACAAATGGCAGAAACAACCTGTTCCCCTCTGCAGCTGCTGTTTGTTCCTGCTGTATCCAAACAGCCGTGCACCAAGCCTACCAGGAGCCTTGTCTGGAAATTGTTTCATGCAATAAGAGTGGGAAAAGAGCCTCCTTCTGTGTGTATTGCAGATTCTGCTGTAATGAAGCATCAGAGAGGATTTTATCAATCAGACACTTACTGCTGTCTCCAGCCTGGTACCAGAAGTGGAGCGCTCACCCCTGGAAAGGTCTCCATGAAGAGAGCCCACACGGGGACAGCAGTTAGGCTCGGGACCTGGGGGTCACCCTGGTGTGGGGCTGGGTCTCTGCCCCTTGCAGTGGTTCAGGTCACTGTCACATCTGACCACCCAGAGCAGGAGGGTGCAGTTCTCAGTGCATGCATTTCAGACATTATTCAATCCCAGGCTGACTAATTTATCCATAAGCCTTCCTAATGAGTCTGATAGTGTAGGAATGAAAGAAAGCAGCATTATTATCTGTAAACAGCAGCAGCTGACAGCATGTTTAATCACAGACTGCATAAAGGTGACTTCGGTGGAGGACAGGATTAGACAGTTCTCCAATTAGTCACACAGCAAAGGCACGAACGTGGAGCCTGAGGGTCACTGAACCCAAACACAAGAGCAGCAAAGATTGGAGCCAGAGGCTATCAGTGAGGGGGAGGCACTTGGAGCTGGGGGCAGGCTGAGCTGGAGCCCTCCCTGACATCCTGAGGGCAGCTGGCATGCGGGGAGAGCCCGGGCACCGCTGCAGAGCCAAAGCCACCTCTGGTACCCCAGGTCCTGCACTGCCTCCAGCTCTGCAGGCTGCCTGTGCCTAACAGGATTTTGCAATCCGTGGTGAATGTGCTAATGGGATAGAGAGGTAAGGAGTTCATCCTAGTCACTTTTCTCTGCTTCTTTCCTTTTTATTCTGAGCATCTCTCCCTGTTTTCTCTGGCTCACCTCTTCCTAAGGTCTGCAGATTAAAAGCATTAATAAGTCAGAAATTATTACGTGAATCCTATTTATCACAAAGCAAATGGGATCCAGTGGGCTGCAGCCTTGGGAGCCATGGCCATTGGTTTACAAGGAATGCTGTCAAGGCCGTGGGGGTTCTCCTCCCCAGCCCCCATTGTGGGGGATGCAGCTTTCAGGACTGGGGAGAGCACAGGAGAGAAGGGAGCACAGCTGCAGGAGCTGCTGCCGATGGGCCACAGCTGAGAGGGAGCAATGATGGTGTGAGAAGCACTTTGGTGGGGGCTGGAGGCTCTGCACAAACTGCAGGGTGGTGCAAGGCACCAGCAGGCAGCAGGGAAGAGCCCTGGCCCCAAGGTAACAGGGACTGCAGCATTACTGCTGCCATCTCTGCTTCCACAGCAAGCAAGGGTTAGCACATGCCCTCTCTTCTTCCTAATCCCAAATCTTGGGTTAAACCAGTAGATCCTCTGTGGTGAAATCCAGGTGTTTTGATTTATCTGTGAGAGATCTCATTATCAGCCACAGCAGCAGACTCTGACCTTTCATGGCAGGGCCCCTTTGAATTTACTTTCTGCCCCGAGGTACAAGAGAAACCATGAGAAATCAATTTTTCTTCCTCCAAGACCCCCTAGTTTTCAAGACCTTTTAAAGGACAGAGAAACCATAACTGGGACATCTGCCTTTAAAAAGGTCCTTCATCATGTTAGATTTTGATTAATCAGCCTCCTATTCTCCCATCAGTTCCACAGTGGAAAGTGCTGGGGACCTCCTGGCAGAGGAAGAGGAACAAGGAGAAGGAGGGGCAGAGGGAAAAGGAGAAGGAGAGGGAGGCTTCCTTGGCTGGGGGAGGCTCTAGCCCAAGTGCCAGCCTGCACTCCTGGTCCTTCTCCTGCTCCCATTAGGGAAATGCAGCACCATGCTGGGTGCAGGAGGCTCTCTGGGTGCTACCAGTTACCAGTTCCTGCTCAACTGATGCCTTTGGCTGCCCCACAGCTGCCCCTGAGCTTTGAGATGGTTCCTGGGCTTGCAAATCCTGACACTGCCCGACTTGCCCCAGCAGCCACCAGGCCCTTGGCATAAGCATCACCCTCACAGAGGAGCCTTGGGGGGGTAGGTGCTCATCCCAACCCCGGTCAGCAGGCACAGGGCCCCAGGGAGCATTTCAGGCTCTGAGTGACAGGAGGCAGCCTCCTCTGCCTGCCAGATAACATACATAATTCAGGTGAAATATTCATTTAAGGCCATCTGAGCCATGGCAATAATGCAGACATTATGACAATACAGATCAATAAGCCCAGAGAGGATCCTTCACTGAAACACACTGCAATTGTTCAAACCAAGTCTTAATTGTGACAGGAATTGATTTCCCTCTTCTAATATCCCTGACTTTTAATTAAAAAGTAGTTAAGTAGACAATACATTTCCAGGATCATTTAGAGGCAGGAGAACATCAAGGAGCACACACTTAAAATGCAGCAATGGTGCCTTGTTAATACAATGGGACCAACTGCAGCCTGGGGAGTTGCTCTGTGCAAGTCAGAGATGCCCGTGGCTGAGCAGGGCACAGGAACACCAGGACCCCCAGGCCAGCACCCACAGCCTGTGCTCCATCCACTCCAGCCTCAGTGGGAACATGGGCACGTCCCCACTTGTTCTCTCCTGCTCCCCAGGGCCCTCCATCCATCTGCATTTCACACCCTCTTGCACACAGGAGTGCCTCTAATAGCTCTGATTATCCAGCAGACTCCAGCGCTTTACTTTGCCCTTGGAGGGTGGCACGTGGCAGAGGCTGGCAGGGAGGACAGGCAGGGAGGGCAGGGGCAGGCAGGGCAGGACTAGGCAGCACAGCTCCCACCACATGAGGGAAGGGCAGTCTCTGCAGCACCAGCTGCCCTGGAGCTCAGGGGGATGGGCACAGCCCCGAAACAGCCTTTCCCCCACCCTCCGTGTGCTCCTTGGGATGGTCCCAGGATGTGCCCACAGCACAGAAGAGGCTGGGAGGAAGGATTGCTGAAGCCCCTGTGAAGGGAAGGGGTGAGCTTCTTCAGCTTTTTTCTTTTGATTTCCAGGCAGTAGAAGCAGCAGCACAGTGAGAACGTGAGGAGCCAGCTGTGAACCAGACGTTTCTCAACCATCCTCCATTAGAGTAAAATGCACCAAAGCACCTTAATCTTACTAGAGGGTGGCCATTAACATCAGAGACTCCATTAAAAGAAGAAATGGGCCTTTTATCTACTAATCAAGAGTCATAAAGGAAAAAACTTGGAAGGCACCCATAAATGCTCATGAGGAGGGAGGGGCTGCACACCCCCTGCTCTGAATCCCCCATGTACAGATCCTCCTCTGTGTCGATGAACCCACCTGCAGAGTGTTGTTCAAAGCCAGCAGTGGTGGAATTTGGAGCAGCAGCTCAAAGAAGGAGAGGTCCAGGTTCTAGAGATCATGTCTCTGCAAAAAGGGGCTGAAATAGCTTTTGACTGTTCTCACAAACATGTCTGGTATTTACTCTGTGGTGGGTATTTAAGTGGTCAGACACTGCGGCAAATCCTGTTTCCCCAGGACTGATTAGATTAGAGAGCAGAGGTGCTGGAGAGCTTGCTGATATTGCCAGGAAGGGAAAGCAAAGACTGAAGAAGATTCTCAGAAATATCCCCCCCTGCTATTCTCCCTCACAGCCCTTTTTTGCCAGTCAGAGATGCAGAAGCATCACCCTTGCAAACACAGTGCAATTATTTATATCCCTTGGCTCATCAAGTATAAGCCAAAACTCAAACAGTGAGAAATGGTCTTCTGGCTATTTGAACCCCCCCAACAGCCCCACAACACTGCATCCCTGCCAAAAGCCAGTGTCTGCCTGCCCCTAAAACCCCCTTCCTAGAAAGAGCAAATCCAGCAACCAAGCACTGAACAGCCCCTGAGGGAAGGACAGCGCTGGCTGGCAGGGTCACTGGTCTCTGGAAGGAGTGGGATAGCCCAGACAAATTCCCTGAAGAACCTGTGGGGCTCTAGCACCTTTTCATGCTATTAAGCTTTTAATTCATCCAGCTTTGTTACCTTGGATATTTCATTCTCTAAATCAAACAGCCCCCAGAATGATAAAACCCTTCATTAACACCACTATGCTCTTGCCTAAAACAACAGTACATGCTCTCCTGCCTTTTAGTTTGATTTTGCTGTTGCTTGGGACAGGATTAGAGAGAAATAGATCCACTAATTCTTCCAATATCCTTCAGCAAGCATCAGCTTGGACCAAAGAGGACACAGAATGCCAGTGCTAGTAATTCTAAAAAAGCTCTTCCCTTCCAGATGGTTGGCGTCCCTTGATGGCACCCCAGGCTTTGACATACCCACCACAGGCCCGGAGCAGCTGCCAGCCAATGCCATACTCAGGTATTTAACCAGCCTGTCTTCTTAACAGGGAGTTTTCCTCCCTGTTCAAAGCCTTCACAGGGGTACTGCATGGAGGACACACGTGAAGAGACTGACATACAGTTTGTGACTCTTCTTGCTCAGAAAGAAATTAGCATTTTGCCTTTGAAGGGACAGAGGCAGTGCCATCTCCTGCTGCAGGGCTTGGGGCCAGCAGAACCCATCCCCACTGTGTCAGGAGCTGGCAGGTCTCTCCCTCCAACACTTCTCCCTGCCACGGCCATGTCCAGGGACAGGACAGAGCGCTCAACACGGAAAGCCCAAAGGCCTTCAAGCTGCCCACAGCTACCGTCCTTACCCAGCCCTTCCTTGCCCTGTGTCCCTGCTCTCAGCTCGCTGTTTTGGCCAACAGCTTGTCTCACATCTGACTGCAGTGGGTTTGGATCCTGCCCTCCCACTCTCAGGGCAGTCACAGTGCTCTCCTCCGGCCTGCCCAGGTCACCTGCTGAGGAACCTGCGGGACATCTTATTCCACTTTCCATTTACTGATGGTTTTTTGGAGCTGTTCATAATCCAACTAGCTGAAGTGTTGCAGCATCACAGTGGCCTTTCCCAAACAAGCCAGAATTTTCCAGCTGGAAACCTCTGGCTTTGTGTCAAGTTCCAGTTCCCCAGCCAGCAAGTCCCAGTGCCTGCCAGTCAGTACGTTCACATCCAGTCATTAAGCTCACATCAGCTGTCAGCCCGTTGTTGCAGTGCCAGGATGGCTGTGGTCAGCAGTGTCACCTCTGCAGGGCTGTCCCATGCCTGCAGAAAGGCTTAGTCTCACCAGACATCCTTAGAAGCAAATGTGGCAGTTGGGTCTGTGACGGCTTCCCATCCATCCCAGGAGGAGCATTGCCTCTGTCCTCACTGGCCACAAGCATAACTAACACGTGCCCAGAGCAGGCAGAGCCCTGCAGCACTGAGAGCAGAGCCGAGGGGAAGCCTGGCCCCTGCACTCCACACAGGGCTGCGCTTTGTGGTTTGTTTTCCCCTGTAACTCTCTGTTCCCAACCCTGTAACTGTTCACTCTCAGAACCTGACCTCAGGCCTTGCTAACTGAATTTCTCCTCCGTGTTACCGTCAGGGCTGTGCGATGCCGGGAACGACGCTCGATCACGGCACTCCAGGGAAGCACAGGGTCTCACAGGGCATGGCCAGCTGCCAGGCTGCGTGGGGCTGGAGGCTCTGCCAGTGGCACAGACCCACAGCTCAAACACTTCTGCCTCCTTGCAGAACAGAACGATGGCAGAAGCCCCAAGAAGTTCTGCAGGTTCGGGAAGCAGCACACAGGGATGTCCATGGCTGGAGCCCAGAGCTGTGCAGAGGCCTCAGTAAAGGAGCCAGGCAGAGCCAGGCCAGCAGCTCGTGCTACAGGACGGGTGGCTGGGCCAAGGTGGGCAGGTCAGCGCAGCACAGGCACAGACAAGAGCTGGCTGCCACCTGCCACAGCACATTGGCCCCACAAAACGTGTCCTCCAGCCCTGGAACCTGCTCACCCACTGGCCACAGCCACGGGAAAATCAGTGTTGATGATGCCACAGGAGACGAGCATGAGCTGAGCATTCAGATCCCGTGCAGACTTCAGAGAACAGTGAAGTAATTGAGTATTGACTGAGATGTCCCAGGCGAGCCCCAGACAAACATTACGTTCTGCTTAACTCAATAATTACCATTTATATTATCCCTTCCCACACTCTATCTTTATTAAGCTGAAAGGTCTGTAATTAGCTACTTGCTTTAAGTGTAAAGTTTTAATTAATTCATATTATGAAGTATAATTGCTTATTAGAGATAACATTGCATGATCTATCACACCAGCATCACTCTGTAATATTTTAACCAAAATACAAGTTTGTCCCAGTGGGTAATCAGAAGCCCTACAAATCAGGCACTGGGATGGAAAACTTCCTCTGCAAAGCCAAAGGGAACCAACAAATGGGCAAATGATTCAGTACAACCCCTCCCAGAGCTGTGCCCCCTCTGAGCCTTCTGAGCTGCAGCTCCTGCCGCTGCATCAGCCCCGTTGCCCACGGCAGCACCACGCCTGCAGCTGCATTTAACGGCTGATCTAAGCTTTGATTCCAATTGATTTAGTTGTTAGAAGAGTTTTAGTTTAGTGCTTGACGTGTTTTTTATGGAGGAGTGTCAGCACAGCACATCAGCTCAGGGCAATTTCAGGTGGGATGAGCTCTCTCACCATATCATGGCAACTGCACAGCACTTGCACAACTGTAAAATCCCTACAACATCCCAAAGGAACACCAGCCACACAGAGGCTTAGAGAAACACCTTACAAATGGCATGATAAATTACTGACTTTGTGGCATTGGGGCTGAATTAAAATAATAAACCAAAGTTTTCATCTGCCAAAAGCTGTATCCATGGTGCTGAGGCAGCAGATGGTCTTTCCTGGAGATAAAGGATTTCGAAGCTTTGCCAGCACAGAGGGAACTGGATGGAGGTTTAACGTGTGTATTGTAAGATTTAAGAGGAGAGTACCTGGTGGTGCAGCCTGACTGGGCTGGCACAGCTGAGCCCCCACGTCCCACACAGGGCCAGGACCCACTGTGACACACAGCCCAGCCCAGGGCCTGCTGGATGGATGGATGAGTGGATGGATGGATGGGTGGATGGACCCAATTAGTTATTTGTTGGGGTCCCTTCGTGCTTCCTCAGGAGGGAAACCCCAACAAATACAGCCTTCCCTTCACTCACACCAACAGCCTGTTCTGGCTCCGTTTTATGAGTCATTAATTCCTAATAAGTAGAAAACTGCCTGATGGGCTTTGGACAGGAATATTTACTGTATCAGAGGCAATCCACAATCTAAATTACCAGCTATAAATCAGGTTTTGAACGTCAACGTATCTTTAATAATGATAAATGAAGAATTTATGGATGCTGCTAAAGTTCATGTCAGGATTTTGATTTATGAGCACACTGAGCTCAGGTGGAGCCATCAGCCCCAGGCCCAGCACCTTGTCACAGATTTGGACACCATCACTTCCCTCGCCTGGACTTCAGTGACTGCCAGCCCTGCTCTCCCTCCTGTGCTGTGGGGCTTGCAGGCTGGCAAGGCAGGGGCTGATCCCCTTCCCTGCCAGCCCCTGGAAGCTGTGCCATAGGAAGCATCAAGCTCTGTGTCACGAGCCAAAGTTGTGACAGCTCCCCAACCAGCCAGAGAAAATGTTAATTGCAAAGCAAGTCATTAGTGGCTACAAAATATGACCAATGCAATTACACTGAGGGTTTTTTCCTCTGTCTGTCCAGAATCTTGGCATGGAACAGTCCTATAATTAGATGACAAAACTGACAGGCAGCTCCAGTGAAACCAGCAGTCCTCACCCTATGCAGAGACTCCCCAAGTGTTCTGCACCAATAATTACTAATCAAGTTATTTCTCTTGGGATTAAAAAGGCATTCCACAGGTAATTTGCCCATCAGAGCACAGGCCTGGTGCTGGCAAAGAGCCCTGCATCTGTGGGTCTGGGATGGCTCCAGTGCCAGGCTCACAGACACTTCCTGAGGGACCCCATCCCAGCTTGGGACCCACCTGTGTCCCCCTGCGGCTGCTCCACTGCCCCAAACTGCCACAGAAGGGCACTCAGTGCAGCCCATCACCACCCAGCACGTGCTTCTCCAGCACAGCACGGCAAGAGTGTCACAAATGAGTCACTGAAAGAATCCCCAGCAAAGGTGACTCCAGCCAGGATGTGAATGAGGGCAAGGGATGGGGCAGAGCAGGGAAGCAACAGTGATCCTGAATTGCTCTGCTCCCCAGAGCTGCTTCATCCCAGGTATGCTCAGCTGCTGCTGGTGCACCCTGGCTCAATGGCACTGTGATGATGTCATCTATCTGCATTTTCTGAGATTGTTTGGAAAAAAGACGGACAAGTCTGAAAATTGTCATTACTGTACCAGCCTGGAGAACAGCTGAGCAAACCACAAATATTAAACAAACAACCAAACAAAACCTGTAATGGCTCCTAACGACCAATGCTGATGGATGACCTGTAGCAGCACAGAATTATTTGTGAATTGCCACTGATTTCCAAAATCAAAACATAAGTTTTTATTCACAATTGAAGCATTTGTCCCGCTGCTTCCAACAGACCATGAAGCAGGACTGACCCTGCTGACACCTGGCAATCTGCAAACATAAGAAACCACCTCTATGTCCCAGCACACAAGAGCCAGCGGGGCCTCTGAGGGATCCTGCACGGCCCTGCACACTCAGCAGCCAGAGCAGCTCTTCCCACAGCGCTGGTGGAACCTCCTGCTGGTGCTGGCTCTGCTCTGCTTCCAGCAGCTCCACGTCCGTGTTCCCCTGCATCCCCAGCCTTTTGTCATTATCGAACCCACAACAAACGGTAAAGATCGGAATCCCTGTGATCCCAGGCAGACCGGAATCCCTGTGATCCCAGGCAGATTGGAATCCCTGTGATCCCAGGCAGATTGGAATCCCTGTGATCCCAGGCAGACGCCCAGGACTGGCCCGGAGGAGCAGCAGTGTTGTGCACAAGACAGCAACAAATTACTGAAGGTCACCTACGATTTATCACTGCTTTGCTTTCCAGACAGTGACACTGTTTCCCCCAGGGAAGCAGCCTCATGAGTGCCAGCACATCTGCTCTGATTGGGCCTCTAACAGGGATGATTTTGCTTATTTTATTGGATTGGAAGCATCCCCAATAAGCATGTTGTCTCCTTGTCTGAGTGATGCCTTTGCCATACGACACTGAATTTACATCCCATCCACTGCACACAACTGCTCTGACAACTGGAAAAGCACCTTATGGGGAGAGGACACAGTCCAGGAACTCAGTCCCAGCAGGGACAAGTCTTTGCTGTGCTTGTGAATACGCCAGAAACAGCTGCAGGTGACAGGCTCTACCAGAGATAAGACTATGCAGCACTGCACCGTGTTTTCATCTTCAAAGAGGTTTAAGATGTAAAGAAATTAACAGCAGCTTCTCCTGGGCACAGATTTTGGCTGCGTGGAGGTCTGAGACACCAGGCTGGCACCACAGAGACACTGCTGGAGCCTGTCTGTGAGCAAGAGCTGCTCCGACAAGGAACAATCAGACAAGAGGGCAGAGACACCCCAGAGAGCTGCCCGGAACACGGGCTCTCAAGGGGCTCCTGCCTGAGTGGCAGCTGCCAGTAGGTGATGCTTGTGCCAGTGTAGTCACTGCTGCTGAGATGCCACCTCACAACACAGGAGTGAGGACAGACCCCTCTGAGCCAGTCCTCCCTCTATCAGCACCCCCAGAATGGGCTGGGGTACATTGGCAGGGGCAGGGTTTCTTCAGGGTTTGAAACACACGGGTTTTCTCTGCAAACAGCCCTCCAGCCCCCAGCGTGACACCTCCAGCCCCTGGAGCCAGGGGCCATCAGCCCCAGCAGCCACTCAGCCTGTGTCCCCAGCAGGATGGGGACAACGGCCTGGCCCTGCCACCTGCACCTGGCCAGTCCTCACCACTGGCTGGCAGCAAGAGGCTGCAGATCCACAGATATCCCTTTCATCTCATCAGAGGCTGCTGGGTTCAATTCCCTGCACTTTGGTATAAAGTCAGGGTCCCATCCGGAAAGCAATTTATGTCTCCCAGAGCAGGCAGTCAGAACATTTCCCATTAAAATGTAAATTTGGCCAAGTTTTCTGGCACCTCTTTTCCTTCCTTAAGGTAAGAAGAACATAAACTTGTATTATTTTTTCCATCAACGATACCTTCCCCTCAGTTTTGTGCTAAGGAAAAAAGCTGCCCGAGATACACTTTCGACAAATTAAATTTGAATTGAGTCTGACAGCACAACAGGGATCAAGATTACAGGGAGATGTGCTGGCCTAATTGGAGTCATTGCCAAGAAGTTACTTGCAGAGTGTTAACCACGGAGGGCACAAGTAGAGTAAACAGTCTCTGCACCAAACCCTCACTCAGCTGAGCTGCCCAGCACTGCCAGCGTTCCCAGCTGGCTGCAGGACCAGCCTGTCCCAACAGCAGCAGCACCTTGACAGTGCCCCTCAGGAACATGCTTGGTGCTGAGCTCAGTTTTACTGCAGACCCAGCTATCCACAGGCAGGCACTGCAGAGCTCCACCAGCTGCTCCTCCTCCAGCCCTGGGACTCCCAGGTCAGCCAGGCATGGGGGGTCCTGCCCTGGCAGTGATCCCTGTCCCACCTCTGTCACTGCTCCACCACTTGTCTCCCCATAACTGCAGCCACACAGCAGAGGGGAATGCTCTGGTAACAGGCACAGGATTTTGGCCAAACATGCTCAGAATAATGAAGCCAACTGTCCTGCTCACACTGTAGGTTTTAAAAGGTAATGTTTCATGATTAAAACCCCAAATCCCTGTGGACTTACCATTTCTTTTGCCTTCAGACACCTGGAGGCACGAAAGTGCTCTCTCCAAACTTCAGGAAGCCTGTCAGCTTGGTGTATATGACTATACATCAAGGAGAAAAGCCTGAAAATTCTCCTCTGCTCACGTCGGGCAGGCAGCTCCCACAGGCTTAGGAGCTCCTGGTTCCCCAGAAATCTCATCCAAACAAGCTGTGGCTGATGACAATTCACATCATGGAATAATGAAGAACTTACACCTGACAGCTGCAGCCAGGACACTCCCAGCTGCTGTGGGCAGAGTTAATGGGGAGCATCAACCCAGACCCCAGGGAGAGCAGGCTTATCAATAAAAATTATTAGTTTTATTGCAAGCACTGATCCAGTGCTTTCCCTGTCCCAGGGCCAGGAGTGCTCCCCAGGGCCAGGAGTGCCTTTCCTGCAGGGCAGCTCCTGGAACCCAGCATGTAGCTCAGACTGCAACCAAATGCTCTGTCCTGCAGCAGCAGCAAGGGAATCAGCAGGCTCAGCCAGAAATAATTATGGAGAATCATTTGCTGGTGAAATTAAAAACAAAACAAAACAAGAAAAGAGCATCTAATTTGATTAAAATTATAGTTAATTTAAGAATTCCACCGTGAAAATCCCTCGACCTCCGGAGCTCTCCTCCCTGCATGCAGGGGCTGTTCCCAGCTCCAGCAGTGGTGACACCCCTCACACCCCTGTCCCACCTCGGCCTGCACTGCCCAGAGTCCCCTCCCCAGGGACTCCCTGATGACACCCCCAAGGTGTCAAGACCAGGGAGGGTAAACCTCAGCCTTTCTGAAAAAGGGAATAAACAGAGAAGACGTGGGTGTACACAGACCACGTTGACTTTAAACCCCTGAAATATCCCAGTCCAAATAAATATTTTTTTAAGGAACTGGAAAATGGGAAAAAGAAAAAGAGCAGCCAGGCAGAATTTCCTCCAGAAAAGGGAGCTGTGAGCAAATCTGACAAATGTGCCTGGGGTGACATGGGAGAGGGGATGCTGTCTGGGGAAGCAGACTCTCCAGATGGCCTCAAGGTCCCTTCTGTCTCTATCATCTACACTTCTACAGACTAATTCCTTAAATCAGCATCCTGTGGAAATTTGCCAGGCATTCTGCCAACTCTGGAGCTGGAAGAAGGGCTGGAGGACAGTGTAAGTGGGTATGCATGCACAGCATGCAGAAGGAAACTGGGTTTTTGCAATAGGTCCCTATAATTTCCAGGGAAAAACACAAAGGAGCATTTCCCAACAGCCTCCTTGTGTGACAGCAAAGCCCTGGTGGGGAGGTACAGCAGAGACAGAACCACCCCAGCCAAGAGCTGTCCGAGGATGTGCCTTCCTACGTGGTGTTTCACAGCCCTCTCCTGCCACAGATTCACTCCTGCAGCAAAACCAAGAACTGCAGCTCAGCATCCCACTCTGGGTACAGACCTGGCCCAGACAGACAAGATCATCTCTCCTGCTGTAACCACAGTGAGTGAAAACCCTCACTCTGAGCTCCCAGCATCTGGCAGGGCAGGCTGGGCTCCATCTGGAAGCATCTCCCCATGCAGTGGACTATCTCAAGGCATTACAAGAAAATAATTCAGGAGGAGATTAACATAAACATTGTTTGAAAGATTTAATCAGCTGCAAATTGCAATGTTGTGTTTCCAGCCTAATTAGCCCAAGTCTGGTTTTTGCTGTATTAGGAAGCAGAACGAGGGCAGTAGCAATGGCATCACAGATCTCTGTTTGTGGTGATGGAGGAAAACCTGTCCCTGGCTGGGGCTCTTGGACTCCTCAGACAGCAGAATCCCCATGGCTCCAACGGGGTTGGAAAGGGTCAGACACTGAGCAGCTTCACCTCTGGTACCAACCCTGGCCCAGGCACTGGCCTGGTGTTGTTTGTTTGAACCATCACTCCATGAATTTGAACAGGCTCTGCTAATCAGGTTCTAGAGATGCATTTTTATCTGGAGGGCAAGTGCTAATTAAAATGCAAGCCATGTATCTCCTGCTCTGAGTGCTCATGCCAATGTGATTTCCACAAGGGTAGCAAACACAAGGGTCACCCTGGTCTGTGAATTTGTTTATGAAGGTGTTTATAGTTCCACCTTCCAGATCTCCAAAGCCACCTCCCCACTCCAGCAGAAGCTGTGCCGGATCCCCATGTCCCAGCAGGAGTGTATTTTCACCTGTGTCCCTGCAGACAGCTCGCTGTGTCCTAGTGACTCAGCACCACCATGTGCCCTGTGGTTCCTGGCACCACATCCTCACAGTCACTGGGTGTACCAAGAACACCCGAATAAGCAACAAAGCCCAGGTTTGCTCCGTGCTGGCACATTCCAGAGGTGCTGACATCCCCTGACACTGACACACAAGCTGGTCACTTCAGCTGGTGCCAAGCACGTCACGCTGACAGCACAGCAGCTTGCAGACAGCCAGAAGCCAGAGGAAAGAGGAAATTTATAGTGCCTGCAGTTCCTGCAAGGGAATGGGGGCACCAGCCCATTCACCCATGCCTGATGTGTAGCTCATCCTCGATGCTGGTGGCACAAATAAAGCTGTCACTTGCAGGGACACTGAACATGAGCAGCAGGGAATGAGCCGTGAGCACCAGCTGAGATGCTGACATGTTTGGCCAGTTTTCTGCCCACCAAGGCTGCTCACAAAGGTCACACCAAGTTGTGGCAGAGAGATGCTGCTTCAGGCACCCTGGAGCAGACCCCAGAGCCAGCCCCGTTCAGGCAAGGCTGCTCTGCCTCAGGGCTGTGCCTCATCTGGGGGACCATCACCCCCATCGTGCTGTCAATGCTGCAGGGACAGGCAGGCAGGGCAGAGGATCCTCTGCAGGCAAAAGGAAGTGACCCCTCTTATTCCCCTCAGACCCTACAGCCCACGGAATACCTGATTGGGAAAGGTAAGAGCAGAGATGTGGAAGCACCCAGAGACCCCTCAAGCACATGTTCTGCAGACAACAGCACCTCACCCAGCCTGGTGCTTCAGGGATTTTACAGTAGAAGCTCCAGACAGGGAATTAATGTGAAGAGATGACTTTGGGGTCAGCTCTGTGTGCAGTACATGTCCATCAGCAGCACCCGAGACAGCCACTCACAAACAATGACACAAAACCCCTCTGTGGGCCTCAGACACTGGGAAAAACCATCCCAGATGGGCAGCACTGGGGACCCAGGTGGAGCCGTCCCATCCCAGTACAGGAGCCCAGCTCCACACCCCACACTGCCTGCTCCTTGCTTCCCAATGACTTTTCAATGACTAATAAATACCAGCACGCACTTTCATCCATTCCCTGTTTACTTCAGCTGTTTCAGGGCAAACTCAAGAGAGGGAATTCCACATTTAAACAAAGGAAGATCATCGTGCCAAGAGTTCATTTCATTCTCTGCATTAGGAAGAACCAGGTTGTTCTGAGCAGCTCCAGGTTACCTGAATATTGTGAATTTTCAGAAGCACTGGAAGTATCATCTCAGTTGTAGCTTTTGATCACATTTAGAACAGAGAAAAGCAACCAGAGAACCTCACAGCTGTAACACCCTGAAAGCTCCAAACCCCTCCATCCCACATTTGCTTTCCTTACAGTGCAGATGCAACAACTACAAACATGGAATGAGCGCTCAGGGAGGGGGGGCAGACAGGGCCTTCCCCACCCCATCAGTCCAACATTCCAGTCATTGTATTCACAAAGCCTAATTGGGATAACAGAACAGACGTTTGGGAATGGTACAGCAGCACAAAGAGCTCAAAAGGACTTTTTAATTTTTTTAAATCTTTTGTTTATTTACCTTGACATAACCCATTGACCTTATTAAACAAGGCCACAAACACCCACTTCTGAGTGCACAGGCACATGGTGCCCAGCTCCATCAGCTCCCAGTCCCAAGGGTTAGGAAGATTCCGGTACCAAGCCATACTTCTGCCTCAGGATTTCAACTGTGGGTGTCAGTGCACTGTGGGGAGAACCAGAACTGTCAAAACAAAAGGTCTGGAGGATTAAACTGCATTTCTGGGGAAGATCAGTGAGACACGGGACTGCACTTAGAATCAAACAGAACATGAACTCCAGAAACTACTAGAGTTTCACACAGAAGCTGTGAGAAAGGGAAATTTGGAGAGCTCTTTAGGATTTCTGAGTGTGCTGGTAATTAAGTTAAACAACATTAACAGGAACGTAGAACTGCTGTGGGAAACAAAGTAAAGCATGACCCAGCCTCACTCAAAAGCTTCATTTCATTTGAAGCACAGATAAAGGCCCAGCAGTGCTCACCAGCCAGGACGGATGATGGAGAACTTCCCTGACACAGATAAGTCAACCACAGTCGACCCCAAGCGACATTCTGAGCTCCAGATGTCTCCTATGGGGCCTCCATCGATGATCAAGGACAACTGAGGCCACAGGTCCTGGAATTCCTGCAAGAGAGCTGTGGGTAACAGTCCTGACAGTGCTTTGTGAGTATCATTAAAAAAAAAAAAATAGCAACAGATCATCCCTTGGTTTATTGCTAAAGCTGAGTTCAACTGTGAGAGAGCCTGGGGCTCTGCCAAAGTGCCCCAGTGACGTCCCTGAGGGGCAGAAGAGCCTCACCGACACGGTCAGGGTGCTGCCCTGGGAGCTGATGTTGGCGCTTGTCAAAGCCAGTGGTCCCGAGCAGGCACGTGCCAGGTCCCTCATGAAGGAGTGGTCTGGAATACGAACACCAACCAGCTGCAGGGAAGGAGACAAGGGTTTTACACACAGAAACTGGTTTTGATTTCGCATTGCCTAAAGCCCTCTTGGCTTAAAGCTGATGCTCTAGAGAATTGATACTTTTACACCTGCTGAACCAGCAATAGCACAAGACCTAAGTCAGGCCCTAACGCTGAGTTATGCCGTGTCTACATCAGTCCTGGGGAGCAGGACCAGCACAGGGGCCAGCTTTGGGGATGGGTAAGGACAAACAGAACAGCAATACAAGGAGGTAGAACAAAACCAGCCCACTGCCTCCCAAGCCTCGAGATCCATCCTGTAGCCAAGACCTACTGATGTGAAAGGATTCAAGTCTTTATTCAGTTCTTCTGAACGCTGCAGGACGAGCGTCACCGGTCCTGGGAGCAGGTCCCGCAGCAGCTCGTCCGGCACGTTCACGCGGCAGTACCTGCAGGGCAGAGGCAGCGGGGTCAGGGCGCGCACGGCGGGGCTGGGGCAGCTCCGGCACGGCCCTTCCCTCCCTTCCACGGCGCTCCGCGGGCAGAGGCGGCCGCTCCCCCCGGGCTCTCGGGGCAGCCCTACCCTGCGGACGGGGCTCGGCACCGACCGGGGGCTCCGGACCCCGCGGGCCCCGCGCACCTGTAGAGCCGCTCCACGTCCCCGAGGCAGATGGCGAGCGGCTTCGCGCCGTTCCGCCCCTTCAGGCTGTAGATGCTGCGCACGGCGGCCGAGTCCTGGGCCAGGCAGGCCACGCCGTACACCGTGTCCGTGGGCACCGCCACCAGCCCGCCCGCCTGCAGCGCGCCGGCCGCGGCCGCCACCGCCTCCCTCCAGCCTGCGCGACACCGGGGGGTCAGCGGAGCGACCCGGCACCCGCCGCCGCCGCCGCGCGGGGCCTCCGCTCCCGCGGCCCGGCCCGGCCCAGCTCGGCCCGGCCTCCCTTGTTCCCCCCCTGCCCAGCCGCCTCCCTCGGCCGATTCCCCGCGCGCACCGTGCGGGTCGGGCCCGGCCGCGCCGCCGGGCGGCAGCGGCACGAGGCGAGCCCGGCCCAGCCCCGGCCCCGCCGCTCCCTCCGCCGCCCGCGCCAGAGCCCGCGCCGCCCGCGCCATGCGGGCACTTCCGAGCGCGGCGCCGGGAGACAACGCAAGAGCCGGGGCGGGGCGGGCCCGGCCCTCCCATGGCCACCGGCGGGCAGCGGGAGCCCCGCGCGGGCGGGATGGAGGCGGCGGGAGAGCGGCGGGTGCGGAGGGGACCGGGGTGACGGGGGAGCGCCGGGGGTACCGGGGCAGAGCGGGGGGCCGGGGGTGCCGTGACCGCCGTCCCCCGCCGTGTTTCCCTGCAGGTTCCGGAGGAGCCGCGGAGGCTGCGGGAGCTGCTGGAGCTGCGGCAGCGGCAGCTGCGGTCCCGCATCGCCGCCTGCGAGGAGCTGACGGCGGCGATGACCGCGCTGCGGGCGGCGCTGGGCCCGGGCCCGGGGGCCGCAGGGCCCTGAAGAGCCCCGGGAGCCGCAGGGCCCTGAAGAGCCCCGGGAGCCGCAGGGCCCTGAAGAGCCCCGGGAGATCGAGGCCTCGCCGAGGGACCGAGGGCTCTGCTCGGCCTGGGGCTCCGGGAGTGCCCGGGCGGTGCCAGGGGAGCCCAGGGACCGGTAACGGCGGCACCGCCGCAGCCTTGGAGCCTTTGCTGGTGCCTCATCGCATTAAATGTACGCTTTGAAATAAGGCGGGACGGGCCTGGTCTGTATCGCCCCGTGTGCCCGCGCTCGGGACCGGCCGGAGCCCAGCTCGAGGGGCTGCAGACACAAACCCTGTGCTGGTCTGTGGCAGCTGTTCGGTCCCTGCCGACAGCGACGTCCTGGAGCCAGAGAAGCACGACCTGAGGAGGAACCAGCTCCGGGGACCAGGCTGGAGGGGGGGGTGGGACCCAACTCCCACCCGCACCCCAGGGCACCGGAGAGGGGGAAGCTGGTGAAGGCCAGTGCTGGGAGAGGGAGGAGGCTGTAAAGGCAAATGCTGCCTTTTAGGGTTGGAATTCCACATCCCCCATGTCTTCCAAAGGGGGCAGGGCAGGATGCTCACACTCATCTCCCACAGAATACTCTCAGGAAAAACTATTATAACACAGTATTTAAATAAGCATTTAATTAGGATTCCATTAGTATTAATATTGCTTTCAATTCCAAAAAGGTTAATTTCCACTTCTTTGCAGATATTTCAAAGTACAATATTAACTTCATACAAAATGAGCAATTAAGCAAACACCATTATTTCACATTCTTCAAAAAATACAAATTCATATTTACTCTTTTTTGGGTTTTGGAGATGCTCTTCCTTTGGAAGTACTGTACCTGTAACTAACATCTTCACATTGCTCAATGTAAGCACGTTTGTTCCCATGTTTCAGAGTTAAATAAATTCCTTTATTACATTACACACATTCTTGAGAAACTGGGGTTTAGTTCAGCCACCTCCAAGGCCCCGGGGTGGAACCAGGCTGGGTTTTGCCAGCACTGGGTCAGGGGAGGCAGAACAAAGCAGGGTCAGCCTGAGCAGTGGAAGGACAAGAGTCACAAACCAGGAACACCAGCAACTGCAACTACAGCACTGCAAACACACCCTCAAGTCTGCTGAAAAAAGTTATGTGAAAAAAAAAATCTCAAAATTTTCAGAAAAAGTAGAAACTGCATTTATTTGAGAAAGTGTACACTGCATAATGAACCAAATTTTGGCCAGCTTGCACACCACCACAGCACAGGGTGGGGTTTTCAACTAGTTCCAAGAACACACACACTCAGACTATGTACACTACTACATAAATATCCAGTTTAATTTGCATTTCTCAGTGCAGACACAGAATCCAACTTCTAGAACATGTGATAGAACCCAAGACAAGACACAAAAAAGTTAAAAGTTCAGCCCTGTCCATGAGTATCGACTACAGATAACATTTATAAAAACTTGACATTGCTTCCAAAATATGTTACGGAAAAAGTAGTGTACAATTAAAAACTCTGCAGTCAGAAATTTATAGGGTTTATTAAAGACATGCTCTTCTTCTTTGTCTTACAGTCCAAACTGACTCCAGCAGTTCTGCCCAGCTAGCTCAGATCACTCATGCCAAGAAGTTTTCACCCACAGATCTCAATTCATTTCACAGAGACAACTCCCCTGTCCTCATTTCACAGGCAGGTTCCGTGCCTTGCCCGGTGTCTCCCGGCCAGAAGCAGAGGCGAGAATGTGACACCAGGTCCCGTCTGCTCTGCCCCACTGCCCTGGCTGCCTCAACTCAGGAACCAAGCCAGGGACAGCTGCTCATCCCCAATCACCTGAGGACAACCACCCTCAGCTCAGCCTCCCCCAGGCTCCACACCGACGGCTGGTCGCTGGCTCTGGCTCCCAGCCCGGGTCATCCTGGAGCAGGAGTGCTGTGAACAGCTCACAGCATTGCTGCAGGTCAAGGACAATATTGTGGATGGCTGTGGCCATGCCACCCCCAGGAATAAGGCAGTAACAGGACATCAGAAACCATCTTGAAGACAAATTTCAAAGGTGCAACATGCCTGTTTGAGAGCAGCTTGTCACTTGTGTTCCCACGTGGGTGGCAAACCGAGGACAGGGGAGGAAGGACACAGTGAGGGACACAGCGTGTCCAACAGGAGTGACAAGCAGCCCCCAGAAAGCGTGAGAGAAAAGGCTGATGAAGCACAGTGCTCTCAGTGGGGTATTTGCATAGATTGGACGTTTACTAACGATGCATAATTTGTCTGGGGCATGGGGGAAGGGCAGCACGGCACCAACCACACCTGTTCTGTCAGACAGACACACACAGACCACATGGGACAAGAATCTTTAGCTACAGGTATTGCACCAAGTTAAGTGCTCATCTTTGCACACCCCTGTTAACTTTTACTCAGAGCAAAAAATAAACTTTGTGAAAGTATATACAAAAGAAATTGCAGCAATTGGGTTAAAGATAAAATAACCTAAAGTGCATTTTAGATACCAGTATGAGGTTCTGCGAACTAGTCTTCCTGGGCACACTCAGCCTTACACAAGTGCCCAACTCGTACTTTGTTCAATGTAATTCAGTACCAGCATTCAATCAGTGCTGATTTTCCATCTCTCCACCACCTACAAGCATGAAAAGCAACTCCTCCAGCTTTCAGATGCACGCCAAGTCTGCTCACCCAAGTTCCTGCTCGGCTGTCAGAGCTACCAACGCTGGTAACTTGACCCCCTCTACATGTTTAAGCTTCTGCACCCACCTAGAAATTGTGTGTGACCAAGTAAATCCCCACTAGCACAAACCAGCAAAAACCTTTAACACAGGTGACCCAGAGCAGTGCAGTTTTGCTCTCTGACTGACAATTGAAGGGGTTCATGCAGATTTTGCAGAGGTGGGCACGCTGTTCTGGGAGGCTCTGGCTTATTAATAGGACACACCCCTTTCCTGGAATCCAACATCTCACCAAATCTGCAAGGGCAGAAACTTTCCCCTTTATTAACCATGTTATTGTGAATATGCTACATGCTGGGGCAAAAAGGGGAAGACATGAAATTTTCTGGCCTTGTGGAATCTCAGGGCTTTGCTGCAGCTGCCCTTGGATCTCCTCCCATCCCAGCACAACACCAACACCCCGGAGCATAACATCTGATCACACAGCACTGGGGATAATGCAAATGTGAAAACATCTCAGACACACGCCACACCAACACTCTGGAAAGCAGACCAATGAGAAACAACAAAAGCACACACCTGTACAACACAGCTGGGTGGGTGCACAACCCGTGCACTCACAGAATCACACGCTCCTGCCTCAGTACAATCTCTAACCAGTTCCACCTGAATTACAGCCTGCCTGATGCACCTAAAAGAGGGCAGTGGCAAACCCAATGCACCAAAGAGTCAGCAGGACACAGTGCTTTTCCTGGAACATACCAAAAGAAAACAGTAGCTGTGAAGACAAACAGCAGACACTGACCCCAGACACTGCTGCCCATCTCTGCAGCTCCACATTGAGTTTCCCAGTTCAGAGACTTTGGTAGTTTCTTCTACTCATTTCTGTCACAAAAGAGTTCCTGAAGATGCTCTCTGGTCCAACCAAGAGTGTTTTAGGTGGACTAAGTCACAAGTAGGAAAAGTAAAAACGCCACCCTGAAGGCTGCAAAGGCTCAGAAGAGGTTGCTAAATCCGCCAGCTGTCACAGTGCAGGCCACATCTGGGACACTTGTCCCCATCAGAGAAAACCCCACAACTCCAGGGGAATCTCCACACTCCCGCATCAGCAGTCTCCCACAGGCACACTCATCCCATACCCACTCATCCTCGAACAGCACTGCTGCACTGTGCCAAAGGAGAGGCATGAGGCCACAGTGAGGGGCACCAGAAGGACCCCTACACAGCTTCAGGCGCTCCTCACCCCTCTTCTAAGTGGAGCTCTGTGCACGAGAGCTGGCAGGAGACTCACCCCTGCGAGGAAAGTCCCAGCCATGCAGGCTTGGGACTATTTTTTTTTGTGTTCAAAGCAGTTCTTGGTACCTGCAACCCAACTGCAGCACAAAACGAAGGAGAAAAGCAAAGGGGCCTATGCCTTGCTGCCCTCCAGAGATTGCCATTACAGGAACAAAACACAAAATGCTTTGTTAACCTGTGTTTCATGGATAAAACCCTTGTTGCTGCAGGACCCAGAGTGAGAGCCCTGCAGAGCACTGCCACACCTCCAGAGGAAACACCACCAGTGCCTCTGGTGCCCCCGAGTTTGTCCCTGCGATTGCCAACACCGAGCTCTGCCCTAGCACAGCCACACGGCGCGTCCTGGCCACGAAGCACTCCTGGCACAGCTGCTCACCCTCACGGGACACGGCTTTACCCTTCTGCACTGGACTGGAAGCAAGTTGTCCAAGAGGGGAAGTTCCCTTCAGCCCCTTTCCACCCATGCTGGAGCAGCACATTCCCAAGGGATGTGCTGAAGCCACTGTCCCACCTCAGCGGTGACAGTGGTGTCCTCAGGCTACACAGAGGAGTTAAACACCTGCTGATCACCCAGCAGCACTCACAGGGTTCTCCCACACAGGTACAGAGAGCAGCTCTGATCAAACACAAAGAGTGAAACATCTCTATCCACTACAGTTTGCATTCCTAAGTTGAGTGCAGGGACACTCCCCACTAATTGGCTTACAGTCATTATCTTTGTATCTCACTAACAACACTGTAAACTGAATAAAACCTATTTAATATTCTTCCTTTAACACAAGAAGACTGACAGCCAAAGCCAGAAAGATGGATGAAACACTATAAAATTACATCTTTTAAAATAATGCAGCATAAATAAACCATTTAGAATGAGACTGCATTTATTGCAACATTACAGGCTTTTTGGTGGAAGGGGGGGTTTGGATTTGATTTACCCTGAGTAGGTTAGAATATAGACTCTCAGTTTGATATGAAAAACTACTCTGTTGCGTAACATCTTTTAGTCAAGAAATAGCCCCGTTGCAGAAAAAGCTGGCATTGCAGTAGGCTGGAGACAGAGTCAGGCAGAAATTATATAGCTCACCAGAAAAAAAGGAAGCATTTATGGACAGCTGGAGGACAGACTCACTGAATTAAAAATTAATTTATGTTGAATCTTTCTGAAAATTTTCCTAGAGTTGTTCTTCACAAAATATGAGAGTAACCAGCAAAGGCACCGTGCTTCTGATTCAACAGTCCTGGGGTTGGGATGATGACTTGTTGCTGAACAGAGCCAAAGAAATCAAAAGAGCAGCAGGCACCAACCTGACCACACCTGGGACTCACTGCACCCTTCGAAGACAGGCACAGAAGACAGACTCTGGAGCCGGAGGCAGCAGCAGCTCTGACAGCACTGCCGTGTGTGACACGGTGTCTGCAACACACTTGAGTCCTAATGGATTAAATGAACAGATCTAACAGGGGAACAAGGTACTTGTGCCCTGCCAAAATAAACTCCCCTGAAGTTCCTGCAGGCTTTAGTAACAGCATTAGTACAGCAAACCCAGGCACCAGCTCCCCATCAGGGATGTGACAATTGCATTCCAATCACATTGCAGATAAATCCTCTCCCACAGCAATGCCATTTCCTCCCCCAGCAGTCTCCTTTCCTGGGCTCCCCTTTAGTGCATGGTTAGTATAGACATGAGAGACAGGAGAAAATTATAGACCCAAGAGGTTGTAACAAAGACCCACTTGCTGCCAGTACCTTAATCCCAAACATAAGTGATGTGCAATTGGAGACAAACTAACCCCCCTTTTCCTTTTTAAAATGTTTTTGCACACGAGTAATCTTCTGTGTTCACATATGACAAGCAAAAGTGACAGACAGTGCAGCCAAAATAGTTCATATATAACTTAGATTTTTCTTTCTTTTTCTTTTTTTTACCTTTTTTTTCTTAGATAGAATCTCGAAGGTGGATGTACCTGGGATGTGACTAAGATGCCACCTGTGAAGCAGAAATAAGCCACAAAACTTCCAGCGAGGAAGGAATAAGAATCAATCCTTCAATTTCTGCTTCTAAGGAGAAGGGTTTTATCCTCCAGGTGCAAAGGAAAATCTGGAACATCTTCACTTAGAGAAGCTGCTATTCAAACCAATTTCTTCCTCACCTTGTAGTAGTGCTTCAATTGGAATTATATTAGATGGGGTTTCAGGGCTTTGGAGGGACAGGAAGTCCGATACATCCATGGCACTTAATGTTTCAGTCTGGGAGTCTGAAGGGTTAACTATCTGACTGCTCTGCCCACAGGAAGGAGGAGCGGAGGAGGAAGGAAAGGTCTGAGGCTGCAGCTGGGGTGCTGGCTGCTCCAAAGCTTTTGAATCAGGTGAGGAACATTCTTTCTTAACAGTGGCAGTGGCTTTGTCCTTGGCAGAGTCTCGGCAGGCACACTGGCACTGGCAGGCCTCCTCCTGCTTTATAATAATGACAGGAACGCTGAGACCAATCTGCTGAACAGGGTTTCCTGAAGGTGAAACAAAGACGAAACACAATGGAACTACATACTTTCACAGCAGGGAGACAAAGCAGCTTTGTTAAATTACCTCAGTGTCATGCTTACCTGTGTTGCCAGCTACTGGTAATGCAGTGGTAAAAAACACCTTTTCTACTACTTTTGGAACTTGTGGCTTTAAGGAAAAAAAAGAAAAACAAGAAAAATCTGTGAATCGACTCCAATCAAATTTCTATTGATCAAATTCTAAACAGCTATACACATATTCCAAAGAGAACACACAGGAGAACTGGACTAGGTTCTGGCTATCCCAAAGTACTGCTTCAGTGACCCTAAAGTTGGGGAGTAACATCCCCTGTGCTATGTGCTTGCTAACGCAGCTTGTGAGTTTTGACAACTGACTGACTGAATTCTTAAACGCTGCTGTACTTGCAGCCACTTGAGTCCACCTGCACCTGAGAGCCTGAAGTGACACCAGTATTGTCAAAGACAAAACCCTTGAAGTCCCAGCTATCCAGAGTTACTGGAGAACCAGAAACATTCTCTTCTCAAAAAAAAAAAAATCATTACCTTTATCAGGGTAAATTAGGCAAAGACAGAGATTACAAAATGCCTAAAGACAACCTTTACAGTCTTTTCCGTTTTTATGTGTCAAAAGTAACTGATCAAGTCTCCCATACATCCTCAGGTTGGGTGTTGCCCTGTCCTGAATAAACCAAGCTGATACCTGCCAGCAGAAGCCCAATACGGGGGGAAAGAAGAAAGAAAGATTTTTCTGCAGCCTGGGTTTTTCTGTGCTCTATTTGTTTCTCTGTCTGTTCCAGGGGCTGCACTGGTGACATGTTTCTACACGTTAACATGACAAGCATTATACAACACTGCATCCTGGGGTTTATCTTAGAGTTACAGGTTTGACCTCCTCCCTTTTCAAAAGCAAGGGCTCTAGGAGGGATGGTTCCAGCTGTTCCAAAGCTGTGCTGGATGTACTGACCATTTGTTCTTGGCTTTGTGGGGAACCAGTGGCACCATTCAGGATCCATTGTAAGTTCTGCTCTCCCATGACAATGCTAGACTGCAGAATGGCGGTGCTCGGAGAAGGAGTAATGGTTATAGTGGGGTTACTGGTCAGAACGGGGTTGGCACCCACAGGCACAGTCTGAACCACAGCTGGCAGGGGCTCACTCGGGGCTGTCGGGGCAGGAGCCCCAGCAACCACTGACAGTCCCTGCACGATGGGCTGCGGCGGCGGCTGGGTGTGCTGCAGGAAGTCTTGGTGACTGGCTGCAAACTGTGTGCTGTGAGGAACAGGCACTTCTGGGGATTGTAAAACAGTTGCAGGGTTCCCAAATGCAGGCTGTGAGCTGGGTGCTATGGAGGAGGGAGCAGCAGGTGCTGCTGAGGCTTGCAGTGCTGACTGCGCGGGCTCGGAGAGGCCGAGCTGCAGGACCAGGGGGAGGGACAAGGACGCCGCGTCTCCTGCCGGGGGCGGGACCGCAGCAACCGAGTCCGTGTCGCCGTTAAACCCTTCAATCAAGGCAGCTGCCAAGAAAGAAACAGAAAAAATACAAATACATCAGTTCTCATAAGGTCTGAATAAACAGCTTTTTCAATGAACTTATCAGCTAATTGATGGATTTTTGCCAAATAATGCATTACCATGTTCCCATCTTCAGACTAGTGCTCAAAAGCAACCCTAGACAGTGAAAGTTGTCAGTATGTGTCAGTTCAAGCAGCCAGTACCAGTGAGCCCTACACACGGCCTGACAGCCTCATCAGCTCTCTCTGAGAAGCTTTGTATCAGCCTGGTCGTGAAGCGACGTCAAGAGAGAGCCTTGAAAACAGGCTGGTGTGGCAGTTTGAGAGCTCCAATGCCAGCACCGCAGGACAACATGGTGGTCACCTCCCCTGTCACTGAGTGCCACGCAGTCTGTGCACACTGTGTACCCAACACTAACAAATTTCAATACTGAAGTTAAAGTTCTTTTTGCTTCTTAGAGTTACACTAAGCTTCAGTCTGAAATGCTGAATTCAGTACATGCATGCAGAGCTGTCAAAAATTTTTCTCTTACAGCAGTGCAGATACAACTGGTACCTGTCTGCTGAGAGTCATCCTGATTTGCAGTGTGGTCTGGGCTCTGAAACATAGACTCAAAGATGCTTGCTGGTGAGATTGTGCTGAGGTCCTGTCCATGTGTCTGCCAAATAGAACACAAAAGAGGAAGACATCAGACCATGTTATATCTCAGGCCTCCCATAAACTCTGCAAAAACCCCAGTCAAGCAGTGTGTATATGTCAGAAACACTTCTCCAATGAACCAGCCACTTTCAGGTAAGGCAACATATTTTACTTACCTGCTGTAAAATGACATCTAGTTTTTATTACCCATAATCAAATTTACCAACCTAATGAATAAATCTTTACAAAAATAAATTAACTCCTTCAAAAGTAAAATATATTCCTCTGCATCCACACTTAGTTTAACCCTTATTTCTTGTAGTACTCGGTCAAAAACAGACATTAATTTGTTCTTGGCTGCTTGTGGAACCTTTTCTGGAGCAGGAAAAGAGTAGCTCAACTTAGATTGCATCCTGGACTATGCAGTTCTAGTCACCCACACTGCTCAAGGAACAGTACATATACAAGAGCTGCACCCTGCTCCCACAAAATGACGTGCATTTAATTTTCCCCTATGTAAAACTTAAGCCCGGTGAACAGTTATCAAGAAGCAAGAGCATTATTATGGTAAAATCAGATGCAGAGCCTTCAACAACAGGTTGAACTAAGCACTGCACATTCTGGAGGAAAAAAGCAAAACTCAAATGAGGATGAGGCAACTCCAGGACAGTAACTCACTGGATTAGAGTTCTCCCGCAATTCTGAATCTGTTGATATGAGGCTTAAATCACTCAGACAAAGTGAGTGGCTTGTATCCTGTGAAAAAGAAAAGGCCAATTTGAATTACATATTAAAAGAATAATGTCAGAAACATTTTAAATTACTTCTTAGAGTCTATACAACTCCGCCTACATAGAATTTTTTTACCTATATGGGAAACCAGGACTCAGTTCTAAAACCAAAGGAGCAAGATTTCTAAACAAAGGATATTTAGTAGCTCTCAAGAATTCTTAAAATCTCTGTCACATTACTTCCAAAAAGTCATATAACCTAGAATTTTAAATTAACACAGGAACTAATCAGCCTATAGAAAATGAAAAAATTAAACCTTCACAGTTAGTATCTGTTCTGCTTCACACGCTTATCCCACAGTACTGATTCCAACCAAAGCACACACAAGGAGAGCAGGCTGATGGATACAGCTGCCCACGGGCACACATGGCAAAGTGAGGACTTACAATTCCCTTTGAAAACCCCAGTCTTAAATGTTATAACTTTGGAACAAGCTGCAGATCAAATGATGTCTTCCCCAGGATATGGTTTATATCTACCTAACAGAAAAGCACTAGGCAGAAGTGCTACTGACCTCAGACACGTTGTTATTGGGAAGTGCATTATAGGTATGTCCCTTCTCATGACCTTTCATGTGACTCTTGAGACTGTACTGGGTACTGAAAGTCTTCTCACAACCATTGCTGGGACAGAAGAAGGGTTTCTCCCCTACAGACAGCACAAAAACCATGTAACAGACTTACAGACATCCTATCAGACACACATTTTTATAGCACCCAGGAGAGCAATCATATTTCACACAAACATGATGTTTAATGCACCTTCATGCATTCAGCATTTCTGGAGGTGAAGGCTTCCATTTCACCATGAGAACTGTCACACAACACAACGTTTGTTATGCCTCATTACTGACACATTTGTGAAACACCTTCATTAAACTCAAGACCTGCCAAGCATAAATATAACTGCATAAACTGAATATTTGGATTGGCCTGACGCAGGTGCAGGAGTTTGCACTTGGCTTTCTTAAACTCATGAGGTTCACATGGGCACACTCCTCCAGCCTGCAAAGGTCCCCCTGGATGCCATCCCCTCCCTTATCCATGTCACCTGAGTCACTCACTTGGTGTCATCCCCATATTATATGTAACTACAAATTCATATTAGGATTCATAGTGTTAGTATAAACCGAATGAGCTCAATTAAAGAAAATAAATAAAACCCTTAGGACTTACCAGTATGTGTCCTAACATGTGTTTTGAGGTGGTGGCTTGCAGCAAAAGCCTTCCCACAGCCATCATGCTCACACCTGAATGAGGCATCACAGGAGAGTCAGCATCAGCCTACTTTGATGCATTAGCTACAACCTTAGATCATGTTTTGCATAGTCCCAGGACTCTGAAAAGCAGGCCCAAAGCTAAGTTGTGTTAGCAACCAAGTATCTCCCAGCAGCTGCTGTGCATGCCACACAGACCGGAGCAGGGTTCTGAGCAGGACTTTAAAATCCAAGTATGAAGTCAGCATTTGGGAGGCCTCCTCACAGAATACACTTACATTGCATCACAGCAGAGAGCAGCAATGTGTTTCAAAAGATGCTCATTGTGGCACACAATATTTTACATTTAAAAAAATACCTTGACTATTCTCATCTTTTAGGACAGTCTGCACCCACAGGCAGTTGTGGGAGCTCAAGAACAAACACGCTCCAGTGCCAGCCAGCCACCCTCACTCATGTCTCATGAGAACACCTTTCCATTCAGAGCCTTTTGGCCCAAAGAAGCCAGAATTGCTACCCAGCAACTCACCGAAATGGCTTTTCTCCTGTGTGTGTTCGAATGTGCTTCCTCAGGTCACTGTGCGTTGTGAAGTATTTGCTGCAGCCCTCTGATTCACAGTTAAATGTTTTCCCTGTGTGAAGCCTTTGATGTGCTTTCAACCTAAAAAACATGCCAAAAAAATCCCTCTTAGGACTGCTAGGATGAGACAGCCCTGGCCTGAGGCAAGCAAGCCATTCCTTCAAATGTACAGGACAGGATCAAAGGCTTAACATATCCTGAGCAGAAGGTAACAAGCTCATGAAAGTGACTGCTATCAGTTCCAAAGTCCTCCAGCAAGTCTGAGAATCCCTTGTGTTCATGCACCATCCTCAGTGCTATTGGAATATAAAGAAGCTAACCATGCCACCACAGTTCTGCCATCCTACTCTTGGGACAACATTGCCATATTTGAAGCGTTTATATTCATACCTGTACCTGGAAGAAGCAAAACAATTCTATTTAGACACAAACACAAAGTAGATGCAACTTGCGGAACAGCAACAGTCACACCTACCAGAGCCTTCCCACCACACCGTGTGTTGAACACCCTCTCACCTGCACCATGTTGAACACCCCTCCTCTGTACAGTGTTGAACACCCTCTCACCTGTACCATGTTGAACACCCCTCCTCTGTACAGTGTTGAACACCCTCTCACCTATACAGTGTGTTGAACACCCCTCCTCTGTACAGTGTTGAACACCCTCTCACCTGTACAGTGTGTTGAACACCCCTCCTCTGTACAGTGTTGAACACCCTCTCACCTGTACAGTGTGTTGAACACCCCTCCTCTGTACAGTGTTGAACACCCTCTCACCTGTACAGTGTTGAACACCCCTCCTCTGTACAGTGTTGAACACCCTCTCACCTGTACAGTGTGTTGAACACCCCTCCTCTGTACAGTGTTGAACACCCTCTCACCTGTACAGTGTTGAACACCCCTCCTCTGTACAGTGTTGAACACCCTCTCACCTGTACAGTGTGTTGAACACCCCTCCTCTGTACAGTGTTGAACACCCTCTCACCTGTACAGTGTTGAACACCCCTCCTCTGTACAGTGTTGAACACCCTCTCACCTGTACAGTGTGTTGAACACCCCTCCTCTGTACAGTGTTGAACACCCTCTCACCTGTACAGTGTGTTGAACACCCCTCCTCTGTACAGTGTTGAACACCCTCTCACCTGTACAGTGTGTTGAACACCCCTCCTCTGTACGGTGTTGAACACCCTCTCACCTGTACAGTGTGTTGAACGCCTTCTCACAGCCCTGCACGTCACACTCGAATGGCTTCTCCTTGGTGTGCACTCGAACGTGGATCTTGAGGCTGTAGGAGGTGAGGAAGGCCTTGCCACAGCCCTCCTGGTTGCACACGAAGGTGTACTCCCCGCGGTGGGTTTTCTGGTGCGTGCGCAGGTTGCCGGCGGTGCTGTAGGTGCGGGGACAGCCCTCAAAGGTGCACTGGTAGCGCTTCACCTGAGGGCAAAACGCTGCAGTGCTTAATAATTTTTAATCATTTCTCGAACCCAGACAGGGTAGAACTGCAGTCAGACATCAAAGACAACGCAACAGATTTTGACCCCAAAGCCCAGGAAAAAAATTTATTGCTGTTTAATTCCCAGATAACAACGTTACTGCTGCACTCTGTGAGGAAGGAGTGGCACACAGGAAAGCAGTTGGCCCTGCAGAACAGGAATCTAACAGAAGGGGAAAAAGGAAAAACAGAATTCAAAAGGTTTCTAGCTCAAAATCTGATAAAATAGTTGGAAAGGACATTCAGGGGCTATCAAACCTGCCCACTACCCCCTGTAGCCCCTGCAATTCCACTCAGGTGTTCCTAGCAGAGCTACTTATTTGTGGAGAATGGAGACAAGGGAAAATGCACTGTCACAACCCTCAAAACCACTGCCTTGTGTGCTGGATTCCCATCAGCACCTTGAATGAGAAACACAGTTTTCACCATCTCTCATGGTCTAACCACCAGTCCATTTATTACTTCAATTTATTCCAAAACCAGACCTCATTGAGTTATGCTCTTCCTTTCTGTGGTCACTGAAACAGTGAGTGCCTGAAGTGTACCAGATCAAACCAGGTGCTTTTCACCCAAAGACTGGTGCCATAGATTTCCCAGCCAGCCATTGAGATTCCCAGGACAGTTTCATATCAAACTAGATTTGGTACCTCTCCCCCTTCTGCAACAGGCACAAGGGACCATGTAGAACCTTCCAGCGTGCAAGTGGTAACACCTAATGAAAGTTCATCCTCTCTTGTGAAGCAGAACGAATATGTCACCTGATCTGCCTGAATAAATTTATCCTCACCATTGACTATCAGACCAATTTGACTGTTGCAATTCAGAAACCTCAACATCTAAAAGTGATTGAGGAGCCCAAGAAAGGACTTAGCAAGTCGCACTAGGCATAATTTGGGTTCTAGACAACTCTCCAAAAATAAAGAGGAATAGTTTCCCAGTTATTTCCGAGTGGTTTTGTAGGAGACAAAACTGCTAGCAGGACCCCTTTAAGAAAACTCTATAAAAGCTGAGCAATCTTTCATGTATCTCAATCTGTGGTCTCTTGTTGCTCCTACAACAGGCTGGTATCCACCTTAACCTTCCCTCAATAAAACCTTCATATTTGGAGAATGTTAAAGCAGGTGGGACATACAAAGGACCATTACACAAGGCACAGAAATACTGTAATGTGCTGCGTTTGGCTGGGGTGGAGTTAATTTTCTTCACAGTATGGGGTATGTTCTGGATTTGTGCTGAACACAGGGCTGATAACACAGAGATGGATTTTTTTTTTTTTTAGTGCTTCTCATTCTGCCCTGCCAGCAAGGGGCTAGGGGTGCACAGGGAGTGAGGAGGGGACACAGCCGGGACAGCTGACCCCAACTGTTCCAGGAATATCCCAGACCACGTGATGTCATGCTCAGTATGGAGCTGGGGAAGGAGAGGGAAGGGGGGACATTTTGTGCTCCTGAGTCTCCGTTAGGCATGCCAGAGCCCTGCTGTCCTGGGCATGGCTGAGCTCCTGCCTGCCAGGGGAAGTGGGGAATTTATCCCTTTGCGGTTTTATCTGGTCACTCAGCACCTTTAGATGCACCATACAGAGAAGGAAACAACAATTTCATTGTAAAGCAACTGGCCCTTAATTTATAGTTTAAATCAGGAAGAAGTTACCCATAAATGCCCAAGCACTACAGCACAGTTACAAGACAATTAGGAAGTTTGGCTTTGCTGAGTCAGCCACAACACGGGAGCCCAGACCAGTAACACAACAAGGTCAGAAAGCATGTGGTACTGGATGAGGAGGGGTACATTATCCTCCCCAGGATCACCAGATCCAGTACAATTTCTGTATCAGTACTGATGGAAATGTTCCCTGTTAAAACTTTAAGGTAGTTGGAAATTAACACTTTACAGGACATCGTCCACAGTACTTGCCATGGTACAAAAGGGATTGGACAAAGGCAGGAACTGAAAATCAAGGGAGAGGTCTGTTAAGCTTTCTAGGTGTTTACAGTTAGGTCTAGAAGGAAATGAGGAATATTAGTTACAGATTAAGGGTTTGGTTCCCAGCTGTCAATGCCCATATGTACAGGAAGACAGTTTCATGGCCTCAACTCTGACAAAGGCCTTGCAGTGCTCCCCCTCCCTCAAGGGCCAAACCTTCATTTCACAACCCCCCTGAGCACACCACAGGCAGCAGCAACAGCACCACCACATTCTGAGCAAAACAAACCTTTCTGTGAAGCACGTGAAGCATTTAATTCTCTTCTCACAGTAGCACATCAAATAAGCACTTATTATACATCCAAAATCATCAGAGACTGGTTTGAAAGCCTTGTAGGTGCAGCAGCAAGAGCTCCAGGCTGTCTCAACACCCAGGCACAACAGCAAACAAACAAGGCAGCACAGGCCAAGCCCCGGACAGCAAGACAGGGACCAGGTGCTTCAAGGCCAAAGGCTGCAGCTTTTGGCCAGGGACAGTGAGCTGCTGCCTCTGCCAGGGGCACAGGGGACGCTGAAGAGCCATAATCCAGCATTTACCTCAGAAACAGGAACTTGTGCAATACCCAAAAGTACTAGGGAAACCTGACACCCTTGACCAAAGTCTACATTAACTGCTTAGTTTGCCTTTAACTCCTCCCGAGCTTACAACATTCCCCCTAAATGGCTGATTTTTCTGTGTCGTCATTGAAAAAGAGTTAATGAATTTGAAATACAAAACTGTAATCACATCTGTTCTTAGCAACAGAATTACAGTGAGAGATGTACAATAAAACAAAAAGAAGTTAATTTAATTGCACATGCAGCCATTGACCCTGTTTAGCTGCCACCCCCTGCTCTGGGTTCCACAGAGGAGAGAAAGTACCGACATGACAGACAGAGAAAGTGAAACACTTGAGCAGCTGCAGCAGCTGCTGACATGGGTAACTGACAAAAGGAGACTCAAATGGGCTTGCTGAACATGCCTCAGTCCACAAGTTCCCCAGCTGCAGAGCTGACCCCGGCCAGCCCCATTTCCTCACCACAGTAACGGTGGCTCCGGGCTGATGGGAATCACTCAGTGGGCAGAGCCAGGGCTCAGGGGCAGAGCCAGGGCTCAGGGGCACAGCCAGGGCTCGGTGCTGCAGCTCTCTCACTCTCAGTGTTGGTTACACAATGCTGCTATCACTGACAGTGGCACAAATATATGGACACATCGGCCCTTGCCTAACTCAGAAGGGCCAAAAAAGGAGAACAAAGCTGTCCCTATGCTGGTGTCACAGTCAACTTTGCTATGCAAGAACCCCAGGAGAAGCCCTCACCACTGTGTGTGCAGGGAAAATTCATCAGGAAAACAGAATTAAGAGTAAACTCCATTTTAACTGTGTAAGCTGACCCGAACTTTCAAAATACAACAGATGGCAGCTTAAAGCTTCCCTTATCCTCCTCTCTCAGTTTCCCAGTGAGTGACAAAATAAAACTACAAGCAATTTAAAGTTTGGCATCTCAAGTTTGGTACTCCAGCTCCCACCAATGGCCTGGTCCTTAACTGTGACCTGGATGTGCTTCTCTGGAGAACGTGGCCAACCCCAGAGTAACAGAGCTCAGAGTACTTCAGTTACCTCTGAACCCACAAAACAATGACCCAACCAGAAGAAAACCAGAAGATCACTAAAATCACACCACTGACTTGTGTCAGTGCCACACCCTCCTGCCATCCAGTGTCACACAGTGGTGCCTCCTGGCAGGTTCCCAGGTGGAGTCAGAGGGAAAAGGGACAGCCTTGGCAGCTCTGCTGGGACACGGTTCTGCCCAGCACATAGAGCAGATTCAGTGGAGGGCAATTCACTCCACTACACAAAAACCTTGGAGAACAAGCAGAACTCTGCCTGTCCCCAGGCAAACAGCTCTGGAAAAACACCTTTTCAAACCCTTTAGGTCACGAGGTGAAAACCACTGACAAGAAGCACAAATCCCAGATCACACTTAGCTACTCACTTCCTTGAGCTTGGTTTCTGGGCATTCAGATTGCAGAGTGAGGGTTGCTCCTTCGATGTTCCTGGGCATGGGAGTTGACCCAGGATTTATTGTTAGATGAATCTGATCTGGAGAAATAATGTGTTGCACATAACCCTGGGACATTCCTTCATGATCTGCTATTAAGTGAAATCCTTCTTCGTGACCCTCTGGTAAAAAAGGCAAGTGATCACCACACTGTCCTTCATCCTCCTCCTCCTCCAGCACGCTGTGGTCCTGCTCGATGAGCACAGTTGTCCTGTCATAGACCGTCCCGGAGGAGGAGGACACCAGCCCGTTTTTGTCAGCAAACCTCATCATATTGTCATCCTGGGCCAGGTCGTCCTCCTCCACCTCATAGTAGATGACGTTGCCCTCGGGGCTGTTCTCGCCCATGGCTCCGCGCCTCTCTCCGCGCTACCGGGAGCTCCGGCCACAACGGCTCATCTGCAACGCAAGGACGGGCGGGTGGTCAGGCGGCTCCGCCGGCCAGGGCCCGGCTCCGCTCGCGGGCGCAGCCCCGGGGCGGGCAGTGGCGGCGGGGCCGGGTCGGCCTGAGCGCCGCGGGCCCGCCCCAAGCGCGGCGCTGCCCCCGCCAGGCCCGGCCGCGCGCAGAGCCGCTCCCGTGCCCCGCCTGGGCCCCTGCGCCCCGGTCGATTCGGTTCCCCTCGGTTCCCCCCCGCTCACCGGGCGCCGGCGGCCGCTCCCTCCCCGCCCCAGCGGCACCATGATCGCGCCGCTCACTTCCGCTTCCGGCCGCGCGCCGCCCACCGGGAGCGCCGCGCCCGCCGCAGGGGCTCATGGGAAGGTGGCGGGCACGGCGCGGCGCCACCTGGGAGCGGGACGCGAGTCACGGCCCACAACGCGGAACGGCTCCAGAGCGTTTTATTTAAATAGTGAGGGCTTAAAAATCCCAAGGTTTCAAACAAGTTAAATAAAATACAGTGTAAATATCAGCTTTTATATTTTTTGCTCGTCTACATACAGCTTATTTAAAAATTTTATATACTTTACAGCATAATCAGGTGTCAAACAGCCTGACCTGTGCCTTCAAAAGCAACAGATTGTATAAAATACTGTGATATCCAAAAAAACAAAAAGCCGGTATAATGTACAAAAAATATTTTTACAGTAATTCGATATCTAAAAATCCAGATTGGCTGCATCTGGAATTCACGGTGAATTGTCTTCTCTCTCGAGGAACTGGCGGATGAACTGCTGGGCTTTCCTCTTCTCGGCTATGTCAGGGGTGGGATGTCCGGGGGGAGGGCGCAGTAACAGGCCCCCAAACACACTGGCTGCAGGGCAAAGCCACACAGAGGCACAGTGAGAGCAGCAGGACATCAGTGGCCATCCCACCAACCTCAGGGTACAGCGCCTGGGCTGGGACAAAGCTCACGGCCCCCCACACCTCTGGGTCACTTCCCCGCTTTTCTAGGTTCCTGGTTTTTTTCTATGGACTATTTGAAGCTTCAAAGCAGTGTAGACCACGACTGCACTCAGGTGGGAAATGTTCTATCACCCTCCTGAACAGAGAGGTTATTGTGATTGCCTTACCAAGAATATTCACATCCAGGTGGTTTTTCCCCGAATTTTTCAGTAGTTCTCGTAGAAATGCCATCAGATATTCAAATACATTTTTATGGCACACTGGCAGGCTAGAGATAATCTGAGGAGGGAAAAACCCAACATTTATATTGCAGACACAGAAATGGCTTCCAGCTTTACCTACTCCAAACACCCCCCTCTGCAAGTGCCAACAGCTCTTCATAACCCAGAAGCACCAGTTCCAGATCCTTTCTATGACCAGATGACTGAGTTACTGAGAGCAAAACCCTGTGAGTGGTGTGACAGAGGCCAGTTTGCCTCCCCTCCTTCTGGAATCTGAGCCAGTCCCACAGGGAAGCTGGCCATACCTGGCTGCTCAGCCAGTAGCTGCTGGCACTCTCCAGGCAGGTGCTGTAGAACCTGGAGCAGATGACTGGCTCAGGCAGGCTCTCCAGGAACAGCAGCAGGGCTTCTGCCACTGAGTGGTTGCTGCCCACTGATCCAAACATGGTTAAGGAAGAGGCAAGCACAGCAGGATCTAGGCTGGTCCTATTTCTGCTGAAACATGAACCTTTGCTTAGGTCTCCCCAAACTCCTCCTACTGCTCCCAGCTTTGGGTTAATGCCCTGGACTCCACATGGGGAGCTGCTGCTGTTGGACCCTTGTGAAATTCATCAGCATCACAAGGACCCAGAGGAGGCTTTTGGAGCCACAGGAACTGCAGAGCTCAGCTACCCCAGGGGAGAGGCAGCAATTTAAAAACCTCTCTCAGCTTTGACCACTGCAGCACAGTGAGCCTGCCTGGGCATCACCCAAAAGGATACGGAAGGTATCGTGCATTCCCTTGTCCAAACAGTCTCGGATCTGCTCAAACTCGGATCTGAGGCCTGGCTGCTGAAACAGGTCCTCCTGCAAAGACAACCCTTGGTCAGTCCAAGGAAAATAGAAGGGTTTTGGGTAAATAGAGCATCCTTATAATCTGCCTGAAAAAACTCTCCAAACTGGTGGTTATCACACAAGTCTCACCAAGAGCAGCTCTAGTAAGGCTGTGGCACTGCAGTGAGGGCAGTGCAGGAGGACTCTGCTGATGCCTGCACACACAGAGCACAAGCACCAGCACCAAACAGTGCAACCCAGGGCACCAGGATCACTTATCTCCAAAGGCCTTTGGCCAAACACCCCCAACTCACAGTGATTGCTATTACCAATATCTTCTTCAAAACTCAAAAAACCCAAGCAGCTCATTTTGTGTTTCCAGTACAAACACTGCCAACCTGTTGGGAAGCATTGCGATACAAATGATCCACCATCATCCACAGCTCTTTTGGGATGTCCATAGGCTTTTCAGCTTGAGCAGGATCAGGATCATCACTCTTCTCTAGTGGCATCAGGGTCTGAGGGAAGGCATTGTGGGGAGGGGAGACAAACACACAGCTAGGCAAGTTCTTATTCAGCTCAGTAACAAGACTTCACAAATCTTATACCTGAGAATTGAAACTTGTTAATAACAACAAACAGGCCTCAGTTTTAATGGCTCTTGTGGGTTTGGAAAGGAATCTTGTCTTTAACTCACAAGTCTCCGAATGGATTCTGCTGACATGTCCTGGATCGGTTCCCTCATGTAACACAGAGTATGGATGGGAGACCCAAAGCAACTTGGCAAATAATTGCCTGTTACAGACAGAAAATAATCCTTCCCCCTGTTAAGATGTAAGACCAAGATATCTTCAAGTTTTTCCTCTCCAGAGTTTAAGCAAGTAGCCGTTGATTTATTAACGAACACTTCCAGCTCAACTGTGATCTCAGCATCTGCCAGAAGATGATAAAAAACCCAGACTCAGTTACAACCGGTATTAAACCAGCAGCCTGTCAACAGGCACAGCACTCTCAGAAGAGCAGAGAGAACTAAGCCAGAAGTGGACAATATCAACTCATTAACATGAGGGGAACAAAGAGGAGCTCACCTGAAAGCAGGAAGCCCTTACTGGGATTAGCAATCAGCCACTCCTTGCAGTAGGTTTCTTCATCTGGTTTGCTGATGAATTCGAACTGGCAGGGCACTTGGCCATTGTGTATTGTAAACCTCTCTACCTGCAGCTGCATGTATTTAACATCCTCAAAATGGATCTAGAAACAAACGTCAGTCAACATCATCAGCCATTTCACCTTGCCAAGCCCCAGCAGCAATTCTTGTCCCATGGTTTAATCATTAAGCAGCAAGACACCCAGATTAACCCTTTGCTCCCACATCCCATCTCTTCCAGGACTCCAGAGGATCACCAAATGCTCCCCTCAAATATGAAATCGAGAGTGAGATAGCTGTAGCCTCAAATGTATCCTGGGCTCATCTTTATAGTCCCCAACACACAAAGCAAATGCTGGTCTTTGACCTTCTCCAAATCCTTCAGATTCTACATTTTATGTTTCAAAGAACAAGTCAGAGCAAGGGTCACAAACTACCCTCTTACTTTTTCTCTCTCCACCTCAGGAGTAACACACCCTGCCTTTCAGCCTTGGGCTGTGATCAGAATTTACCAGCATCTAAACAGGAACAAAGATTCCTAGGGCTTGTAAACAGAGAGAAGCTGGAAGTCAAAATATTCTAGGTTTTGGAACCAGACCCCAGGCTCTAGAATCCATCTTCTGCTGCTGGGGTCTGGGGTTGCTCAGTTCCTTCAGGGAGTGCTGGCACATGGCCATGCCCCACCTCTCTGCGGGACAGCGTCACCGAGGGAATGTTGGCGTTCTCCAGCTTATCCAGGGAGCGGACTATTTCCTCAAAGGCTTTTCGATAGAGCTCCTCATTCACAACCTTCACCTGAAAAGGACACACACCGCACCAGCTGCCATCTGCTGTGCCTCTGCAGGACAGCTGGGACACAGCTGGAAACATGGGAAGTGGTTTGATTCTAGCAGCACACTAGAGTATAAAACCCACGTAACGGGCAGAGCCACTTGGAGCAGTAATGCCCCAAGATCTTCTCAGGATCCAACAGTAAAGGACCTTGCCATAACTAACAAGAGCCACTCAGTATCAGATCAGCCTTTTTCTAAGTCTCAGAAAAAAAAAAAAAGGTTTGACAACACACTACTGTGTTCTCAAAGAACACCGACAGATATTCAGGCATTGTCCTGCTTAACTTGAGTATCAGTTACACAGCCCTTGCTCACTATGACCAACAATCCCACCTCTGTATCTGATCCAGCCCACCTTTCAAGCCATTGTTCTCTGGGGGTGCCATAAAAGCAGGAGAGGGAAATCAGCAGGAGAACCTCCCTCCCCACACAGAGGACAAGGGCAGCAGAGTTATTTCCTTACCCCAATATCGAACACGGAGCTGACTGGCTTGTGGTCACTGAGCTTCAGGGCCATGTGGCTGCGATAGCTCAGCTGGGCAACGTTCTGCCCTTTCCAGAGGATGCGATCACACCACGCTGGAACACGACACTTCTCACTGAAACAGAGGGGAAGATCACAGTTTCCAGGCACAGTTCAGGTGCAGTAACACTGCTCTCCCAGAGACTCAGGGTTTCCTGCCATGGCCTGGAGCTCATTCTCTATCAAAGTGGTATTTTTAACAGTTTCTTTGAGTAGATATAAAAACTGATTGTCTACTATGAGGTATCTCTAGCTCATGTTTTACTTCCTCCTTCTTCAAAAGTGCAAAATACAATTAACATACAAAGCAATACTCAGATATTTTTGACCATAAGAGCCATGAAAAATAAGAATTCAGGCTCTATGTTTAAAGTTTGCATTTATTTTTTTCACTGACTGCTGCACAGATTTCATTTCTGCACTTGCAGCTGAAGTTCCTGGTTTGGTAGCAGCAGGTGAGCTGCTCTGTGAACTGTGGTTCACATTATGGGAACTGTGGTTCTCACATGCGTTTAGAGAACAGCACAAACACTCCAAGTCAACCCTGGCTGGTCTCACCTGAGCAGGTACAGCAGAGATAAGCAAATAAGAGATCCTGCAATTTTTTTTAGCCGTGTTTTTAATTCCTTCAGAGGTAACACCAGCCATTGGTGGCATCACATCTGAGGCGATCACTGTACCTTGTGTCCCAGTCATCACAGCCAGCATCATACTTGTATGTTGGCTGGAAAGAGATCTCTCCCTCTGTGAAGCCTTCAAAGGCTGCATTTGCCTTCATTTGCCTCTTCAGCTATGAAAGAAGAAAAGACAAAAAGTTTCATTTTAGGTAAGCTCAAGCACAATTCCCACATGTGCTAAAAGGGAGGCCAAGGAGTCGTGCAGTTTGTACTGAGCACCCTCAGCACCGTGTGCAGGCAGGTGAGACATCAGTACCTGGTCATACTGGCAAAGCTCTGGAAATGCTCTCTCCTCTATGAGCTGCTTCACTTGTGCCACATCCAGTTCCTCCAGCCGATAGTTGAGGTCCCCCAGCCACAGGATCACACTGAGAGAGAACATATCCCAGAATGTGCAGAGAGACCTGAGGCTCCCCTGGAGCCCAGCCATGGGTGGCAGCTCCATGGGCTCTCCCCACCACAACCCCCTGGGTGCTGCAGCTGCTCTCACCAGAGACAACAAGAGTGAGCACTTCAAAGAGAAACTACATTTTCTACCTTTGCCATTTTTAATTACTGTTCTGCGTGTTTGTCACTACCCCTTAATAACTGGTGCTGTTACCATTCCACAGTTGGGGAAATCAATGCTGATTACTGCCCCATTCCCACTCCATGCTTCAGAATAAAACAAGGCCTGGGAGAGCATAAGGCAACAAGTAGCCTGTCAGAACCATGAGGGTGAGCACTCTCCAAACCAGGTAAAGCATTTCTGGCCCTTCCAGCTGACATTCAGGTCACTGGGGACCCCTCCTCAACCCCAGCACGTTAAGGTGCTCCCTTGCCACGTGCCATGATTCCCAAAGCCAGATGGGAAGCATACTCGTGTTTGCCAATAGTGAGAGGGGGCAGATTTGGGTCTGACTGGCAAAACTGCATTCGAGAGCAGATGTCTTTGAAGTCCTGGTTCCTCCGCTCATATTCCTCCGTGTGAGCTGCGAGGTGAGAATTCACAATGCACACGCTGGTGTTATGGAACTTAAACCTGATGGCAACACCACCTTTGTTACCCTGAAAGACAAAGACACTGGTCAGAAGCTTCTACACCGCAGATGAATCCACAAATGAGTTACTGGCAGTGCACAAGCCAGAAGACTTTGAGACAGGCTGTTTAATTCCAGAGGAAGGAAATGGCTGAAAATGCCAATCAGTGATTACTGCTTTGAGCACTGGCAAGCACATGGCAATTCCCTCTCACAGTGCCCTGAGCTGGCACAGGGATAGGGTTATCTGCTTCTAAAGGCAGCCACAGCCTTTAGCTGGAGGTACAACCATGGCATCCAAGGAGAGGGGCTCTTCCAAATCTCACCCCCTCTTGTGCACAGTTGCCATTCTTACCATCCTCCCCATGATTCCAGTTCCCACAGTCTCAATTTCCACCTCAGAGATGTTCAGAGCAAGGTCTGCCTTCACGTACAAGAGGAGCATAATTCCCACCAGCCGCACAAGCTTCACCTGAAAAACAGACCCTAGTCCATTAAATGTTGGAATGGAAGAGGTTTGCTGAGAGAAGGCACATTGCTCCCCATCCGTAACATGGGTCACCAAGAAGAGAGTTCCAGGTCCATTCAATGCACCAGCTGGGCTCACAGGACACAGACCCCCAGCAGCACAGCCCAGGAAGGGGTCAGGGAGCAATATCCCAGTACAGGAAGCCCAAAGCAGGAGTCTCAGCACAAGGATAAGCACATGAAAGGAGCTTCCCTTCAACAACAGAGATAAGAGAGGAAGCAGATCTAAGGAGCAGGAGCCAAAACAAGCAGTATTCCTCCCAAAATACCTTCACAACTCATTCCACCATGCATTGTGGAGACAGACGTGGAAGAAGCTACGGAATTCCCTGTTCTCCTCCCCCAAGACAGCAGGAGCTCCCTTTATGTGGGGAAGCCTGGCTCTGGTCTGTGTCCTGCCCCTGCCTCAGCACCTGCACAGCAACACTACCTATGGCACCTGCAGAGCCTGCAGACCATGAGCCTCTGGAAGACACAGCCATTGAGAATGAGAGAAAGCAAAGGGAAAAGAGGCCTAAGTGGAAAATGAGTCCACACTCAAACCTCCCCAAAAGCCACATTTACCTTTGCATATTTGGCATCTGGGTGAAGACTATCAGTTACAGCTTTAAACCATTCTTCTTCCTTCGGTGTGTCATTGAAAAAGAAGGCTTCTTTAGTCAGATCAAGCTCCTGGAAACTGTGTTAGAGGAAGGAACTCATGGATGCATGCACTTGTTTATAACTCTCCAGTTCTTTCCTCTGGGAAAGAACTAAATCAATTTACACTCAATTTATAACTGAAAACTCCAATTCAGTTATGCTGACTGTAGAGGTATGTTAAATGTAAAGCTTAATTACTGTCATATTACATCAAATAGCACTAAGGACTTTGTAACACTGAGAGGCCAAACCCTACCAGACCAACAGCCCTTTCTGGCTGTGCACACACCCGCCCCGGAGCTGTGCAATGCACCATAGCAGTGCCAACATCCCTGTGGTGTCCTGGCAGAACTCCCCTCTGTGACTGATCCACCAGCACAGCCCAGGTTTGGGACAATGGGCCAGGGAGAGACACTCACCCCACGCAGTAAATGTCTGGAGGCTCAGCATCACAGCTCAGCCAGGGCTGGAGGCTCTCCGTGGGCGACTGACCATTCACGTTGTATGTCCCGACAAAAACCCTGCAAAGACAGTGACTGAATCCAGAGCCACAAACTGCAGAGCACAGGAAATACCACTGCTATCAGCCAAGTACTTATGGGTACCTAGAACTAACGCATTTCCAGGGGAAATTAAGAAACTGTGACAAAGTTTAAATCCCTAAAATGATTTAACAACAGCAGCATCTTTACAGACACGTTTTACGGAAGGGCACACATTGTATACACAGATACACAGTATTAAAGAAAAAAATAAAAATAAACTGGAGCTGTGCAGTAGCAGTTTGAAATGATAAATTCACAGAATGAGATGCATAAAACGATTTCAAACACAGTAATGTTTTGGTCCTATTTATATATTTTATCCAAGATCTTTCTTATGAGCTTATTGGAACAATTACATGGATAAGTAGTGGACAGAAGTGGAGAGGGAGAAGGCTGAAGTGCACAGAGCTGATGCATTTCCAGACACTGTCTGAAATAAGCACAGAAAAAAGTGATTTCAAGAAGGCCATTTTCTCCACAAGAACCATGAGGCAAGCCTTGACAAAGACATGAATGAAATTCTGCTCTGCTAATGCATAAATGAGGAAAGAAAACTATTCTGGAAGGTATGGATCATACTTTTGTACAGAGTTTCCTGTTTGCAGGGACACAGGATGAAATAATGGACATGAGTTATTCTGACAGACTGTGCTAACTTACAACCCACAAAAATAAATTCTTCTCAGGAATGATCATCACCTGTAGTTCTGGATGTGTGTGTAGGAATCCTCCATTTGTGCAAGCTGAGATTTAACAATAGTATCTCTTAGTCCAAACTTTGGTTCTGATATGATCGAGGCCTTGTTCGAAGCCATGAGGTGGGAAGGCCGGACTTGTTCAGTTCTCACTTCAGGCTTGAGTTTATTTTGCCTGTGAATGAAAGCAAAACTGCAGATGAAGCCCAGGCTATCCACACACCTTAACTAACTTATTTCTGCCACCGAGACCTTGATTCACATTTTTCTGTCTGTTCACTAAAGACAGATAATATTTGAGATAAGCCGAGAAGACTGAAATGAGCATTTCTTAGCAAGGTTCAGATCTCGAGAGGAAACCAGTTTAACTAACTGAAATAACAAATGGTTTTCACTATTCTGGTTCAGCCTGTCAATGCAGAGCAGGCCTTACTCACACTTGGATATTGATACAAAAACTGTACACTTTCCCTGCTTATTGTAGCAAGGAGATGGAAATCTCATTTCCTGGTGCCTCTGCTCAGCCCTTCTGACCTCAGCTGGAGAATGAAGAACTGTGTTTGTTTAAAAAGCCTTCTGTGGAAAACTTCCAGCTCTGCCCAGAGTGGGTGGGGGTAGAGGTGGTTTGACTTTGTGTCTCCTGGCTCTGAAACTCCTTTTGCAACAACAATAATGCCACAGCTTGGGAGTTCCCACCAGCAAGTGGACAGCATAAATTTAAGGTCAGAACCTGCACACCAGTGCCAAGGACAGCACACAGACAGACTCTGAAGGATATGCAGCAGGGTCCACAAAGTCCTGGGAACTGGAAAATGAAACTGTAACTAAGAGTGTATCTATGAGACACAGTGGCCCTAAGCCAAAGTTCTCTGAATTCAAAACAAGCAATGCTAGCAGGTCCTGTCCCACTCAACAGCCAAAGTATGCCCAAGTAGGGGACTGGCAGGGCTGTCTCTGAGGGACTGGGATGAAAGTTCCACTAACGTTTTGACAGCATGCTTATGCTGAACTTTTTTCTCTCTTAAATCTGCAGATTCTCATCTCAAAAAGTTGCCAACTTCCACTCTAGACCCCCCTCCTCTGTGCACTGACCCACCACAGCTGATGGAACTGGTAATGCAGCTACACAATTGCAATGTGGGGGTGCAGAGCTCACCCGCTGGCCCTACACAGAGACCCTCTGAGGAGGGAGGCACGGCTAACCTGGCACAGAAACGTGGCCTCCACCATCACTCCTCACTCGACCTTGCCCAAAGAGCTGATGTGCACAGCTCCCTTCAGCTGCACACCACGCAAGACCTCCTACCTGGGAGAGCTTCTGTCGGTGGTGTTGTGGCTGCAGCTCTCACTGAATGCAGCCTTTTTTCCATTCTGTTTGATACCTTCAGAGCCAACCACTTCTGGAAAAAAAAACACACAAAGTTTCACTTTAAACACAAAGTGTTCTTCAGTTTATCAACACGATTACACAAACACTGGCAAAAATCTGTGGGCAGAACATAATTTAGATTTGTGTGGAAAAACAAAGAGCCCTGCAGTTTCTCCTTCAGTTATCTGAGAGTTTTAGCTTACTTTGACCCAACTGTTCTGTGATGATGCAGCTTCCCTTGCAGAGGAAGAACTCACAGAAGCCACAGAGAGCAGCAGAACTGCTGTCTGCTATGGGAGTGCTTGCTGCTGGCTGTCCCTTACACAGCTAAGCCAAAGCAGAACTTAGCAGCACAAAATCTAGGGCTTTACCCTGGGAATCTGAAAAATGTATGTTAATAACAGATTTTTCCTTTCTGAAGCAAGACAGGAAGTACAAAGCAAGGAATAAAAAGGGGAAACAAACAAACAAACAAACAAACATCACAGTACCCTTTAAAGGGTTTCTACCTGTCTGCAAATACCCAGCAAGGCACAGGCTTTTCCCCCCTTGAGGCTGGGCAGTACAGTCACCCCACAGACCCACTGAACCTCAGCAGAAACATCTGCCTTAATGCAAACTGCACACTCCTAAAACAGTAACAGGGCTGCTACCACACAAATCTAACTCACCACAGGTGTGACATGAACCACATCACACTGCCTTAGCAAAATCTGACCAGTCTTTCAGCTTTTTGTTTCAGTTACAACATTCTGCTCCTACAAGTGACAAAATAACAAAGAGGATTCTAGGGGTGAGTCTCTGCGTTTAAGATGCACAAACAGCAATCTTAAGATCATGCTCCTTAGCACACAAATCTAATGGTGATGTAGAAATCGTTAAGATTGTCAGATTTTAGGCATTCAGCTGAGCTTCTCCTTCAAAGCACAACCCAGAAAAATTTAAGATGTTATTGCTGTCATAGAACATTCTGCAGGACAAAAGCACAAACCAGAAATAGAACTTGCAGTACTTCACCCAGGCTCTCAGGACATAAACCAGCTAGCAAGAGGTGGCCAAGTTCTCAGCCTGAAAAACCTCTCCTGCCCAAGAACCCTCTGAGAATAGACTGTGTAAGAGGATTTATCAGAGCTTGATGCAGAAGAGCACATGACTCAAGCCTTGCTGCAGATCACACAGCTCAAGTCACGCAGCATTGACCAGGAGCACACGGAGATGCCCTGGGGACTGTGGGCCTGGGGAGCTGGGACACAGCTCAAGCTCCATGGGCCTTGAGCTCTCAGTCAGTGCTCCTTGAACCTCTGCAAGCTCTCCCCGTAACGACCATGCAACATCCCTTGAGAGTGACAGGAACCAACCTGAACTTTCAACTCAGTGGACAATGGTTACTTTTGTGCCAGGAACAGAGCAGAATCCCAGGCCTTATTACCCATATGGGATGATGCCACTCAGCAGCATGCAGAAGGCATTAGTGCAGAATGGAAAGACGTGTGAGCCTGCTGCTGACACAGCTGCTACACAGTCACATATGATACCTTCCATTGTAACCTCATGGGTGGAAATCAGCTTTAGGTAGGATTCTCCTAAGAAAGAGATTAGCCTTAGAAAAGGGCTATTTCCTTTAAATAAATGTGTATCTAGCCACAGATTGCTGTAGTCAGAGGTATCTTCAGAGGGTAGCACTCTGAAGTGGAATAATGACCTTGTTCATTAATTGAACTGAGCACAGAAATGCAGAGCTATGTGCAGAGGTTACAGCAGGTCTCGGACAGGAATTGCAGTTAAATGATATTTAAGCAGTAATAAAGGCATTCCTGTTAAGAATGTGCAGTGACATTATAGTATACTGCTTTACAGCAAAAAAATGTATCATATCTTCTGGATAAGGCAGGATCCATGCTTAGTGTCCAAAGGGGAGAATTAAATTAGTCTTCATGCAGAGAGGTGCCCAGCCTAAACGAAGCAGCATGCAGCAGACACAGCAACACTCAGGTTTTGAATCCCGCACTGACTTCCAGGAATTGCTTTAGCTCGGAATCTTCTCACACGTGCACTCTGCAAAGCGGGAAAGGGCCCCGGGCGCGGCGGGGCCCGTCCCCACCGGCGGAGCCGAGCCGGGCACAGGGACCGGGTCGCGAATCCGCCGGAGCCTCGGCGGCGGCTCCGCGCCCGCGGCGGAACTGACCTGCCCCGGGGGCAGCGGGAGCCGAGCCTGGCGCTGCCCCTCCGCCTCCCGCCCCCGGCCCCGGCCCGCCGCCCCGGACAGACGCCGGCGGGGCAGCGCGGCCCCCCCGCCCGCCCCGGCGGGTCCCCGCTCACCTCGGCGGGGCCGCCCGCCCGCGGACATCGCCGCAGCTCGGCGCCGCCGGCCCTTAGCTCGGCCCCGGCCCGGCCCCAGCGCCCGCCCCGGCCCGCCCCGGCCCGCCCCCGGGAGCCCGTTCGGCTGGCACAGAGCACCCGCCTCTGCCCGCAAAAAAACACCGACCGTCGCTGCCGAGCCGTCCGACGGCGGGGAACCGTCACGGGGAAGGGGTGAGCGCTGAGCGAGGTTCAGCACAGAGAGGCCAACGCTGCTCTCGCACACGCAGAAGAGACGAACAAACGCAACATTCCTGCCCCGCCGGACCCTCCCCCGTCCCAGCCGCACCCGCAGAGCTCGTACCTGGGCTGCACCTGCTGAGCTCCTGCAGGAACGTGCGCGTGTGGGAGCCGAAGGGCAGCCGCACGGTCAGCCGGTCCTCTGCTGAGCTCATCTGGACAGTCACGTCAGAGCCTGAGGACATCAGGAGAAAGAGCTCCTGTGGGTCGTGCTGCCAAGCCTTCAGAAACCGAGCGTTTCTCCACTCTACACTGGTGGATGCACACGTGCACGCAGCCTTCGGCAACATCTCCCCATGATGCCTTAACGTGTTCCTTTCCAACATTTTACATGAGAATGCCATTTAAAAATATAAAGACGACCATTTATAATAATTTTTATTCTGCTCATTCAGTGACAATAATTAATCTTCCAGCAGCAGTTTAAAAGCGTTTAGAAAAATCATTCCCTTGGTTGAATGGGGCTGACAATGCTTGTTAGCACTAAGTAACCGTGGCCAGCAGCACGGCAAGTGCCCCAAGAGGAGCAGGACACAAATCCCCGCCCTGGCAAGCCCCCCCAGGACAAGAGCCCCCAGTCCTGCCTCACTGTTTGCAGCTGGCACAGGGCCCAGAGTGCCTGTAACACAGGTACTAAAAACAAGCACAGAACTCACCAATGATGTGACGGTCACTGTCAAGTACAACTGCAAAAGTAAAACAAAGTTCAGTTGAAAGCTAAGCAACAGATTTGTAGACTGTGCTGATACTTTGAGGTCAGGGAGCTCAGCAAGTTCCTCCAGCCCCAAACACTCCTGGCAGGAAGAGAGCCAGCAGAGCAAACCTGCCAGGCAGGGGCTGTGGCTGGGGCCCGGTGGGACACGGGTGCTCTGAACCTTGAACAGCCCTGCCAGCAATGCCATGTGACACAGGGCAAGTGTCACCAGGGATTACAAACTAAAGAAGAAATGTGAAGGCAGAATAGATTCCAAACTTAAGGAAGTAGAACAACAGAGTATGGACTCCAAACCCCTCCATCCTTTTCTTTGGAGGTGGCCACTGAGCCACCACAGTGTGTCAGTACCTTCTTCCACTGCAAACCCATCTGTGATGGGGATTACTCTCTCCAGCCAGACATCCTCAGCTGTGATGGCCATCCGACGGTGAGTGTACACGTAGATCCTGCAAGCACGGAGCCGACATGGAGGCAAAGACTCCTCAGTTCTGGCGTGTCTGCAGGCACTCACAGACCCCATCCCACCAGCAGCACCTGCTAGCGTAGCCTCATGCAAACCCCAAAGTAACTTCTCAACCATGTACCACCCGCCTGCTCATCCCATCACTTAAATAAGGTGTTCACATTACTGGCAGAGCAGAGCAGAGCAGCTCCTCGGCCTGGGGTTTCTTACTGACCACCCGTAACATCAAGGCATCGTGCCTTCAAACCGCTGCCCTACGGGACCGCCCCCGGGTGGAAAGCCCTTGGGATGGGAGGGGGTTCTCAGGCGGCCCCCGAGGCTCGTGAGGGACCCGCAGAGCTCCCGCGTCTCTGGGATGTTCCCCCCGCCCGCCCCGCTGCGGTACCCACGCGTGCTGCCCGCGGTGCTCCACCAGGCCCAGCAGCCGGCTCTCCGCGCTCTCCCCCGCAGACAGGAGGCCCTGCACCGCCTGCGGCCGCGGGTCAAGGAACGGCAGGACAGCGGCAGGGAGCGGGGACAGCGCCAGAGGGCGGCGGCGACAAACCGGAGGGAGCAGGGAGAGGGGGCCCCCCGCCCCGCACGGCTCCGCGCCACCGGGGCCCGTCAAAGGATACGATCCGGCAGGTCTCGCCCCCCGCCAGGCTCTCCTGGATGGCGACCGACTGGTCCATCTCCGTCCCGGCAGCGGACGGCGCTCCCCGGGGCCGGGACTCGGCGGCTCCCGCGGCGGCGGCTGCGCGCTCAGTGAGGCTGTCGCGACACGATGCGACACGATGCGACACGACACGACACGACACGACACGACACGGCGCCCCCGGACTCCCCCCCAGCCGGGGCCGGGGCCGCTCCGTTATCGCTCCGCGCTGGGACCGGCCGCGGGCGGGGCTCGGAGCCGCCGGAAATAACGGGGCGGGAGGGGTCGCGGCCGGGCCGGACGGCGGCCGAGCGGACAGGCACGGGGGATGCGAACGGCGGGAGGCACGGCCTGCGGCTGCCCCTCCCGGCAGGACGGGGAGGGGGAGAGAAAGGAGCTCTGGGATTGGCAGACGTGGAAAAAGTTAATTTCCAAGGCAAATCCCGAGATGCCCTTTTTTAAGTAGCAGCTTGAATTATTTTTTGTTGAATTTCAAGACAACCCAGCACAGGAGCCAACTTCTAAGCTGCCGGGTTATTATGCAAATAAATTAGTACAGAGTGTGGGAGCAGATGCTATAAAATGTCACCAGTCTGTTGTACTGTAAAGACAGAGCTTGGCTGAAATCAGCCCCTTGCACAGATATAGGGGATGTAGGTCCAGAGACAGAAAATCCGAGTGGTCTTTATCAGTGACAGCTCTGCAGCTGTCCATAATGGACAAGAGAACAGTCTGACATAGCTGCTGTAAACACCAAACCTTCCAAGAAACAGGGTGCTGGGGGATGTTTTTGAGATAGAAGAACCCTAGTTTTCAGACTGTTTTCACTTGCCATGGGTACACTGACATTGTGGCCTGAAGCAAACTAAAACCACGCCCTGTGGTTTTGCCACACCAGAAGAGGAGCTGTAACATAGGAAGGGCCAGCTGTGGTACCGTGAGGCGTTTTCCATCCAGCCCCACATCCGCTTCGGCCACTGCTCGGGCGGTAGCACCGCGCCAGGGCTGGCAGTGACCATCGGGGCTGGCAGTGACCGTCGGGGCTGGCAGTGCCTGTCGGGGCTGGCAGTGACCGTCGGGGCTGGCAGTGACCGTCGGGGCTGGCAGTGCAGAGCCTTCCTGCTGGGAGAGCACACAAGGCTCCCGAGGGCCCAAACTGCCCAGCCCAGCCCTCCTGCCCTCCCACACGTCACACCGTGCTCAGCCACACTCAAAACACCAGCACAGACCAGAGGGCTGATACACAGACTTTAATATTTTGCAATCTTTTCTCTAAGGAGCCAGCAGCAGCAGAGGAGAGTGGTTGCAGGGGACAGCGCCATGCATGTGTGCACAACTGGCAGCACCTTGACTCCAGGGAATTCTGCCCAACCAGCTCTGCACCAGCTCTGTGTGCTGGAAAAACAGGCTGGGGAAGCACTGGGGGTGTTCATGTCACAGGCTCACATCTGGGCTCTGCCTTTAGCAACAGAGAACCACAGATGTGAAAAAGGATCATCTAAAACATGAGACACTTTTAGAGTAATCCCATTTTCCTGCCTAGGACTTGGAGACAAAACATGGAGTTACCATTTTACCCATCCAGGCAAGAGGCATTTCATTGCCAGAGCAGTTCAGAACTAAACTGCTCAGAACTAAACAGGTCACAGGGGGTCCAGGGAGGCTGCACCACAAGCAGGTCAATGACTAGAGGAGCCCCTGTGCCTTCAGTCAAGGCAGAATTTTCTGATTTTTAAGGAGGCCTAACACCTCGTTCCTGGTCCCTCATTCCAGCAGCACGGAGGCACACACTGCACAGCTCTCAAGATCCACAATTAGTTTGTGGGTCTCTCAGGCCTACAGGATTTGGGTGGGGCAGGGCAGAATCCCTCCTGTAGCTTTCTGAGGGATGTGACAGGGAGTGTTTGATAGTGGCCTTGGCTGAAGTCAGCAACAGGATCCTACTGAGCGCTGTGGAGCTCTGCTGCAGGAGGGCAGGCTGTGGAGCATCCCGACGGCTGCCTACCCCTGGAGGGAAGTGAAAGCCCTGTAATTCAGAAGAAGGACCACACCACATGCCATGACCTTCAAGAGTGGGGCCAGTGTCACCTGCCCAGCGCTACTGACATGAATTTTGCCATCCAGTTTCAGACAGCTGGCTTTCGGGGTGGCTGGGCAGCATTCCTGGTAACAGGCAGCCTTCATCCCACTGGCACAGACTGGTTTGGCAGCCTTGCAGGCTTTGCTACATCCTGCCATGTAATTCAAGCCCGTCCTCTTCATCTGGAAGGAAGAGAGACACATTAGGGATCATGTCAAGCCTTTGGTACTCGCATTACAGGAACACAATGGCAGATCTGGGGCTGTCCTGCTTTGCAGCCCGAGGCCTTACCTCACAGAAGTCCTGCCCCAAGATGCATCTAGCAACGGTCTTCCTGCCTTTGAAACACCCATCCCCGTGACAAGAGAATGCTGTGCACACTTTCCCCTACAACAAAGGACCAGGGGAGACACCATATATCCATCAGACTCTCACTGCATTTCAGTCAGCCCTTCGCTCCTGAGGGCTCCTCTCCCACCCCCCTCTGTTCTTCATTATTTGTGCTGTATCAGGCATTTTAGATCCAGAGAAAAAAGACTATCAGTGGCCCATCTGAAACCAAAGGAAACTACTGAAACACTAGTAGAGCAAACATGTTTCAAGCCTCCTTTTCCTTCCTCTTAACAGGGCTCTGCAAAGATAAGCACTTTCCCCTCCACTAGACTCAGGAAAGGGCTGCAGAGTTCGGTGGGTCCTGTGCTCTCCCTGCAGCTGCAGGAAGGCTCAGCCATGCAATCAAGTCAAACTGCCTGAGCTGATGAAGTGCTGGGCTGGGGATAAGGCCCGATGGACAGGGCTCCTTAACGACTCTTTACTTCCAATGCCCATTTACGATTTGTTCCCCTTCCAGAGGCAGATTTTGACCTCATAAAGCAGATGTAGGAGGGACCTTTCCCTGTTTCCTGCTCAGGTGGGAGCTCAGCTGTCCCAGCAGCCACAGCCCCCAGAGAGCCCCAGGAGCTGCAGCAGCCTCTGCCCCGGTAGTACCTACGTTTTGGGGGGGAGGTCGGTGGGTGGTGTTGGTGGTCCTGGGTGGAGCAGTGGTGGGTGGCAGGTCACCTGCAGACACACAAAGAGCCCTGTGAGGCTGCACCCAGCACACAGCCCACACAGGGCCCTCCACAGCAACACAGGGACAGATTCCCCAGTGCAGCTCATGCTGCGGCCAGAGCTGGTGGGACCACCCTGTCCCTCACCCAGCTCCAAGGACAGAGCGAGCCCCAGGGCAGAAGAGACACAGCGATGTAGCCACAGCCCCTCTGCAATGGGCTCTGCCCACCCGTGTCCCTCCTGTGCCGCAGAGCAAAGCTCGGCTGTTACCGTAGGTGCTGGCGTTGAGCTGCAGGCACAGTGGGGTGGCACAGCACTCCAGGGCACATTGCTGCCTGCTCTCGCTGCCGTTGGTCCTGCACAGCCCCACGCCACACCTGCTGCTGCACCCGGCCGTGTAGTTTGTGCTGGAGAAACGATAAAGCTGCAACAGCAGAGTCAAAGGATGAAATGAGTGTGAAGAAGACCATTACAAAGGAGCAGAAATAACTGACAGATTGCCAGAGAAGGAAGGGAAACAGGAGATGGACACAGACTTAAAAGAGCACTGTAGATTGCTGAGATAAAGAAAGGGAGAGGTTTCCCTATTGCAGCCCCCCTGCATCGCCATACCTCACAGTAAGTCTCATTATGGCAGGTGACTGTTCTGTTGGAATGGGCTTCATCCTGGTAACACCTCTCCCCGGAGCACTGAAAGCTCTGGCAGGTGAGCTGGAGGGAGAACATACCTGGGTGTCACCATGTAGCAAAGCCTCCTTGCACAGCACCACGGGGCTGTCCCCAACCACAGCCTCACTGTCCGGAGGGGCCACCCCCATCTGCCCATAGTGCTCCCCTTCCTCCCCAGGAGATGCTCCCGTGGCACTCTGGCTGTCACGATAGACCAGCTGGGCAAGAGACACTGTAAGGCTGCAATGACCCAGAAATGCCCCTCTTTCCAGTACTTTCCTTACCATTGTCTCTTGTGCACCATTCACAGAGGTGTTGGTGGCCACTGAGGCATTGCCAGTGGAAGCCACCGAAGTGTTGCTGGCAGTGGCCACCACCAAGGCATTCTTGGTGGCCACCTCTGAGGCATTCTTGGTGGCCACCAGTACAGCATCCTTGGTGGTGACCACCACTGCAGCATTCTTGGTGGCCACTGCTCTGGCATTCTTGGTGGCAGCCACCACTGCAGCATTCTTGGTGGCAGCCACCACTGCAGCATTCTTGGTGGCAGCCACCACTGCAGCATTCTTGGTGGCCACCAGTACAGCATCCTTGGTGGTGGCCACTGCTCTGGCATTCTTGGTGGCCACTGCTCTGGCATTCTTGGTGGTGGCCACCACTGTGGCATCCTTGGTGGTGGCTACCACTGTGGCATCCTTGGTGGTGGCCACCACTGCGGCACCCTTGGTGGTGTTCTTAACAGCTGTGGTCACCACTGAGGCATTCTTGGAGGCCACCTCTGAGGCATTCTTGGTGGTAGCCACCACTACAGCATTCTTGGTGACCATTGCTCTGGCATTTTTGGTGGCCACCAGTACGGCATCCTTGGTGGTGTTCTTTACAGCTGTAGTTACCACTGAGGTGTTCTTGGTGGTCGCAGCAACCCACAAGGCTTTCTTGGCAGCCACCATGGTGCCGTTGGCAACTGTGTCGTGCTCTGAAAGACACAAAGTTCCCCTTTGGTGAAGGAAACAAGGAAAAACACCCTCAGCAAGCCCAGTGTCCTGTCCTGAGCCACAGCATGGACCTGTGGGAAGCATCTGTCCAGCTGTGGTTGGGAGGTGGATGGCAGTCAGTGACAAGATGTCCCAAACAGAGGCTGTTTAAAGCTACTGACCGGGCAGCTCAAGAACCAGGTCAGAGCCAGCAGCCCCCTGCAACAGCACTATGGACAGATGTTACAATAGCCTCTCTCCCCCTTCCAGCCATGCTGCCTGGGAAGAACAGGCTTTTCCAGGGGCAAAACCTCAATGAAAGGTTCCTCAGGGCAGCTCTGTCCTACAGAACACAGCTTGGAGGTGAGAGGCACAAAGTCCCCATTGCACCACACTGCCTTTGTCCCACTTCCCACAGGCCCACAGATTTCCCCTGAGTACAGAGCTCACCTGCTGGGGCAAGAGAGTCCTGGAGATGGATGTGCAGAGCCAAGATGCAGAGCAGCAGGCCTGGAATGGAGTGGGGATGGCTGAGACCACCACATCTACTGCCCGCTCTACAGCCCAAAGAGCCTCCCCAGCAGCAAGGCAGCCTTGAAACAGGTGAGCAGGGATACTCCCCACTCTCCCAGAGCCCCAGGGGGCCAGTGGCCACCCCTTGTCCCAGGGAGGCCTCTGGCACAGCCCCAACAGCTGGGGCAGGGACAGACCCAGGATGGGGGATGGACACACTCTCGGTGCTGCACCAGAGCCCCTGTTACCTTGAACGGGCGGGACGAGCCATCGGCGACCGGCCATCGTCATCCACCGCGGCTGCACCCAGACCTGGCAGGAGGACACGGTCAGAGCTGCCCCCCGAGGTGCGGGGCAGACACCCCAGCACAGCTCTGGGCTCCACCTCCAGGGCTCAGCCCCAGTCGCTCCCTCCTGAGAGACTCCCCAGACTCACTGAGGCCGCTGCCGGGGAACGGGAGCCCCGGGGAGCTGCGTGTGCTGTTGGTGTGGCAACAACCCTCCCTGGGCCTCGCAGGCAGCACAGACCTGCAGGCAGCTGCAGGAGCAGGGTGCAGGCTGTCACAGTGACACCTGCTACCACACAACAGTTTGCTGATGCTGCTTCAAGTGAAGATGTGGCCTGGCTCTCCATTCTACTTTCTCTACTTTCATTCCAAATCTTTACCTGTTTCTCTAAGGAAACAGCAGATTTGAATCCAAACAGGCTCCAAAGCCAAGTTCTCCAAGAACTGTAACACTTCCCTCCTGTTTTATGATCTAGGCTGAGTCACCATTCCTCCAGGACCTGGAGTGGCCAAAGCTTGTGCAGAGACCTCCGAGGCCATTCCCTCAGTCACGAGGAAGACAATGCCAGCTGGTGCCTCTCACCTTCCAAACGAGGGCAGCCACCACTCAGACCACCTGTGGACACCCCTACTGAGCCCAGTGCCACTCCAGCCTAGCACCAGGGCAGGCAAGGAACCAACAAGGAACCCACCTGACACGGCCTCATCCCAGGAGAACAACCTTCCCCCGGGGAAGGAGAAGAGCCCACGGCACTGACTCACCTGTCTGCCTGTTCCTGCACCTGCAGCTGCTGCCAGCACTGGAGAACCTCTGAGCAGGTGCTGTGGCACTGGCCCCGCAGCCCAGCCCCACCCCTGCCAGCCACCACCCGGGGGAAGTGTCCCCTGTGGCTCCACAGCAGCAGAGACGCAAATGGCCCTGCACAGCAACAGAGAAAGGGCTTATGAGGCTGGAGATGTCACATGAGCCACCACTGCACCAGAGGGGCTGGGCAGCACAAGGACTGCCACTGTCACGTGTGACACGTGTGGCCTCTGCACGATGGACCTGCAATTCCCGAGGCAGCACGAATCTGTGGGGTATGTACAGGCATCTCCAAGCATGGCACTGGGGGCCAAGGGTGCTGAAGTCACAGCAGTCACCTCTAAATGCATCATCTGTTCCCATCTCCATCCTCCTGCACCACAGAAGGATCTGCACAAGAACCTACCTGGCCCTTCAAGCCAGCAGCAGCATCAGAGAAGCCACTGTCCCCACAGCCCAAGCTGACCCAGCTCACTTGGTGATTCCCTGAAAAAACACAGTGGCTAAAGCTCCCCAGGGAGACAGACCCAAGGTAAAAGCAGCCCTTAAGCCAGGTGAGTTTGTTTTGCAAAGAAGCCCAAAGAAAACCACACACTCACAGCCAGATCTAGAACACCTGTCGGCACACAGTGTCCAAGTCCATGTGCTTCACAGAGTCACCATAAACATTTCCATCAGAGCGGGAGTGAAAGAAAGAGTTGTTTCTGACAGCTCTAACTGTGTAAAAAGCATTTTAAACATGTAATAAAACCTCTTCCTTCCACCACACGAAAGGAGACAAGTCTCTCGGCACTTCCTAAATTAAAATGAGTTTATTTTTCAAGGTATTTTTGAATATAAAACAATCTCACAAGTCTGCTTTTCACAAGGGGCTTACTAGAAAGTGATTCTATAAAGTATCATTTTAATCTATATTCATGCACATACAAAATCCAGAAACAGGAAGTCAGAGCTGCTGCCACATCCACTCACTGCACAGGTGTGGGATCCTTCACCTGGGCACAACTACAGCAGCCCCTGGCGCTTCAGGTCTTCATAGGTCTTTTTATTCACAACGTTCCCGCTGGAATCTTCATATTCCTCCTGGAATGGAACCAACAGTTTAGAGACACTGGGTACAGCCTCTGAATTGTAGCTCCAGCAGAAGCCACTACACATGAGCACCCTGCCAGAACCTCCGTGCAGAAAGACAGGCAACAGATCTGCCAGCAGGTCCTGGCAGAAAGAGCTCATCCAGAGCTGGAGTCATTACAGGCTGTATTTCCCACTGTTGCCCTGCACACTGTTGAAAAATGGCTTGGGACAGAAGCTTAGGAAAAGGCACCAGTGTAAGCAAGGACAGTGCTCCCACACGGGAATGGGAGGGTCCCACAGACACGGGACTGGAGGCACTGAACAGCTCTCACTGCTCACCTCTGTATCGGGCTGCCACCTCTCTGAAGCCTTCTGCTGTTTCAGCTTTGCCCACACTGCAAACGCAAAGTCAAACAGGATCTGATGCCATTTCCCTCGAGGTACTTGTTTTTAATCCAGTAAAATACACACATGAGCTTTTTTTCCCCCCCTTCTTCTAAAACACTTCAGCAGTCCAGGAATGTACCTGACATCCATTACAAAGTTATAACTCCCGTGTGGTTACAGAAAAGCACAGAACTGCAGCAAACAAGGCTTTAAAGTGATAGTTCAGGATAGGACACGAGACCAATGTCCAAACCCACTCCTTCAGAAAAGGTGGTGTTCTCTCACATCTTCCCTGTTCTGCCATCACTACTTACATGAGACTGCATCCTCAATCTGTGTGACGTTGGCAAAGTGTGCCGTGTTGGGAATGCCCAGGCACCGCATCCCATGGGCATGTCGCCACTCCTGGTGGGGGGGAAGAGATGAGAGGTCAGCATGAGAGGGAATGACACGTCCTTCACAACACCAAAGACCACAAAGACATTAACATCTGAACAGGGTGTAACAAATACTACCAAAGTACAAATCTACCAGTCCTCAAAGCTTCTACAGAAGTATTTTTTTCCTGTACTGTAGACAGTGACACGACAGCAGCCATCAACAGGCACCCTGCACCCATCAGACCTGGGCACTCGAAACGGTGTTCAAATGAGCAGGGACTGTTCTGCATCAGCACAAGAGATCTCGGTGTGCCCTACACAACCTATGGATCCCACTGCACAGCCCTGACCCCCTGTCAGAAGGGGCAGAATTGCTAGCTGGGGACCCCAGGGACTCCCAAGTGACTCATTACAAGGACTGTCTGAACCCAGCAGGGCTGATCCTGCAGCGAACGTCACTTACTGCAAAGTGCCGCTGGAACGCCTTGGGCCCTCGGTAGGTGTAGTTACCACAGATCTCACAGTTGTAGTTGATGTTTAAGCCATGGAGTTTATACAACCAGTACGGGATGGGCTGCAAGCGAGGAGACAAGAGGATGAGGATACACAAGGATTAGGACACGTGGCAAAGCAGCTCAAACAGGGGAGCAGCGTGGAGTCAGTGACCCCTCCCACTTCTCCAGGCCTGACGGTCTCGGTTACCTTGCCATCCCAACCAAGAGGCAGATTTTTAGGGTTATAAATGATTTCATTTTCTTCATCTTCACTCTCACTCTCACTGATCTGCTCTTCCTCCTCCTCCTCCCTCTCCTCCCCGGTCCGCGCCTGCTTACGCTGCACGTTCTCATGGGTGAGGTGTCTCTGTTCCTGGAGAAGAGAAGGCATTGTCCACACACTGTGACAGCAACAAAGTCGGGGCAAACTCCTGCAGTGAGAAACTTTCTCAATGTACAGAGGGAGGGAATGGAAGACCAGTTTGAAGCACAGAACTCCCACCTTACTCAGCCAAACAACTTCTGTTTTTAGTACCCTGACATTTCCTACTTGCCAAAAACAAAAACCTTGTACCACTGTTAGCACTTCTGAGGTGACAGGTAGCAGCAGCAGCCACTCTGCTGAAAACAATCCCCTCACACCAAAGGCAGGCAGCAAGGCAGAACAAGTAAAGGTTTGCAATACCGTGTGACTTAGGCACAAAATAGATGTGATGCACCACACTGATGTGGTGCTGTCTTTGAAAGCACTGGGTAAAGATGTGGATGACCTTCCAGTCACTATTTGACAGCTCTGAAATAAAAAGCTCAAAGAAAAAATAAAATCCTTACCCCAAGAACTTCTACATACTCATAAATCTGAGCTTCCAGGAACGCCAGATCTTTATTTCTTTCAGTGTCTCTAGAAATAAATAGAGTAACTTTATGCAATTCACAAGTTCAGCTCTGATATCTTCCATTTGGTTCAGCACTATTTGGTTCGACATGAAAAGCTTCTAATCTCTCTGTAACAACTACACAAGAGTGGCCACTCCAGAACACCCCTCATCCAAGAGGAGAGGACACCACCAGCCTCAGAATGATCTCTAAGAACTCACCTTTTGCTTCCTTTTGTCTTTGGATTCTTAGCAAACAAGGAAGGATCAAGTGCTTCCAAGGATTTGCCTTTAGTGCTAAAAAGCCTCTGAGCACGCTCCTCCAGAGTCCTAGAGAGAAGCAGGGAGGAGATCAGTCCAGACAACAGTTTTACATTTCCCAAGAACTATTTGAATTCATGCAACAAAATTCTAAACGTAGCTTTTATGAAATCACAAGATTCCTTTATCTTTGCCTTCCTTCCTCAAGCCAAAGTCTTCTGTATCAGAGACTCTAGTATAGGACCTGGTCAGAGCAGCAGATCCCAGAACCCGCTGCTTGGTTCTTAATGTTTTACCTTTCAAACATCACTAAGGTAATTCTAGTACACTAGAGATGACCAAACAAGTATCCCAGAAAGGAATGTGAGACAGGAAGACCTCAAAAACCTAAAGGAACTCTACAAAGACTGCACCTTACCCGCCACACTTCAGCCCCAGGGCCAGCAAAGCTGATTTTAACCTGTCCAGTCCCAAGGAGGCCAATTCCTGTTCAATTAAATAAACCACTGTAAGAGATGATCTGTTCAACACATAAAATATGGATATAGCCCATTTTAGCTCATTAAAGAAGAAAAAAGCCTGATGAAAAGGACTGTCAAGGGTGCACCCCTCCTCACTGGAAAATGAGGAATGTGACAAATCTAACCAGGTCTTTCAAGCTACATCCCCCAACTGGAGAAGTTAAATCATCAGTATCATCGAAGTTTTACCCAGAAAGCACAGAGCCAGGGAGGAAAGCACTACAATTATGCAAAGAAACAAAATGACTGAGCTTCCACCTGCTTCAAATGTGGCAGTAAGTGCAGAACACTGAAAACGCACCTCCCAGGAGGAGAAGGCTGAGAGGTCCAGGTGGGCGCCGGCGTGGGTGAGGGCGCTGCTGGTCTCTTTCTACCAAGAAAACCACATGCAAGAGCTGCATGACATCCCACAAGGCTTCAGGCCACAGAACATTTTAACCTCAAGAAAAACAGTTCATTTCACAGAGAAAAATGCCCTCACTAAACTGAAAATGGAACAGTAGTAAAGATGCAACATACGCCAACCTGAAAGGTTCATTTCAAACCAGTTGTGCTGGGTTTCAAATTCAGGTCAGTACCACCCTGCAGCCTGGTGACACAGAGCTGCAACTGTGTCAGGGTCACCCCACCAACGACTTTACACAAATGACTCACAGGAACCCCTCAAAACCACAGAACATCTCCCAGGCTCAGGCTGCTCACCGGCCAGCCCGGGAATGTGCCATTCTCCCACTTTTTCTCAAACTCCGTCTGAATTTTCCCAAAAAGTTCATTCTGGTCCAGTAACGGTTTCACTCGATCTGTGTAATCCTGCAGGTACTCCAGGAGCATTTCAAGGTACCTGGGAGGGGAAGCACAAGCACAGGTAATTCACTGTCATCCTCTACCCACATCTTCGGACTAGTCACTACCCTCTAGCGCTGCAGAGGGAGGTGACCGAGGTCAGGACAGTTTTCCACACAGGATTTCTGGGCACAGCAGTTAGGAGGGTACAGGCAGGCCCTTCCTCAGAGCAGAATGAGGCTCTCCACATCTCTGCTGCACTGTGTCTTTGCCTGGGGCTCAGACACACCGTTAAGCTCAGGGACCCGATTTATGGGAGTTAATCATAATCTCAGCAGCTGAACACTTCAGAAGCAAATTCCTTCTCACCAACTGCCATAAAGGAAGCAGGCAAACAGGCTCACCTTTTATATTCAGCATTTTTTCTCTCCTTAGGAATATCAAAGAGTTGGTCGAATGTGGATAAGTAAGTGATATAATCCAATTTCTAAGAAAAAAAAACCTGAGTCAGAGCTCATACACACCCAAATTAACATCCAGGTCCCAGAACAGAGCATCCCCAGCCTGTGCAGGGCCTGGGGATCCCTAGACCCTGCCACAGCAAGCACTGGAGGTGCCCAGACACAGCAGGCACTCACCTCTGACGATTTCAGGTTAATGTACTTGAGATAACAATCATGCAGATCCAAGTATCGTCCGTACCCTTCCTCATCCGTGAACTCCACCAGATCTGTAGGAAAGATCATTAAGAACTTTATTATGAGCTTAATATTTCCTACTTATTATGCAACTGCTTTAGAACTGGAAAAGGATTAGCTGTGAACTCGTTTATGCTTAAGGAAGGCATTACAATGCCCTGGACATTCATTGATCAGCCCCAATTGCTGCTCTGTGCAAGCACCAGAATGTTCCTCAGGAGCAACAGCACCACTGGGGAACACTCCAGGGACTGCAGTTCAGAAGAACTGCAATGAGAGAAGAACAATTTTCAGAAGTCATTTCATAAAAGGGAGGTGGGGCCCTGAAATGTGCAAAACAGATCAAACAACCCATCAGATAATGCCAGAGCTCGAGCAAACTACACACTTACTCTGAGCTTCTTCACTCGGGTTGTCTCTGGCCTTCAGCAGCTCCTCAAATTCCACTGACATGGGAACACAGATCTGCAGGGGCAGACACAAGTCACACAGTGATTTACTTCAGCTCCTGTCCCAGAACAACTAGTATAAAACCACAGGAGGTGGCAAACAATGAAACTGTGAACACAAAGGGAACCCAAAGCACTTCTTCAGCTGTCCTGCACAAAGGTGTGTCTTTATCTAGCATGAGAAAAGTGAGCCCCAACCCCAGGCCAGGTGCAGGATGCTCCCAAGCAGGGAACACTGTGAGTGACCAGCACTGCTCCCCCTCACACGCTACCTGGTCCTGAGCAGCTTTGCTCAGGTGACAGCTGGGTGTTCCCAGGACCTGTGTGTTAAGGCGATTAAACTGGAGAAAACGAAAGGTCTGTTTCCTGCAGGGATGAGGCCCAACAGACCTCAGTTCACCTGTTGCTATGGAGGAGGTAATTACTCACCTCATTTGGGTGCTTCCGGTGAAATTCCTTAATTTGCTTCAGTCTGTTGTAAAACTCCGCAAATTCATTTGGCCCAGAAATGGCACTGAGCTCTTCCTTCCGCAGGCTACGAGTTCAGAGACAGGGGCACGGAAAACGAGGTGACACTGACACAGCCTTGGTCCAGGGCTGTGCTGCAGTGTCTGACTGCAAACCTCCGACTCCCGTGGGACTTCCCAGCCCACCCAGCTCAGAGGCTTAGGGCCATGTTCCCCTGCCCTGTTGCAGCCCCTGACAGACCCCCGGGGCAGCCACAGCCTCCCCACGACACAAAACGTGGGAGTAACAAACCGTCCCGTGGGCACTCGGAGTCTGCCCTGCGTTGAGTCCCCGGATCCCGATTCCTGCGTTACTCCTCAGGTGTTTACACGGACTTAAAGGACGCCCAATTTCCTCACCGGCAGGACACGCTCAGGCACACGAGGGCCCTCGGGCACACTCACCCGTCCTTGTCGTCGTACAGGTCCCGCAGGTTGCCGCTCACCTCCATGTACCTCTGCGGGACAAAGGGAAAGCCCCGAGCGCCGCAGGGCCCGTTACCTGGGCGTACTCCGCAAGGCGCCGGGGGCCCGGCCCGCCCCCGTTCCCATTGCACTCACGTCCTGCATGGCCCGGGTCCGGTGGTCCGAGTTGATCTGGTCGCGGAGCTGCGGGCAGAGAGGGGCGGTGAACGGGGGAGAAGCGGGCGGTGAGCGCGGCCCCGGGCGGCCACCGCCCCCCTCCCCGCGGGGCCTCCCCCGGGCGCACCGTGGACTTCTTAGTGAGCATCTCCTTCACCATGACGTCCATGAGCCGCTCCCGCTCCTCGTGGTAGCGCCGCTGCTGCTCCAGGATCGTCTCCATCGCGCCGCCGCCCCGCGCCGCCGCCGCCGGAAGGCCCTCGCGCGGACCGTGTGTGCCCGCCGGAAGGCTCCGGCTCCGCGCGCCCCGCGCGAAGGTTCCGGCCGCGGCGCCCCGCGCGAAGGTTCCGGCCGCGGCGCCCCGCGCGAAGGTTCCGGCCGCGGCGCCCCCCGGTGCCCCCGTCAGGCCGCAGGCTCGCCGCGGGACCGCACGCTTTGCCCACGCTTTGCCAAATGCAAAGCTGTAATTAAATTTTAACTCGCCAATAAATTATTAATATTTTTCTGCCATGGGCGATAAATTACTTTAAGCCAAAATAACAACAACAAAATTTGTCTTAATTAATGGCTGACAAATATGATCCTTCACTGAGAAGATGATGTTGCAGTAAGAATATCGTCTTTAATTACCCCCTTTCACTACAAGCTGCCCCAAAGTAGATCACTGCTTCCTCATGAATGCCTGTCTAAAAATAAAAAACAGAGATAAGATTCTGAACGTAGTGTTCTTCCATTTCCCTTTGCATGAAACTTCATCCCTGGAAAGGGAAGGAGTTGAAATCCAGTAATGTCCCATCCAGCCACATGACCTCCTTATTTTGGGCTGCTGGCATCGGGAGGGTCGAGGTGGGACAACCCCCGTGTGGCCTTCCTCCTCCTCCTCCTCCTCCCCTACTAATGGCAGCACACCCGGGAGGAAGTGGGAGAGGGTTGGTCCAGGAGGTGCCATTCCATCCTGGGACAACCGCAGGGGCTGGGAGCTGGAATACATGGAATCACAGAATATCCCAAGCTGGAAGGGTCCCACAAGGATCATCAAAGTCCAACTCTTGGCCCCGCACAGGACCCCCAGGTGGTGGCTTGGACCTGGTTCTGCCCATAGGGGCTGACCTGCAATGGTGGTGCAGGAGAGCACAGCTCGGGCACATTTGGTGAATGCCGGGGCCTCTTTCTGCACCCCCAGTGCCGCCCTGCACCCTCAGTACTGCCCTGTGCCCCAAGTGCTGCCCCTGCACCCCCAGCAGCTCCTCCACTCCTCCCTCCCCAGCACAGCAGCCCCAGCCCAAACCCCCCTCGCACTGCTCCTTGTGTTTCATAAAATTTCCAGGACTGTTTCAGACCTGCACTCGGGAGTCTCGGGGGATGTTTGTGCATGACATCACCCTCCCCCTCCTGTAAATCAGGCACTGGGCTGTGCACAGCCATGACCCATTCATGACAGGGATAAAATCCAGATGTTCCAGCGCTGTGTGCAGCTGGGTCATTTCCTTTTTTGGCTAAAAACGTGAGGCTCTGGAGGCTGACTGAAAGAGGAGCCCGGGGGCCCTTTGTACAGAAACCTTTTGTGGTTAATCCCTGGAAAGGGCGCTGCAGGAACCCCGGGCTGTGCTGCTGCCGCTGGAGGGCTCAGCCGGGAACCTCGGGCTGGGGCTGCTCAGTCACCCTCCGAGGCCCAGCGTGGGTCACAGGGCAGGAACAGCAACAAAAACCCTGCTTGAAAAACTCCATCAGCTGCCAGAGCGGGAGCCTCTAAGGCGGCCAGGAATGTGCCAGTGCCACAGGCCCACGCGGAGCCCCGCGGGCCGTGCCCGTCCTGTCCCCGCGCAGGGGCCCGAGCAGGGCGCTGGGGAACAGGGCAGGCGAGCTCAGGGGAAGCCGTGGCAGCTGTTAGTAAATGTACAGGAATCTGTGGAAAATAGTTTCATATGTTAGGGAATAAATGGCTCCTGGGCTGATAAATGCAAGTAACAAGCACACAGTGTTTCAGGGAGGGCTGCCAGGAGGGACCACGGACACCCTGCTGAAGGCTCCAGTGACGTTCCCGGGCTGTGCCCACCACAGGGCAGGGAGGCTCCTCTGCACGACCTGACACGGGCAGTATTGAAGGGATCCAGCCCGGGGGCACTGAGGCATCAAGCAGTGCCCAAGTCCTGCTAGGGCCTGTCCTGCAGAACTGCCTGCCTGAACAGACAGCAGGCACAGACAGACAGGCAGCCCCAGCCCCAGGAACCCACTGCAGCCCCACGGCAGGAGGAGGGAGCTGCTGTTCTCTGCCATAACCACAGGACTCGTGCTGATGCTGGGCTGAGGTTTGGGAAGAGAGGCACGAGCACTGCAGAGCTTGGCTGTCCCCAGGATGGGACTTGGGGCAAGACAAGGCTGAGCAGAGCCCAGCACCAACTCAGACAGTGCTCTGCCCTGTGCCTGCTGTTTGAGAGACACAGGAGAGCAAGTGTCACTAAAACAGTTTATTGTATAAAGCTGTAGGAAATACAAAGGAGGTTGAAATTTAAGGCAATTCCTTCTGGAGACAGCTCCAAGCTCCTCAAAATAGCAAACACACAAACTCCAATTTACTGGCATTAAAGCTTCCAAGGGTTCAACAAGGATCTGAATACAAAGTTAACACTTCAACATGCATAACATTTTCTGTTGCTAAGTGAAGCCTGGGTGGGGGGGCTAGCCCCTTCATCCTGTAGTTGGGTACAAAATGACAGATATTCATGACAAATGAGTACAAAAGGGAAAAACCCCACAAGAACAGGCTTTCAGAAAAGCACATGGCTGATAAGCAGGAAAGCAGGGTCAGTGTAAGTGCCCCAGCAAGACAGAAGCAGAAGGATGTAGAGACAAGGCAGGCATGGACATCCTACTGCAGAAGGGCCTGAGTGGGGCCCAGGGCCAGCTCAGTCATTGGGCAAGGATGGCTCAAGACATCCTATTTTGCACAGTTAGGGCCAGCACAGGGACCTGGGCTATGCAAAGCCCCCCCTCAGGTGCCACCTTTGCTTTGCTTCTCATTTGGGACACAGTGAGTGTGGCCGAGGGGAGCCTCCACTCCCTGCCCACTGCAGGGGGACACAGGCAGCCCTGGCAGGAGCAGGTTGTGGGCACTCCACTGCCCCCTCGGCTGCCCTCCATGCTGCAGCCCTGTGCTCCCACAGACACTCCCTCCTAGCACTCCCAGCAGCTCCCAAGAACGGCCACAGCCTGTGGGCAACACTCCCCTCCCTGAATTAACAAAGGTCTCTGGTGTTCCCAGTGCCACAGGCAGCTGGGCTCCGTACACCAGTGCCCATGCCATGAATCCCCATGAGAAGGATAGAGCAGGAATAAAGCCCTCAGTGCTCTCAGCCTTCAGCACACCCTTCTCAGGGGCTCAGTCAAGCGTGTCTCAGGGGAGCAGCAGCAGGCCAACAGCCCCAGCTCAGCCACTGCAGCCATGGGAGGTCATGGCACAGGTAGATGGGAAAGGGGCAGGGAGGTGAGGGTGGGCCGAACACCCTGTACCTATGAGCAACTCGAGCTCCTCATTCACAGCTGAGAGAGCACCTCTACAGAGATGCTGAGCAAAGGGTCTTGCCTGTAAACGGTGAGGTGCTATAGAATTCCACAGGTGGATCCCATCTGGCAGGGCAAACATGCTCTTCTCCTGGCAACACTCCAGCCTGGCATCCCCAGTCCTCCCAAATGGAGCAGAGGACCCTTCATGCCCAGGTCAGCCATGCATATGGTGGTGGTGGTTACAGCCCTAACCCAGCACAGCTGAGCTGCACGGCCCTGCAGCCACTGCCTCATGTCACACAGAGTGAGAGAACCACGTGGGGAAAAGAGGGAAGTCAGCACCGTGCTGGGGGGCAAAGACATGCTGCCAGTGTGCAGATCCAGCAGCCCAGTGCAGAAGCTGCCCTTTACTCAGCTGGGGCCCTGGGCTCAGCTCGTGCCTGGTCAGACTGGAAGCAAAAAGAAAGAGTAAATAATGGGGGGTCTTGAAGCTCCTTTTTGAATTTTATTTAGCTTTGACTCTGCACAGAGCCATAGCATAGCGTACTCTAGCCTTCAGGGAGGGGGCACAGGAGCCCCCTGAACACACCGCGGTTCGGGGCCAAGCCCCAATCTCCTGTGCCTTGTGCCTGGCCCCTGAAATGCTGCTGGGGGATCTGGCACAGAGGCCCTGAAGAAGAGAGGAAGCCCTGCCCCGCGGTGTCCTTGGAGACTCATAGGTCACTGCTGCAGTCGCGGCACAGGATCTCATCTTTGTCAGGGATGAAGCCCTTCCCCACCAGCGAGGTGCTGCAGCGGGCACAGTTGAAGCAGTTGTGGTGCCAGTGACGGTCCTCAAAGGAGACATATTTGCCGCCACCAAAGCCTGCAGGAGGGACAAAGAGAGCAGTGTCAGAGCCCCTGGGGAAACTGGGCTGAGCTTTTCCCACAGACCAAGCCCTGGCCTGTTCATCTCTGGTCAGGTCTTCACACACAGTGCTGGTGATGGCACCCAAACAACCCCCAGGACCAAATACATTTGAAATGCAAATCTCCACTCTTGGTGTGGGGAAGAACACCAAAATCATTTCATAGCAGACTTTACAGGGTTGAGACATTCGGACCAGAATCACCTGGGAGGAGCAGGGAGTGGATCTGCACCACCGCAGTGGACACAGGACAATGCTATTGGAAAGCTGGGAAGAGTCCTCCTGCCACCAGCCCAGGCCCAGGCTCCTGCAGAGGCTCCGCAGGAGCTTCCCTCCTCTGCTGGCAGCGGCTGGACTGGTGGGCTGTGACCCTCTTCTGCCCAGGACTGCAACAAACTGATAAGGACCAGAGGGGAAGTGGATGCTTGGGACCTGCCAGCAGCCAGAATCATCCTCTGAGTCACCAGCTGATTCATGGCTTCTCCTGCCTTCCCAGCAGCAACAGACTGGGAGTCACAAGGGGGAAAGTCAAGTGGGGAAGGGCAGGAACGAGGCCAGACTCTCTTAAGGGGTTCTGCAGGAGAGGATCCTCTACTTCCCCTGCCTTAGGCAGGTATAGCAGGTCCAGACTCCCCTGCACCAGGTGCTGCTCCAGCTATGGCTGGAAGTCCCTGGCTTTCCTGATCTGTGAGCAATCTTTCCACAGGACATGGCAACCAATATCAAACAAGGCAAGCTAGAGACATGAGACAGTGCTTTGAGGGGTCACTTTGGGAGCCTTTACCTGTGGGCAGAGGGAATTGCTCCAATGGGACACAGCTCACCACTTTGAAAGATGCAGACGAAGGGAAACAAGTGGCCCCAGGAGCACTGCAACAAAGAGCTCCCCCCTCATGGGGTTCCTCGGAGAGCTGCTCTGCTCACCTGTGATGGGCTTTGTGCAGGCACTGCACTTCTTGGCATAGAGGTTCCCAAAGCACTTGATGCAGTATGGGTTGTCGTCCTGGGAGGTGAATTGCTGCCCAGCCAAGGGGGTCTTGCAGCCTGTGCAGACAAAGCACTCCTTGTGCCAGGGCTCGTCCCGGTAGGTCACTCCTCCCTTGGTCAGGGTCTGCAGGAAAGAGTGCATGCTGGTGACACACAGGCACAGAGAAACAGCCCAACTAGGGTGCTGGCACCTGAACCCTCCTCTGGTGGGGCTCAGGCAGGAGTGGGGAGTTCCCTGTCCCTGGATCAGAACTGGGGCTCCGGGCTGTCAGGCTAGACGTACCTTTTTGCAACGAGTGCAACGAGGAGCGAACTTGCTCTCGTAACAGGGCACACAGTAATAATCCTTCTTGTCTGGGATGAAGGACCGTGACCCAATGGGCTGCTGGCAGCTGCTGCATATGAAGCAATGCTCGTGCCAGGTCTGTCCGTTGTACTCCAGCTTACGCGACCCTGCAGAGAGAGCCCTGCAGTGACAGAAGGAGCAGCACGCACACACGCGGGGGACACGGAGGGCTGGGCAGGATGAAAGGTGGTCCAGGACACCTGGCTCTGTGCCTGCCCTCACCATGGCAGTTCAGAACCACGGGCAGCTGGAGAGGGGGGCCCTGGGCCCACACCCCAGCCACAAGGGAGGGCTGTGGGAACACCCGCACCTGCACACAGGCCATGGCAGAAATGCCTGATGTAACCCACATTTGAAGATGGTGCCAGAATGGCCAAGCAAAGACACGTGCCTTTGCTTCAGGCCATCTCCAGAGATGCTCATGCACTTTCAGTCATTCCTCCTTGTCAGCACACAGCAGAAAATGCCCAGGAAACCCTTAGTTATTCCTCCCCCGTTCACTTTCCCATGAAAAAGGGTAGCAGAGAGATGGGACTGCTGTGGCAATTGCAGCTTTGAATCCTGCTGTTTTGCTGGACAATCAAAGGGCCCAGCCCTCTGTGTGCAGTAACAGGAAGGCAGGAGAGCAGAGATTTAGCTCTCTTCCTCGCTGCTCTTGTGCTGGACCTGCAGCCCCTGCCGACACTAAGGGACCAGGAAGGGACTGAAGCGCTCGAGTTTGCCCACTCCTACCTGGCATGACAGTCTTCTCGCAGGCAATGCATTTGGAGGAGAACTCGCTGCAGTAGCAGTCGTTGCACAGCAGCTCCTCGCCCTGGCAGGTGAAGGGCTCGTCAGCCAGGGAGCGGTCGCAGCGGAAGCAGCGGAAGCAGTGCTCGTGGTAATGGCGATCCTCGTAGTACAGCTCCTGGGAGCACAGCGGGGTGAGGAGGGGACCAATAGCCCTGGGAACCGATCTGCTTGGCTGGGGGCCCTGTACTCACCCTGCAGTCGTGGCCAATCAGCTCTTTGCACTCATCGCAGGTGTTGGCAAAGTGGGCGTCATAGCATGGGATGCAGTACGGGCCATTGTCCATCTGGATGTACTTGCGTCCATACAAGGACTCCTTGCAGTTGTCACAATCAAAGCACTCTGTCATGGTGCCAGTCTGAGGGCCTCCTTCACCTGCTGAGATCAGGGCAGGTGTGGGTCAGTATCAGCTTACACTGCCTGAGATGTCCCTGTGCCACCCTGCCACCTCCAGAGGGCAAGGACCGCGAGTCCCTGCACTGAGCCAACAGCCACCGTCAGGAAAGGGCACAGACTTGCACTGTGCTCCTGCTCTGGGGCTGCATAAACTTCCCAAAGAGTTGCAGACATCAGGGCCTGCAATGAGCCTTGTCTCAGGTTTATACTTCACAGCTGAAGCACTTCAGCACTGCTCAGAAAACCTGGACATGTCAGCACACAGCTGAGCTCCTCACTGTTATCCTGGGAAGCAAAGTGTAAATAAGGACCAAAAGGGAGAAATTTTTTGCATTAAAAGTTTTGAAAGGCATCAAAACCAAGACCATGCACATGCCATGTGGGTGCATGTCCACTGCCACGTCAGAGAGCCAGGCACTCTGAGGGAGATCTGTCTGCCCAGCTGTCCTTCAGAAAGCCACGCTCAGTCCCCAGCAGTGGCTCATGCCAGGATTCCTCCCAGTGGCTGCAAGCTCTTCCTGAGGAGCTGCCAGCGGCTCAAACCCTGGAACTTCTCCAGAGCTTTAAAGCAGCTGCTCCACAGGGAAGCAGGAATCAGGCACCCCACACTGTGCCTGGCTATAGAGCCTCATCCCAGCAAACCAGCTCCAGCTACAAACACTCCCCAGGGAGAAGCTGTCAGGGCAGGTGCATGTTCCACAAGCAATAGAGCTGTTGGGGCTTTGCATGCAAGAGACCAGACATCTCTCCCTGCCCCTTGTCTCCCTCACAGACAACAGGTTTGTGGAACTGTTTTGCTTTCTTTGGAGCACTAACTCCAGAACAACAGTACCTTCCTCCTGTTTAACCTGGTTATTCCTAAATATGGAGTTTTCCACTTGCAAAATCACAGCCTTCTTTAACCCAGGTTGCTGTCAAGTGTAGACAAGCCTATGGAATTACATCTGAGCCATCAGCTGCAGAGCACCCCACACTGCAGTGTTCTTCATGAACCCACCCACTTCAGAAGAGCAATTATGGCTCCATCTGCAGATCAGCATTTAAGGGGCAGGGAGCTCCCTGTCAGCCCCCGTTCCCCCTCCCCACAGGCTCCCTGGCCATAGGCTGGGAGGCAGCCTCCAGGGCAGGAGCCGATCCAGACAACTCTGACTCACAGCCCTGAGCTCCCTAGGGCTATTCTTGGTCAAGCCACACAGCTCCCAGCTGTTGTCAATCCTGGTATGTGCCGATAGGATTGCCGGAGAATAAATCCAGTGTTCCCACATGGCTACGTGACCAACTGAGGGGGAACAAAGTCCCTTTTCAGACACTGGTTCCCAGCTGCCACCCGGACACTGCCCGCTCAGTGCCCTCCAGCGTGGCCGGCACACGTGGCTGTGGGACCAGCTCTGCGGAGGGTCCCTGTGAGCAGCATGGGCTGAGGCCACCAAACCTCCCCAGAGCCCCGACTGGCAGCCCCACGTGCTGCCTGCAGAACAAGGCAATGTCCAGTCTATTACTGGAGGCGAGGCAGGCACACGGTGGTTTGCACAGCAAAGCCAGACAGGTGCTAGGGTGCTGAACTGGACCTGCTGCCCCAGCTCTGCTCCCAGCCTGGGCTGGCTCCCCTACTGTCCCTTCCCTCTGGGGCACCCCAGGAAGTGCTCCCCTAACCAGGCAGCAGCTCCCGTGCCCCACCCCAGCTCCTGGCCGCTCCTCACCCACTGCTGCCTCCTCTCCCATTCCACTTGCCTTCACTCCCTGAAGCCACCTGGGACCTTTCTCTCTGGCAAAGAACGAAATGAAATTCCCAACCCTCCTCCTCCTCCTCCCAGTCCTGGTGAAGGAAACTTTCCAAGGTGTGTCTTTAATAAAAGGGCCACTCCTGCCCTAGGAGCTGTGGCACCGCCAGTGCAGGCGGCTTCCATGTTTGCTCAATGGGCTGTGCTTTAGCTCTGTGGTCCTGTCATACGGGCTCAGAGGACACCAGAAAACACAATGGAAGGAAAAGCAACCTGAATGGAGAAGGTTGGGGTTTTCCCAGTGACAGGGACTCAGCTTTCTGAGCATTGCTGCCCTGACCCTGACACTGTCAGAAGAGGAAGAAAACATAAACCCTCTGAGAACGAAGAGGACCCTGAAGCAGTAGATTGGGCTTGCCTCCACTCTGAGTAGTTTCTCCACAAAGTCTCCGTATGCCTGCTGCATGCTAGGAACTGAGTGCTGCTCCCCAGGCTGCCCCAGGAGAGGGCTGGGCTGGCAGATGCCCAGGCTGCAGCAAAGCCAGGCCCAGCAGCCTCATGTGGCCAAGGCTGCGGTGAGCACATACGGGAGCAGACTTTGTGCTGCCTTTTCCACAGAACAAGAACAGGCCCAGGAAGTTTGCTCAGGGTTATTTGTATTAGATAAGCTGTTTGCTCCCTTTGTTCTGGCCTCACATGCGGTGCTGGGCAGGGGTGTCAAAGCCCTGGGCAGCGCCAAAGCAAATGCAACATCTTTGCCCCTGTGGATGCGGCACTGCAAGACTCAGCGCACCGGGAAGAGGAAGAGGGCACAAAAGAAATGAAGGAAAAGAAATAGTACAAAAGCCCGCAATTCTTACTGTGATTGTAACAAGGAACCTGGAAGTTGCTTCCATTCGTGAAGGAAAGACGTGGAGTTTTAAAATGCATTAAAAATCCCTTTAACAGAGGCTCAGATGTGGAAGGTACAATACAGCTTGTCGCTGTAGTGCTAACGAACATGTGCTCATCCTGCACCACCCTGTAAACATCAGCTATACGCTGGGCTGATGTCAGGAACGCCTTCAAATGCTAACCAAGGTGCTGCCCTAAAATGATGAGCTTGCAGTTGCAAATAGTGTTTGGCCATTGCCAGATGGCTATGGTCCTGGGGGATGAGGTCTGCTGAAGCAGGTCCCTTGTACACAGGGATGGTGGAACTGCATGTGGGGTATTCCTCAGCTGTCTTGCTGGCTGTTGGAGGGCAAAAATAAACACAGATATATGCCTGCCAGCTGCCTACTCTTACTCTCTGACAGATATAGTTGTGCTCATGGAGCAAAGAAAGTTCAGTTCCTCTCCTGTGCCCATGAACAAACAGCTTTGGGAACAAGAGCTCCACTCACAAACAACATTCAAAGTGCTCTAGGATGCAAATCTGATCAGTCTGAAGCAGAGCTCAGAATAGGCTCATGTATGGGAAAGGTCAGCAATTTGTCAAGGACGCACATCAAAGTCCACTTTCTAATTAGAGAGTGACATGCACCCAAATGACACCCCAGTCCATAGCCGATGGCTGAGGCTTAGCAAGAGCCCCAGGAGATCATTACATTAATTTTAGTGCTGGTAAACCGGGGATTTGTTTTGCAAAGGAGGCAGTACAGACAGTCCAGGGCCCAGCCTTCTGCTCCACGCAATCACTGAAGAGTTTACCTGGCCTTTTCAGATGGTTCCTGATACAACCAACTCCTTCAGTGCAGAGTCATGAGTGTGTGGTGAATCTCTACCCTCGTGTAACTTCACACCAGTTTGTTGTTTGTTGTCAGGTCGCAACCAGCTGCTCCACAGAGTCATCCTAGAGCAACCCATTAGGCTATTCCTAGGGAAACACTTAATCTTTCCAAGACACAGGAATAAACCTGCTTTTGACTGTCTGTCAAGTCCCTGCCTATTCTCACCTCCCTGGGGCTGCCTGAGCACAGCTACAAGCAGTTGCAGTTCACACCTAAACAGACAAGCTGAGGGAAAAGCACAGCCTTGCTGGGGCAGGCGAGTATTCCCCATGTAAGGATGAAACTGTTCAGGGACACAGCTTTGGAAGACAGTCCTCAAAGCGCTCCAAGGTCAGCAGAGGAGAAGAACACTTTTTATTCCTGTTGCCTTTCCAGAACCTTTATGGGTCCTGGAATCTGCATGAAATTGTTTCTGCCTGCTGCCGACCCTAAAAGGGAAACCAGCTGCTTGTTCTGAGGAACAGCTCCAGCCCCTCCATTACACTGGGAGCGTTTTCGTTCTGTGTTTCCTGACACCTCTTCTGCGCAGGGTCACTGCGTGTTCTGGCACCCTTGGGGGCTGGGGGGCCAGCTCTCTGGGGTGCTGTGGGTGTTTCACTGTACCTCCTCATGCTGCTGCCTGTCTGTACCCTGTTGCTCTGCTCCCAAACCCACCAGCACTGCTCCATACCTGGTGCAGGTGGGTGCTGTTAGAGGAGAGCTGGAGGCAGCTGGGCAGAGCTGCCCAGTGTTCCTTCAGGGTGACCCAGCCTGCACAGGGCACCCTCGGGAGCTGTGTTGCATCAAGTCTTCACCCGCCTGCTCCAAGCACCACTGAGTCACTTCCTGCCCTCAGCTCTCGCCTCCGAGCTGCCTTCCAGCCTCAGCCTCCCCCGGGACAGCTCTGAAATCTCAAGTATGAAGGGGGGCTCTGGCGTGGTGAGGAGCAGAGCCCTTGCAGGGACCATAATCACAGCCACAGGCCCCACATGGCAGCTTCCCCATCAGCAGAACAACCAGAGGATGCTGCAGGTCATTTCTCAAACACACAGGGAAAATTTGGTTCTTAAAGTCAGCCTCGAAGGCAGGAGATAAATGAACCAGATGAGTTCTGGCCACAGCCTCCTCCTGCACCACTGGGGTGTTGAGTTTACAGATGTGCATACACCAAGCTCTGCTGAGCAAGCTGCACCACAGGCACTTCCCCAAGCACGGGCAGGACACCCTCTTGCCCAGAGCAGTCACAGGTTGTTCTGGGCTCTGCAACGGATTGAGCAAAACAGCTGGCACTGCTGTAAGGAAACACCATGCATTTGAAATGAAATAAGTGCTGTCAGAGGCACCCTTGCTCAGCTAAGTAGGCAGCTTCCTGAAAATGCCCACAATTTTGCAAGAAGTAGCAGAATCTGTTAAAGCAGCTGACAAACCACAAGACCTGAATTGTTGCATGATTTTAATATAGTCTTAGAATGACAAAACGAGAGTTTCCCATTGTTCAGATCTCAGAGGTACCCCATCCAAAGAGCAAAACCACATCACACAGATTCCTCCTGACAGCTCTGCATACAGATAAAGGGTAAGTGCCAAAAGCACACCTGTCCCACAAATGTCTGATTTTACCCTCAAACCAAGGAAGTCTCCCCTGCTGCCAGCCCCCAGCCAGCCTGGAGGTGCCTGCAGGAAGCCCTGCCCTGTTTGCATAGCTGTGACACAGACACCACACCTGGGCCAAGGTGAGCAATGGCAAACGGCCGTGGTGGCCTGGCCACTGCCAGGCTGGACTCCTGAGGTCCTGGCAGCACAGGCAGAGGCCCAAGAGACAATTCAGCCCTGGCTCTGGACTTACTTTCTTTAGGGAAAGTTAATTCTGCCAGGGTCAGAAAAAGAAGCTGAAGAGTCCCTACTACAAAACCATAAAATTAAAAACCCTGCCCAGGAAGAAAGGAGGGAATGATTTAAGAGTTAAAAATTTATTACTAAACATCTGCAAGGATTAATAAACTATTTCAGGTTCTGAACAAAATCCTGGCCCTTCAGAGGTGCAGCTAACAGCAGCAGAGCTATCTGGGGACACTCAGAGCAGGCAGCCTGTGTCATTCTGCTGACATTAAACTGGAATGTTTGCTCAAGAGATCAGCTGTTAATCTTATTCAAAATGAGTACAAAGTAAGCAAATTCTGTGCACTCAACAGGAAGTCAGGAACTGAAACCATTTGGGCAGTTAGGACCCATCACATTCAAACACACCATTAACTGATGGAGAAAGCCCAAGAGCAGAGGAGCAAGACAGGAACACATCAGAAACTTCTCCCCAGCCCAGTGTGACTGAGCACAGGAGCTTCGGCGTGATCTGAGGAGCAAGAGCTGCGGTCCAGGGAGAGGGCTGCTCTTGTTAGTTCTTAAAAAGGAGCAAGGAACAGGTGTGCAACTGTGCTCAATAAGCATGTTGTGAGCATTTATAATCTAGCACTGAAAGTTTAATTTTGGACTAAATTGGTTTATGTCCATGTAACCCACAGCCATATAATGCCTCACTGCTTATCCAACTGCACAAACCCAGTACTCTGGCAATAGTAATTCAAAATCTCTTTGCCCCATGAAATAAAGGTCATACTCAGTACACCAGAATTCAAACATGAAAGCGTGACAGGAAATGACTAACTGCACGCTGAGGCCAATGTACCTTCATCTTGGATCTGCTCAGCACACAAGAATTTTGCAATTCAAACAGACATCACAGCCTATATGCAGAAAAAATAATCTGACTGCTCTAGTTGCCAGTTCTTGGGGCCTGTGCATCTCAGTGCAGATATCACTGCAAAATAATGTAATTCCACTCTATTTCTCTCACAACTCAAGCCTTATGCTGCAGTTTGCACTTTTCCTTCCCCTAGAGGCAGCTGCTTTTTAAACTGAGGATGAAGCCATTCTTATTTCTCAGGTGATAGATACATAATTTAAGTTTGCATTTACAAGGCTTTTGTAGTTCTGAATAAAAGGTACTTATGAGATTATACCTCTGTTTTGCCCACAAAAGCAATCAAGGGGCTGCCTCAAGCAGTGGATGCAGTCCCAGTGAGCATGTTTTGTGCTTACATGCTGAAAACCAACCTGCATGGTCTGAGCCCAGTCCCTTATTCCCTGTCTCCCCAGCAAGCCTGAAAGCTCTTTTGCTTATTAAGGTTCTGCTCAGCTTCAGCTTTTTTTTTTCAATAAACAAAGCAACTTTGACTTCCAGTAGCAGGAAAAGACACATAACCCAGACATGCTTTATTTAATGCATGCCTATTACTTAAAGGGCAAAGTGGATGTTTTCACCAAATTTGGTCAAAATATTCCCTTTTCCGATTTGATTCTTTTTCTCCCAAACATGAGCATTTGCAGTTGGGTTTCCTGCATATAAGCAGATCTACTGATGGAGAGAGGTAACGTGCATTGAAGCCCTGGCAGTTTTGTGCCTTTCGAGGCTCTCAGAAATCAGCAGAGGGAAGAGAAAGCCAGGAAGGTGACAGGAGACTCTGCAGTGACACTCGTGCACACACTCTCTCCCACAGTCCGATCACTAACTGTGGGCCTCTCCACCTGCGCTGGCTCTTTGCCCAAGGAATAAGGACAATCTCCCTATAAAGTGCTTTTTACAGCTGCCCGTGTCCTTTGCAAGCAGAGGCAATGCCAGCCCCACAGCCCTCAGCCTGTGAGCAGCTTCTAAATTTGGGGAAGGGCTGAATCCTGGCAAAGACAAACTGTCTCATGTTACCACCCCGGGAACGGCTTGAAGGTGCTCTGAAACAAAAACTAGGATCATTTGTTGCCCGGGAGATGCTGTGTGTGCCAGCTGCAATCCTCACGAAACAAGACAGCCCTCTCTCAAGGGCAGCACAGCCGAGCCCTCGCCAGGACAGGAAACTGCAGAACGGGGACAGATGGGACGGTTGAGAAGGGAACCTCTTCTTCTAACCACTGCCTTGCCAGCACTGAAGGGAACAAGTTTCCTTCTGTGGCTGAAGACTTCTCTGCCAGGTGATCTGGTCAGCAGGTGTCATTTACTTGCACAATACAGGGCTGGTTATCTTCAAACCAGTCACGCTGGCACCTTTCAAAATTACTCTTAAGTACTGCACAATTTAAATAATAGATGCCATCAGCTGCAATTGTCACATATTTCACATAAAATCTCTAAGAAATAACTCCTTGCAAGTACTAAAAAGAAATCTGCAAGATGCAACACGTGCTGCTGTTTGTGTTGTGCAGAGACAGTCTTTGGTGGCACCCATGAAAGGGAAAACTGTGCCACATCCAAAAGATCACGTGGAAACAGCTATTTTAAGAGGCACAAATGCTCACAAAATGTATGAATGCCTTTATATCGCGCAGCTACACATGGAGTTTCCAACATTCATGCCCCTGCCCCCTGGACATGTCTGTCTTGGAACTAGAGCTGCTGCTGACACACATGGAAAACACAGGGACTGACTGTGCTTAAAAACTCAGAGAGGAAAAACTGTTCCTTTACAGAAAAAAAAGCCCCACCTGAACAGAAGTAACAATATCAGAGAGCCCCGATCCAGGTCTGTGGCTCCTTTACAGAGGGTCATTCTCTCATTCCAATCTGAGATTTCCAAGGAAACCTACATGAAACACATCTCTCACAGGTTGAAAAGGAACCGAATGGCCAGAATTTTCACTAACGGAGGCTCCTTTCTTGGCGACTTTCAGGTAAAGACCACGAAGAGCTTCTGTCTCAGCCCCTAAAGCAACAGATATGAAGCAATGCAGGGAAGTTGCTCCACTCGGTTCAGTGACAGGAGCAGCAGCAACCTGCACTCTGACTCAAGGGAAAGACTGCCCAAAGCTGTGTGCTCAGGCAGCCGGAGGATCAGGGGCTTCACTGCAAGGAAACATCACCAATGCCCTCCAAACTCTCCCTCTGTTCTCTAACTGATCATAACAAACCCTCTCCATTTACAGTCTCTTTGTCCCAAACTGGCAAATCCCCTGAGACAAAAGATCAGAGCAGTTGTGTTACCTTGCATTGCTGAAGGCAATGGAGCAGCCTTCTGCCAGGGGGGCTCCCCCAGCCCTCCACCCCACCGTCAGATACAGCAGGTGCCACCAGCCAGAGACTCTCACGAGTAAATCAACATTTCACTAGCAAAAGACTCAAGTGCTTGTCCAGGAACAAAAGCAGTCACGTCATAAACTGAGGGTGACATCAGCACAGGGATTGCATTTCCTACAGGGGTTTAAATGTCATTACTTGTGACTGGAAATCGGACACTTGCAATACAAATTACTTTAAATTTTCATAAGAGACATAAGAATTCCAATTCCAATTTTGTGTAGATGTATTTCACTTCCAAATCCTTTCTATTGCTCAATGTCATGATGACAGAAATCAAAAGAAGAGAATATTCCTAACAGAAAGTGAAAAGCTTATGAACTTACTAAATCAGGTGCTAACGAGGTGAGCAGCAGAACTCTGGGTGACTCAAACAGAGTGATCTACTTGGGGCCCAGTTATTCAAGATCTGTGCATTGCCCTCTTCCATTCTTACTCAAAGTTCTGCTCTGTGTCTTCTAAAATTAAAACTCAAAGTTGTCATGGACCTGAAAGCTTATTTTATCAATGCAAGAGTGTTTAGTTTCCACAGAGCTGACATCCTGCCCCTCTCATCAGATTGTGACTTCCTCAGTTCCCTAACAGCTGTCACCAGCAAAAACATTATTTACCCTCATAATACCTGCAGAGCAGGGAGTAATGTTATCTCTCTCCTGGGATTTGCACCTCAGAGGGTTCTGGCACAAGGCAAGGCCTGCAGAACTAAATATGGAACCAAGATCCAAGTCCCATCTTTCTTCTCCTTCCAAGATGCAGCATATATCCTTGTCAGTGGAACCTGTGACCCCAACTAATGCGTGTTACAGACGTGTGTCTGGAGACTGCATAACCCAAACTCTGGGAGAAGCAGGGAAGAAGGGAGGAAGAGAAGGAAGCTGGGGACATGGTCTTTAAGGTCCCTTCCAACTCTCTAACAGACAGATACAGTGCTGTGCTGTTACAAAGTACAGCTAATCCAGACTCCGGATCTCTTGACCCACACCATGCCTTTGGTAGCTGCTCCTGCTATTTAAACTTGGGGCTTTAGCAGTGAGCAGGCTGAGCTGGCAGGTGGAATTGGAGTAGGGCAGCATCAGAGTTACATACCAGTTCAAAATGGGTTAGTTTTTAAGAAAGGAAAAAGCCACGTTTTCCTTAAATGAGGGTAGTGAGGTGATGTCAAAAGCCTGGCAGAGGTCAGCAGTTTAGGCTGGCACCTGGGCTCACAATGCTGACAAAAGCAGTCCTTGCACTCAGGGACAGTTCAGGACCCACATTTTTTGCTGCTGTTCTTTTTTTGTCATCTTCTCATCTTGAGCAATATCCAGGAATGGTGCCATCAGGTGTGGATCTCAGAGAGGAATCTTTGTTTTGAACCATGCTGAAGGTTAGGCCTTTCAGATACACATCTTACATGATTCAATTTCGTTTGTTTCATTAGAAGAACCTTAAAAAGATATTTTTCACAAGCAGCACCAAATAAACACGGTGGTTGTGTACAACCTACAGCTGCACAGACCACAACAGAAATTACGTCTGACATATGTGAGGGAAATCTTGTGGGCTTGGACCATTCAAGAAATAAGGTTGCTTTACAGCTACAGGAACAACACATGGCCAGAATGGGCTCTAACTTGGTAATATACAGTCTGAAAATCAAATGTTAATTGTTTTTACAATTTGCATTTTATATTAAAAAATCTCCCAAAGACCTCAGGATGCAGAGCTCAGCCTGGAAAGGATTTTTATGGCTACACTGTAAATCCACTGAAAGCAGGGACCTAGAACGGAACCAGTCCATTACAGCTCAAACCCCAGTTCTGGGTTCTGCCTCAAGCAGCTGGGATTATTTCTCCAGTTCAGCAAATTCCTGTTACTGAAACCCACTCTGATATTTAAATAAACTTGGAGAAGATGCTGAGTAGTCACTCTGCTTTACAGATAACAAGATTGGAATTGTGTTATTTGATGGATTTCTAAGAGAACACTTGAAATTTGGGCAAACAAATTCAAAATATCAAGGTCATATTTACATTCCAGGGTAATAATTAAATACTTAATATCTTGTGGTTCCAGTATTCTAGGTTTTTCTATGCACTAAAATATTTAGTCATGTGAAAACCATCTGTAGCAGCTGGAAGACATTTATTTGGCCCACCAAGACTAATTAGTTTAAAAATACATCAATAAAGTGTTCCTTTTATTTCCAAAAAGTTAGCACTGCTGCTGTCAGCTCTGTTAGGGTGCTGGTGAATAATGCTTATGCAATGTTCTCAACAGGAGGTATCAGATGCCAGTTTCACAAATGCACACAAATATCTGTTAATTAAAACAAGGCTTGTACTTAGGTTAATGCTCTTCTGGACTAACCCAGGTCATTATTCACAGCATTATGAACACTTCAATCCCTATCTTTAGTCTTTCTCCTATACTCCCAAATCCACAACTCTGAAAACTGCAAACTGCTTTTAAAAATCACTGATGAAAAGAAATTTCTGTTCAGAACTGGGGTTCAGGTACCTGTGTTTAAGAATTACAAGGCATAAGTCTCCAAAAGCATGCCTTTTCTCTCCAAGAAGTTCCTGCATAATCTTCATACAGCTTTTTAAAGCCAAGTAAACAAGAGGCAGAGATGAGATTGTAAAAAGGGTTGAATTTGGCTTAGTATCCACAGGAATCACTTCTCTGGCCAACAGTTTGCAAAGGGTTATTTCTTGGCTCATCATTTTTCTTTTGCTGGAAGATGCTGAGGTTTTAGCAGTTTCTGCAGAGTATGCAACAGCATTCAGCATTTGCTCAGCTAATGAGTTAAGTCATTGCAGCTCTCCGATGGCTTGAAGATTATGGGTGTAGGAAAAGGGAATGCTCAGAGAGAGGAACTCTGAGCAGTCACCACCAAACTGCGGTTAAAACAGACACCAATGACTCTATTCGGCTCCCAAACCTCAGACAGTTTCCATTTTCTCAATAACAAAGCATTTTTGTGGAATGAGGTAACAGCCTCCATCTGCCAGGTCTAAGTCTCCACTAAGATTTCTCAAGAGCATGGCTGACAAGCGCTGGCCAGCAGAGACGGGACGGCACGAGAGGCAGGAGAGTCCCTTCTGCCTGGGCAACACAGGGACAAACTGCAGCAGGACAGATGTGGAGAGGAGCCTCTGTGGCACCAGTGCACAAACTCTCCTGGGAGTTTACAAGCAGCCTTCAGTGAGCTCCAGCCAGTGCACAGCTGTAGAGCGCAAAAGGCCAAGAAAAGAGTTGAGACTTTTCATTAGGGCTGGCCAGGGACAGGCAGAAGGCAGCAGAAGACAAATGGGTGTCACAGGTTCAGCAGCTCATGTGAGTGCATCAAGAGCACAGAGCGTGTGATTGAGAAGCAAAAACAGGTCTGTAAGCACACGCTGCAAGATGCACAGTACAAAGGGGCATGCAGATGTCCTGCTCCTCAAGGACAGCACAGCCCATGGGACTGGCCACTCAAGCTGGGATACACCCTTTCACACCTGAAATGCTCAACATCTGAGGCAGAGCAGTTACAGCCCCAGAACGGAGCCTGGGAGGGGGGTTGGTTTCATTCTTGCCTTGTTTCTGAATTTGGCAGCCTGTATCTTGGCCTCTCAGTTCCAGGGATGCTGAGCACCAAGCCATTCTTTTGATTTCTGGCAAAGCCAGCTCAATTCCTGCGAAAGCAGACCTTCATTTAGATCCAGATGAAGATTCCAGCTCCTGTCAGGACCCCCTCACCCGACTCTCGCCTTCCCTCTACAAGCAGCTGCTCGTCACTCGGCTCCAGGTTCAACCCCCCCCTACATCTGATTCTTCCATCTAAAGCAAAGGCAATTTTCCAGTTGGTTTTCTGATGGCCTTTGCACTCCTGTAGCACTTCCTCAGGAAGTTCAGAAAGTACTAATACTGACCTCCTTGTGTAATACCACCTGGGTGCCCAGCTGGACACCTGGTGAGTGGCACCTTCCTTCCCACCCAAGACAAAGCACTTCCTAAGCCCATTTTCTTCCTATGAGGAATACTGCTGTCAAATCTCAAAAATCCACGCTGCTAATACTAGCCTCCTGCAAGGTCAGCCAAAGAGGACTTCCATCAGGGATGAGCTTTGCTGGAGAAGGCTCCCTGGGGATTATCTGAATAGTACAGTCAAGCCCAGATGGCCACAACATGCCAAGCACATTTCCTGCAAACATGGTGGCGAGGCAAAGGCCTCTGCAAATCAAAGTCCACACTGATTTCTGCCATCTGCTAAACACTGAGGACCAGGCTGAGGCCTTTGGGAAAGGTCAGGATAGTCTTACAGGCTCTGAAGATATTGCTTTTGTTCTCACTACTTGCTTCTCAATTCCTTCGTTAGAAGATACTAATCTCTTTGTAAGGCAGTTACTTGGAGCCAAGAGTTTAGATATTATTGCAAAACATATGCTTAAAAGAGACTGGAAATTATGTTGGCAGTATTACAGAGGGGAGCAAAGCACAGCTTTGGGTCAAAACAAACCAAAAAAAAAATCTAAACTAGTAAGCAATTCCCATGTGATAGTTTAGAAGAGCCAGCAAAAGCTTCTTCTAGAAAGAAAACAATACTGTGAGAACGAAGCTAACGAGAGCTGGCGCTCGGAAAAATAGAATGGCTAGTAATGAGCTAGAGTATTGCCAACAGCACATATCCAAGGGAATCTTTCTGGGAAATGGACCCAAGCCATCACGCTGGAAAGCCCTGAGGGACTAGGGACCTTGAGGCTAAAAGCTGGCAAATTGCTTCATCAGTTAAGGTTGTTCCCAATGTTTTCTACTGTGTAAAAATAATTTGTTTTAGCCTACAGGTCTCTACAGAGCAACGGGTAAATTCAGGCTGCTTCCTCTGCGTTCATTCTCAGTCCAGCTCCTCAGTCCCAGGAGTGTCCTGAGAGCACAAGACAATGAATATGTGCTCTAACTTGGCAAGGAAAACCCCCGCATTGGCAGGGGATGTCAAGGTGCTGTCTAATGACTTTCCTTCTGTTCCAACTCCTTCTCTGATTCACATTGCCATCTTCTTTGCAACTGACCTAAATAACATGTTCGGGCAGCACTGGAAGTGTTTCTGTCTCATACTTCAATAGCAGCAAGATCTCTGCATCTGGAAAGGGATTTCTCAGGGAAGTCACACCACAGGTGGATTAGCAGTGTTCTTGAGAAAGGAACAGAAGCACCCCATCTTGTCTCATCTCATCAGTGAGACTTCCTGGCTGCAGGAGAACAAAGGTTGCCCAGGAGCAGGGAAAACACATGCTGTGCCCAAGTCCCAGCAGATCTGAACAATGTGGGCAGAGTATGCGGTTACCTCATTTCCAGGTGTGCTGTCAGCATGAGCCATGACTGGCTTGGGATGAAAGAGGAAAAGCTGTTCCTAGATCTGGACCTGTCTGCATCGTTTATTGCCCAGCAGCCATTAATCCTTTAATGCCATGTCACACTCTCAGCCCTCAGTTCCTCTCTAACCTTTTGGTCACCACTGGCCATTCCACTGCAGAAGGGGCTGAAGGACAGGGTGCAGGACTTCACTGTCCCTCCAGAGCCAAAGGCCCCAGGAAAGGGAAAGCAAAGAAAGCCACTGCAGAAGGACTTCAGTGGGTCAGCCCTCTCCAGACACACAGTAATTATGTGTGCTGGCAACATATAGGTACTTAAAGCAGCTTTATTCCCAAATAACTAAGAGACTTCCCCAGCTATTCACTGCAGCACCTTTTGTAACACAAGTGTCCAACAGCACTGCATCACAGGAATACGGCGGCAATCCAACCCCTGTCACTCCACAGTGGCTGCACACACAGAAAGATTTTTGATCCTCTCCCAATCCCTTTACCATAAACTGAGGCACTCCCAAGAGCCATGTAGATATCTCAGCTCCTTCCACCCCCCCAGCAGACTGTTGATCTCAGTGTTACCTTACAGCAATAGCCCTCGCAGGTGATATGCTGAGTAAGTGAAAAAGTCAATTGAAAACACATTTATTGCCAACAAGGAAATGGACTGTAGGGAAACACAGGAGAGTATTCTGGAAAGCTGCATGGACTGCCACAGCACTTTCAGTTTTCGGGTGAGGAAGTACCTTGCAAGGCAGGCACTAGATCTTCAGCAGCCTAACAGATGCCTTTCTTATTCCAAGGATACACATAAATACAGTTCCCCTACTGCAATAGAAAGGAAGTGATACCTGATCCATACCACCTCTTTTTCTGGTAATTGAGCTTCAAAACTGAAGCAGAAAAGCTGCCAGCAAAACTTGCACATCTTTGTGCTACAGTTAGTCCATAACTAGTCTGCATCTGTTATCTCTACAGTTTTTATTAGCTCATGTTTACCTTGGCTGCACATCCAAGCAGGGTGAGAGAGAAAAATCTTGGACTCTCAACAATGGCCAAGCAGTTTAATCTGCCACTGGGGACAATGACTTGACTCCTATTGGCGTGTAGCGCTGGCAGGGTCAAGTGTAACATGTGCTGAAGGAAGCACTAGGGAAGTAGATCTGTGACTGTTCCAACAACACTGAGCATTTCCTTGAGCTATTCAGAGGTTCCTTTTCCCCTTTTGTATAGAGAAAACAGCTCCAGCTGTCCAGTCACCTGCGCTGGCTTCTCCACTCACTGGATTAATGACATTGGTGGCTGCCAAGAGCTCCAGGTTAGATACAGCACATTCCTCACAGCTCAGACATTCAAAGCTAAGTTAGGAAGCAGTCAAGATCATGTCCTTGGCATCAGCACCAGGTTGGTGCTGGAAGATAATTTATATTCCTGAACAGAACTGGCACTGGGCAGGTTGGGCATAAACATCAACAAACCCTTATTCGGGCAATTACACCAATCAGAGGGGTCCAGAGTTAACAGTTATCCATGCTACTGATTTAATAATATTTTTTTTGTTTTTGAGAAGTTCAAAATACTTCACATTAAAGAACTCAGCTGCTTGCAAGCCTGGGACAATCTACAGTAATATATTCAGAGGCAAGTAAAAAATGAAATGAGTTAATGTTAACAGTCAGATGACCACAGGCCAAATCAAGCCAGACTGCACTTAGAAGAACATAAATTTCAGCATTTCTATTCCATTGCTATTTCGATTCTGTGTCAAGACATTTCTAAATAACTCCTGATTAACTATTAATTTAGCCCCGATACGATATGTCTTTCTGATTTCTCCCAGAGTAATATTATCCTCTTCATGGGCCCCTGGGAGTAAGGGCAGAATCATTTTTTGTAACTGTTCTCCATTTAGCAACTACCAACAGACACAACGTGGTCACTCAGCAGAGGCAGTTCTGGGGTGAAATACAGGAAGGTAAAACCATATGGCATTCTTCAATTTCCCCTTTCCTTTCACAATCAGACCCTTGGTATTTTCTTCAACAGGAAAACTGACACTCCCCTCTCCCTGTAAATTGCTGACAATTGTATTTTACACCTGGCCAAAACCAGAACAAAATGGAAGGAAGAGATGAAACAAAGACCAAGGACTTTTCTCAGCAACTACATCTCCACAGAATGGAGCATTTTCCTTACCACCACTTCTGAGTGGACAGAGTTCAGTAAGCACAGCCCAGCCTTCGTGGGAAGTGCCCCCTCCTCGCTGGCAAGTGACTGCAGGACAGTGCCTGTGGCAGCAGCTTCCAGAGAGCAGCCAGAGCCATGGGACCCACAAAACCAGCAAAGCCTGTGCAGCTGGGCCCCTCTGCCTGCAACTGCCCAGCCTGCACACTCACTTCAAAAGTGACCCTAAACTCTTGGTAGTAATCTGAAGATTAAATACTACTGGTAAAGCTTCTCTGCCCACTAACAACTAGTCTCCCTTTCCTATAAACAGCTGATATCTGGGGTTAGAGCTGTCCACCCCTTGTTTGTTTTTTGTTTTTATGGAGTAAAACATTTAAATTGATTTTGATGACATCACAAAAGCAAAACACTGTCGAGTTCTGAATTTGTCTAGTTTGGCCACAGAAATGACACCTATTTCAGCAGAAGTTGCCCGAGTCCCCTGAGGAATGAGGTGTAGCCGCTTGCACTCTGAGCAAAACTGCAAACAAGCACCTTCCTGCCAGAGCACCCGGGCACTCTGAGAACAGCCCATGCCAACCAGGGCTACTGAATACTGAACACTGGAGGAGAAACAGTTTCTTACTTGAGCAATTACAAGGAACGATGAAGCTGTTTGTCCAGTTAAGAGGTTTGGTTTTTATTGAGACCAGCCAGCCCGCAGTTTTCTGTAAACCCTTCTTTATCACACAGAAGGTGAAGTAGAGCAACGAGGTTTAACTCCTGTCTCTGTCCTGAGGCTACTACTGTAACTGGGGCTCTTCAAACACGGCCTCATGCAACCTGCGGGCAGCAAAAATCCCACAGATATCAACCAGGATCCCAGTGAGCCACTAACAAAGTCTTGTGCATCAGTGCGGCAATTATCACAGAAGTCCTTTCTCAGGGAAGGTGGGGGGGAATCACTTTGAGCACTGAGAGTAATCAATTTGTTCCATCTTCCTGCTGGCATTTCAAACACCAGCCGGCCATGTAACAGCACCAGCTCAGCCACAATTAGTAACACAGGAGAAAGCATCCGACCTCACCCGGCAAGCAACAGAGCAAGTCCTGGCTGTGAACGGAATCCAGTGCTTCCAAAGTCAGTGCACTGGGAATTTTGGTCACCTGCCTGCAGAGAAGTTTTTCTGGCTCCATCAGTGAAGGGTTCACCTCGGTCTTAAAGCTGCTAGGTCCAAAACCAGAAAAGAAGACCACTGAGCTCGTAACACTGGGAAAATGATTGACCAGCAAAGGCTGCACCGTGGCACAGTTCACAGGGCTTCCTGCTAGGGAATTCTGGCTATTTCCGAACTCCGCCCTGCCTCCGCTGTGTCCCACCACTCCCTACGAACAGGTTTAAGGAGTCCTTATTCCAAAATATACCTTTTGCTGTACAGCATCCGCTATAATTAGTGACCACAACTAACCATATTGCCTATATTTTTGTCTCCTGTGCTATACCACCATTCTTAAAAGTGTACAAAATTACAGACCCACCTGGGTAAGAATGAAACTACAGCTGACAACTCTGTGCCTCTAAAGAAGTGGACAGCAAGAAAAGCAAGAGAACCATATGGTCTGCATCCTAGGAAAAGCAAAAAGGATGGCACAAAAATAAGACTGAAGTATTGGACTTCCCCTTTCCTGCTTTCCTGCCTATCAAGAAGTTAAACCACAAATTGGCAAAAGACATTAGGGAAATGTGGCAGCTTCAACACCTGGGCAGCTAGGAGAGCCATAGATTTCTAATGCTTGGTAGAGGAGTCAGAAAAGCAAAAGGATTCTCCCTGCACTCTTCCCTAGAGGCCTGTGCTGCCAGCAGGATGCTGCATCCACCAGAGCTTTGCCCTTTCCTCTGCTCCTAGAATAGGTTTTCCACTTTGGAAAGATTTCTTTATGGTTTTCAAAACTGAGAAACAGTGAACGTAGCAAATTCAGATTTAAGTACAGAGACCTCAGTATCAAATCCTGCCCTGTGAAGATAAGTATGTGCCATCCAACCCGGCATGTGCCATCCATTTGTGAGTCTGTGGAGAGAAATTCCTACCACCACGCTTCACCCAGGCTAACTGGAACGTGTATCCAACATCTCCAAGAGTTCTCATGAAGGAGTCAAAGTGATTAGTGTAACTACAGGTTTAGAACTGGAAATGGATAAAGAGAACGTTAAAAACGTTACCTGTAAGAAAACACAATCTGAAACACAACTGCGTTGAGCAAAAAAAAAATAAATTTCCAAAGATCCTGAGCTATTTTTTAATGCGAGACCCAAACTGTGACTTCCGAGTCTTTGTCTAACACACACACACACAGACACACACACACACAAAGCAGTCTTTTCCCATAGCTACCCTGGGATTCTCTGGAAAAACAGCAACCACTAGGGATATGTTGAAAATTTTCCTGTGCTACGTTTGAGCATTTGGTTATAATTTACTCCCGGGTCTGTTGGTTGGATGAAGTCTCAGCGCTCTCTTCACAGAACACACCTCAAGCTCTCAACTTCAATCTGGGAAAGGGGCATGGCCCGAAGACTTTGGTTTTTCCCTTTTGGAAGTCGGTGTGAGCGGGGCAGCCCGGAGCGGAGCTCTCCGTGCCGGTACCACCACCATTCCCGGGGGATGCCGCGACCCCAGGGCGGCACGGGGGACACGGTGATTTTCCTTCAGCCCCCCGGAGCAGCCCCGCCCGACCCCCCCGAGCCTGTGGGGCCACAGCGGAGGCGGCTCCCGCTCCCGGCCCCAGCCCCGGCCCCAGCCCCGGCCCCAGCCCCGGCCCCGGCCCACCTGGTGGCTGTCCCGCAGTCCCGCTCCGTGCGCCCTGGCGATGGGCAGGCTAAGCTGGGCTCGGCTGGCCTCGACTCAGCGCTGCCGCCCAGCCCCGAGGGCGGAGCCCGGCCCGGGGCGGGGCCGGGAGCGGCCCAACCGGTGCCGCCCCGCACAGCGCTGGGGCGGCGGGAGGCGATGCCTCGCCACGACCGGGGGCGAGCGGAGCGGTCCCACCCGCCCGGCAGCGGGATGAGCCCCGTCCTGAGGCGCCTCCCGTGGGCAGGACCGGGAGCTCCGAGGGAGGGCAGCGCCCGCTCCCGCCGCTGCCGACGGGACGGGACGGGACGGGACGGGACGGGCCCTGGGGAGCTCTGAGGGGCGGCAGGACCCGCCCGCGCGGGGTCCCCGCGGGGCCGCGCTCGGGGCCGCGCGCGCGCTCCCGCCGTCGCCACGGCGACAGCGCCGCCTGGCGGGGCTGCGCGCGCCGCCTCCGGCCCCTGAGCCCAGGCCCCGCCCGTTCCGGCGCGCGCCGCCCGCGTGTCCCCGCGCGGCCCTGAGAGCGGGAGCGACCCCCGGGCCGGGCCCTCGCAGCCGCCGAAGCCATGTCGGCCGCCTTCAGGAAAGCCGCCAAGGCGCGGCAGCGCCCGCACCGCGAGCGGGCCCAGGTCAGTGCGCCGGGCTGGGCCGGGCCCCTTGCGCGCCGCCCGCGCTCTCGGCCCCCTCCCGCTCCCCGGCCCCCTCACGCCCCCCTCTTTCCGTAGCCCGCCGCTCGGACGAAGCTGGGCTTGCTGGAGAAGAAAAAGGACTACCGGCTCCGCGCACAGTGAGTGCGGCCGCTCCGGGCCCCGAGCCGTTCCCTGCGCTGTCTCCGAGCTCGGACCATCGCTGGGAAGGACTCAGCCCCTCACCGGGGCTGTGAACACCGAGAAACTGCTGAACAACTCCTGATTGCTGTTTTTTTTCTCCCCAGTGACTACCACAAGAAGCAGAATGCTCTCAGAGCGCTGCAGAAGAAAGCTCTGGACAAGAACCCTGATGAGTTCTACTTCAAAATGATACGTGCAGAGCTCAAAGTGAGAAGCTCCACTGCCTTAAATGCTCTGTTGCTCTAAGTAACATTTCCCCCCCCCATCTTGTTTTGATTTTAATTTATGAATTAGGAGGTAAATTAGCAAAATTGGTTTGGTGCCTGTGGAAGGCTTTGAAGAAAATGAGGGGCAAAGGACAAAGAAGTTCTGCTGTTGTTATCAGGCCTCAGCAGTGCACTCCGGGTGGATGGGCTGTCGGTAAGTGCTGTATGTGTCTGGTTGTAGGATGGAGTCCATGTAATAAAGCAGCCAAAGGATGAAGTGACCCCGGAGCAGGTGAAGTTGATGAGGACGCAGGATATTAAATACGTAGAAATGAAAAGAGTGGCAGAAGCCAAGGTAATACCTCACTCTTTGGTGTTTTTTTCAGCGTTGTTCTTGTCGTTGTTGCTGGTTATTGCATTTGTTTAGTGAAATCTGATTTGTACAATACTGGAAAGGACAATGGAAATGTCAGTGAAGTGCTAGATACAGAATCTAAAGGTGTGATGAATATCAAAAATGACACCTGCATTATTAAAAAATATGATCATTTTTATGTAAATTTCAGACATTAAACATGTACCCCTGCTTTACATGTTCGTAAGAAAATCATAGAATTGCTGAGGTTGAAAAAGCCCTTTCAGATCACCAGGTCAACTGTTCACCCAGCACTGCTGTGGTCACCACTAGCCTGTGTCCCCAGGTGCCACAGCCACATGATTTTTGAACCCTTCCAGGGAAGGTGATTCCACCATTTTCCTGGACAGCCTGTTACACTGCTTGACCACCGTTTCTGAGTTGAAATTTTCCCTGAAAATACCCAACCTGAACCTCCCTGGCACAGCTTGAGGCCGTTTACTCTTGTCCTGTCACTTGTTACCTGAGAGAAGTGACCGACCTCCACCTGGCCCCACCCTTCTGCCAGGAAATTATAGAGAGTGAGAGGGTCTCCCAGTTGAGGAGAATAATCTCAGGTGGGTTTTTGGAATATGGTAGGCAGGCAATCCACGGAAATACAGTCCTCTTCTGAAAGCCTTGTGTATTTTGATGTTGATGTACAAATCAGAATCAACTTGTCACTGCAGATAAAAAATCAAAGCAAGCCAGCTTTGGACTTGCCTTCATGCTTTTTCTGGTGGTTACATGGCAATCGTTCCCTTTTGCCATACAGAATGCTCCATTTTGCAGTTGGATGTGTGAATTTTGGCTGGGTAACAGCGGGAATCGCTGTGACCCTCTGCCTGCAAAGGTCGTGAAGACATGTCATAAATATAGATCAGATGTGTTTTTAAAGATGAAAAAGGAAGGAGAAGTTCAGGTGTGTGTATCCTCGAGGAACAGACAGAAATGTCCTCGGGGGAGACGTGATTTTACTCGCTCCGAATTCGGCCAAACTTGTGCTTCCCGCAGAAAATCGAGCGGCTGAAGGCAGAGCTCCACTTGCTGGACGCGGCGGGAAGCGCCCCGGCCCGGCACCTCTTCTTCGTGGACACTGAGCGCGAAGGTGAGGCTTGAACGGGGCTGACAGAGAACTAGTTCTGTCACGTGTTATTGTGTGCTTTCATAAAAAGAGACTTTCTTTTTCCCCAGGAGTAAGAATTCAGGTGTTCTAGAAATCCCTTTTGGTTAGTAGCTGAGATGTCAGTTCTGCAGGAGTCATTTTGCTGGGGCTCCTGTAGCAATATGTATGGAAGTTTTGCTGAGCAAAGGAGTCCATGGGAGTATATTCTTAATTTTTTTTCCTTTTATTTATAGTTCAGGAGTTTGATATTGCCACTCAGCTGGACACTGTTCCCGAACTCATAGACAGAGTGTACAACCGACCGACCATTGCAACGCTGCAGAGAGAGACACTAAAGGGAGCTACTGATCCTGCCCACCTAAAGGTACTGCCACTGTTTGTATTTCAGAGCTCTTCTTGTTTTACATCTCATATAAAAAGTACTACAGAGGATTCATTGCACTGTTGTGGAAGAGAACAAAATTGTTCTGTTGTCTTAAACTTTTATTGGTGATACAAGGCAGTAGTGGATGTCACTTAATCACCAAGTGCCTGGAGGCTGCAGTCAGATCTGGACTGACGAGGAGAGCTCTTTCAGTGCATTCTAGTCCATGGGGGGTTATATATCACAAGTTGTGATGTACAGGCCGGAACAGAGTGGTGTGGGTCTGATGAGGCAGTTTTAAGTGTCATTTTTTTTTCAGCATCCACTGTTGAGTCTTCCATCATACCATCACAAAACCCTTGTACACCTGAATAGGTATTTGAAGAAGTTTATTCCATCACAGATATTTCTGTTGCTGGGTTTCTGATCTTACGGTATTTTTCAGTTTGGTTCGGAGCCCAACGTGACTAGAGATTAGTCTGCCCCCTTTCCTTCTTGAAGCCATTTAAGCTATAGTCTTACTTCCTCCTTTTCCTAATTTGAATTGTTTCATGATTTTTTCAGCATTAATTGCTTATGCAATCAGCTTTGCTACTGTATCACAGTATCACAGCAGTTTTGTCCTGGAAGTAGCTACACAGCTTTAAGGCTGTAGATACTGTTCAGTTAGTTCAGATCTATTGGACAGTCTCTGAGTATAAGTTGGTGTGAGGTAAAAATAGTTGTCTTAAAATTGCCAACTGGTAAATTTGTAACCTGTTTTTTCTGACTCAGATGTCAGATAACAAACACCCTGTGGTCCCTTTCCTCCTGCCTGTTTCAGTTTGGCTTGTAACTAAAGCAGTTGGACAAGTCATAGACTGACAAGTTTTCTCTTCTAAATGTCTGAGTCATATTTTAAGCATGTTGGGATCTGTTCTCCTGAATTTAATTACTTAAATCACACCTGCAGTAATATGATTTCTGTGCTGGGAAAGCCATCCACTCTTGTTAGGCAAACGTGACCCAACAAGTTGCATTTTGAGGGGCCTCTGCAGTCTCTAAGCACTTCAGGAATTGGTCTCTGGTCTGACCTTATTTTTTTCCCCCTCCTGTGGATAAAGTGGTTTTAATTAGGAAGTTTAATAATTAATGTTCTCATGTACTCAACATTGAAATTCAGAAGATTTAGACCATCTCTGTCTTAAAACAGTTTTGTTTTTTTTTTTTCCTGCAGAAATTAGCCCAGCAGAGGAAGAACCAGTATGACCTCCTGAGGCAGCGCATCGAGAGAGAGAAGGCCATGTTTGTCATCACACAGAAAATCCAGACACGGAAAGATCTCCTGGTGAGGGATTTGGTCCTGATTCTGCAAATCTGTTCTGTTAAGGTCGTTGGGGCTGGTATTGTATATGTTGTTGTGTATATATATATGTGTGTTGTATATGTTTCTTCATTCTGGTTTTATAGTGACACTTCCAGAGAACTCCTAAAGATAAGTAATCCTCTTTTAGTATGGAAAAAGCAAGGAGATGAAGCATTCCAGTAAATTATATCTGCTACTCCAAGTCTCACCTTGTGAGCAAGGACAAAGACTCAACTGTGAAATTGTGCTCACAAGTAATTTCTCAAGCACTAAATGAATACTTTCAGGAGTCAGAGGCAAGGAACCATTTCTGTAGGTTACAAGAAACTCTTAAAAATCCGAATGACCGCAAAAATTACTTGTCTCAATCGGAAACTCCTTTTCACTGGTGCTTTTGAGCAAACCAGACTGTGCCTGACAGCCTAAAGGGGAAAAGAGCAGATGAAATTATAATTCCCTCCTAAACAGTTCAAAGTGACCATTTTTCACTAATGGTCAGACCCAGACAGGGACTGATTTATATAAGATTGGGTGGGGTGTTTTTCTTCTTGCATGCCAGCAAATATTTGTTCTTTTTTCCAGGACAAAACTCATAAAGTAAAGGTGAAAAAAGAAACAACAACTGGTCCAGCTATTTACAAATTCAAGTTTCAGCGGAAGCGTTAGCCATTCCATTGAAAAATTGTTACAGTCTTTGCTAAGAAAGGAGGGGGCTTCTCCCTTGCAGGAGGGCTGGTGCCAGCCTGCTTTTCCCTGCAGCCCAGCAGTTTGTTCAAACAAATTACTGTGGGCCTGTGGTAGCCATAATGTGTTATATCTAACTGATTAATAAATCAGTTCTCTTGGTATTTATGGTGGTGATCCACGAGAGGTGTCTGAGTGTCCTGGCAAGATGCGCCATAAACAATCTGTGACCAGTCAAGGTTGGAGTGGAGCACAGGGGAGGTGGGTTGGGACTGGGAAGGCGCTTTGGGATTGTCAGCATCAGCTCTGGGGGTGACCACGACCTGTCCAAACCCATGAGAGCTCAGATCAGCTTTTTCAGCTGTCTTTTCGTGCGAGTTAAAGGTGAATCACCCTCTAGTCACTCCCCCAATATTCCCCAATCCCTCTCGTTCTCCCACTACTCCGTTGTGTGCAGAAGTCAGGCAGTTCCTGTGCTGTGCATCCAGAGTTGCCTCAGTTCAAAAAAATACTAAAATTCTGTGTAGGGAGAGACAGTGCAGCAGCCAAGCGTGGGACAAGGGTTTGCCCCCTGCGTTTTCTTTGTGCCAGCTGGAGTGCCAGGGATGGGGGGGATGTGCAGACACATCCTGAGTGTCCTGGAGTGGCCCAGGCATGCCCAGAGAGCCTCGGCGTGAGCATTCCTTTTTTTTGCCTCTCTCCGCTGTCATTGCCAGCAAGAAGCACGTGGCCTGGAAGGGGGTAAGAAGAAAAAGATGCACTTCTTAGGTCCTTCCTTAGGTCCTTCCCACATCGGAGTTTTCCCAGCTTCTCAGCGATGAAATGTGATGTTTTTACGTGCTTGAATGCAGCTTCAGACAGTCCTGCTATTGCAAAGATTTCCAAGTTGGCAACAACCGTGGGGTGAATTTTCCCAGGGAAGCATCCAGGGACTCTGCAGAACCTAGAGCATGCAGGTTCTGTAACGGCTGTAAACCGCCGGCTGATCGGGAAGGGAAAACAAACACCCGCAGGGGAGAACGGTTCACCTCCTCCCTCCTCTCGGGAACACACAAAGGGCCGAACGCCGCGGAGCTTTTCCCGGGAAAAGCGAAAAGCGCCGGGAACGGCGGGAGGCGCTGGTCGGGCTCGGCCAGCAGGGGGCGCCAACGCCCCGCGGCGGGACCCGCGGGCTCGGTCTGAGGGGAGCGGGGCCGGGCCCGCCGAGCCCCCGACCCTCCGCGGGGCTTCGGCACCTTTTAGTCCTTCTAAAGCGCACCTCAGGGGCCCCGCCGCACCGGCTGCTGTCTGTGAAGGGAAATGTCTTTGAGACTGAGCTCAAACGGATAAATACTTGATCATTGTCCTTGAGTAATTTTACCTGCATCCAGAGCGTTACTGGAAAGGATGGGAGAGAAAAACACCAATTCCTCTGGGAGACTCTGAAGGAATCACTGTGGCAGGGATCGAAAAGCAACAGCCTGGCCAGGCCCAGGGTTTGCCTGATGCGAAAAGTGCTTTATGAGCCTCTGCCCCACTCAGAGCGAGTGCTGGGATGGGTGCAAGTTGCCCAGTCCCGGGAAGAGAGGCGTCTCTCCCCATAAGGAGTGAGGTTCTGTGGGATGCAGTGGGCAGCTGTGAGGCTTTGAGCAGTCACTGGTCAAGGGCCACACTGCTCATCCTGGGGGTAGTGGTGTCCACTGAGCTCCCAACAGGACACACAGCCTTGTGTTCACTGTATGGGCCCTCGGGAGCAAAAATGGTGCCTGCTCCAAGTTACTTTTCCCTGGGAAGCCACGAATGTCTTAACACAGGGAAACCAGAGCACTGTTATGTCTGTGGTGTCACACTGAGCAGGCTTCTTGCCGGACCCTGACTGCCAAAGCCTGGGTACAAATCCCATGGGCCGTGGAGCAGTTTATCACCTTGTGACCACAACAGACTGAAAGGAGGTGCCTGCTCTCATGCACAAACATGTTTTACCTACTCCTGCCTGCAATGGTGAAAGATTTGGTGGGTGCTGATCTCTGAACTTCTGCCTTAGCAGACAGGGCTGATTCACACCTGCTGCCTTGCAGAGCTCCCAATGGCATCCAGGAAAAAAATACACCTTCTCAAAGACCTTGCTCTTGGTCTGATTCCCAAAGCCTTTAGCTTGGTTTCCTCATCCTAAACCACTGAAATGTTTCTGCAAGGGTCTGGAAAGAGCCAATACCTTATAACTGAACCAAACACCCAGCCCACTTGGCCACAGTGCAGGATTTGAAGCGAGACATCGATGGGATCTGCCATCCTCTAGCTGGGCCCTCATGGGGATGGCCCGAGAAACTGCCTACAGCTGTTTTTTGTTTGTGTTGATTATAGCATCAAAGGCTGAACCAACAGGTTCTCTAGCAAGGAGATCCCTTGCAGCTTGAAAGATACAGATATCATACAGATATCAAAATACCCCACAGATTCACAGCTCAGGTTTCAGGTGACTCAGAATGATATTGTGCTGTATAATAATGTCATGTAATTCCTTGTTCAAACTGAAGAACTCAATTGATAATGACTGTCTATAAAAGTTAATAGCAGACTATATTAAAACGCTTGCAGGATTATCTCTAGGCAGCTGCAACGATATATTTTACTAGCAGGAGAACCATCACCAGCCCTTAGGCTTCTCAGGTGGTTTCCTGTAGGCCTCATGTTCTGAGCCTGAACCAGGCTAGAGAGCACAGTGGGATCCCTGGGGCACAGCAACAGAAGCTGACGTGCCTAGGGAGGCTCAGAAGCCCCCCTGGACAGCCACTGCAGGGTCTGCATCAATGGCCATGCGCTGTGGCAGCCAGAAGGACTCCCAGAGTCTTTGGAGGCCCCCATGCCCTGTTCTTTCAGCAGAGGAGGCTCTGATCCCACCCATCCCACCACTCGCAGGTGCTGCATTGCGTGTTATCTTCCACTCACCACGAGCCCAGCGGCTCCCACTCGCCCTCCGGATGCTGCTGTTCTGGGGTCACCAGGGGGGTGGTGGTGTCCAGCTGCAGGACTGGCTGCCTGGGCCCTGCTGTCACCAGGACCCTGCAGTCAGGTTCAGCTGAGGTGTCTTGCCCAAGGGCACCAAGGAGAAAAGGGTGGTGGAGTTCCTCCACTTAAGCCTTAGCAGCTTCACAGCAGGGAGTTGAAAGAGCAGGATGTAAATCAGGAATGACTAATTGCTGCTCAGCATGGCTGCCCTAAACCTCTCTGTTCCATGGGCTCCTTGGCCACCTGGACTTTTCCCCACCCAATGAGGAGCAGCGTGGGAGCTGTAAACGTCTGAAGCCTGGGCAGAGGGTACTGTCCCCATTCCTGCTGCCAGATGCTTGGACACAGCCATTCAGTTCCCTTCAAACAGAATGTTCCTGCCCAAATTCCATTACAGAAGGTTTCAAATAAATAAATATCTCCTGCTGCCTCTGTTGGCAGATGCCAGGCATCAAGAGTGGACTCAATGCTGGGCAAGGTGAAAGAAACAAATATTTGTTTTGTTGTCTCACAGTTCTATACCTGAAGCCGTTAGCGCCTTGAGAGAACCCAGGTGAGTAGCAGTGCTTCGAGCAGGCAGGAGCCCATTACTTAGAGAAACATATTCCCAGGATGTCCCTGGCTTGGCAGACCTAGAGACTGCAATAGTGAGATAGTGCATATAGATCATCATTTACCAAAGCACAAGCCCTGATGCACCTTTCTAGGGAAGCACTAATTTATTATGCATTGTCATTAGCTGCAGCAGGGCCTTCATTAGAGCTAGAGTTAAGGTCTGTTTTGGCTGCCTCATCAGCATCAGTGAACTGCGTCCCTGCGAGGTTTGATACAATTTAATTAACCTAATTAAAAGCTCTGATTGCAGAGATGATTGGGGTAGAGCCAGCAGCAACTGCATATTTATAACGAGCTGGAAGGTGTGGGACTGGAGCCAAATGATATGCATCTCTAATGAGCTGGTGCTATTGAAGTGTGGATTTGGAACACTAACATTTATTTTTGGCAACAATGGCCAGTTTATCTTCATGATAGAAACGATCATGGATTGATTGGATGTAGCAGGGAGCTCAGCACTGTACTCCCTGGGCTTCTCCAGACCAGTGGCAGCCTCACACAAGAACCCACAGCCCACCTACTCCCCACCAATGCCCCCCTGCAGGCAGACACAGCCCTCCCCAGCTCAGGCCATTGCACTTCTCACACAGAGCCCTGCAAGGGGCACAGCACACACAGTGTGCACGAGCCACATGCACACCCTGGCAGTCCTGGAAGATGCCAGCAGGTTTCCCTTCCCCAGCCACCACCTCCTCCAGCTCTCCCATTCCACCTCCACCCTTGCCCAGCCCTCCTGCCTCACAGCCAGGCTGGGCTCCTGGTACAGAGAACCCACCTCCATTACTCCTCCAGGCATCAAATACTCCATGCCCTGATCTCCTGCTGAGCACCAGGCACCAGTGCCCAGATAACATGAAGCAGCCCAGAGCAGAGATCTGCCTGTGCCCCAGCACTGGGGCTTCGGGGCTGCTGCTGCCTGGGCTGGTGAGCAGCAGCACCTGGCCACAGCCTACCCACCGCAGTCAGAACCTCCTCCTCTCCTGTTTAGGAACAGAGAGGCCGTCAGCCCCTCACAGCCCTGCGCTCTGCAGGGGTGCTGTGGCAGAACAGGAGGGTTCCTGGCAGTCCAGGTCAGGGAATCCCCATTTCTGTGCTGCAGCAGCTGCCATCTCAGTAGTGCCCCTTCTCCCTCCATATTTAAAGGCTACAGGGTGCTGTGGGTAGCTGGGGCAGTGGGATGTCCCAGGCATCCTCAGCAGCCAAGGAACAGCAGCAAGTCTGCCACGTCACTTGGAAAATTTGATCCATGTTAATTATGCTGAAAAAAGCTCTTCTGATAACGAGTATGAAATGGAAGCGTAGATAATACTCATCTCTGAGTGCCATTAATCTTTAAAACTGGAACAATAAGTGAAAACACTGCAGGGCATATGAAGCAAGGTGTGATTCACATCTGCTCCTCCATGGCTGCTGCCTGATTTATTGGCACAAGGCAACTTTCCTGCACTGTTTCAACAGAGCTGCATTACATAACACCATGGGCTGCTTTGCTTTGCTTGCCTTTCCAATCCAAGTATCTCCTCAGAGTTTTTAATGATCTGCTATCCTTTCCTGGGACAGCTTGGGAGCAGAGGAGTTGAGTCCCCTAAAGCCATGACTCTCTCCCACGTCTTGGTCTCTCCAGAGATGCCTCTTTCTGCTTGGCCGTGATACCTGCCGTGGCAGCAGGGACACAGTTCCCCAGCCTGGGTGCACTGGTGGAGCAGGGCAGGAGGGACTCCCAGGGCCCAGGCTGCTCTGTGCCCCATGGACAGGGGAATGGGGCTCCCTTTTCATCCCTGCTGGGGCAGGTGCTTGGTCGTGCCCTGCTCAGAAGAACCTGGGGTACGTGTCCTCTCCCTGCACTGCACAGATACTCTCTCTCTAAGCTGGAGCTCTCCAGGCCCTCTGCCACTCAGACATGCACCTCTATCTCACCTTTGATGCCTTTCATTTTCAAATAGCTCTCTCTGGGATTTACTTTCTTTTATTTAAATTGTGGATTTGCTAAAATGACCTTTTAGCTGACTCTGAGGAGAGGTGGGCAGCTGCTTCCCACTGCAGTCCCAGGAAGACTGCTGACCCTGTGGCCTTGAAAAAGTTCAAAGCATCGCTTGCCTTTTGACCGTATCCCTCAATAGTGCCTTTGCATGGATTTTTCTCCCACACTCCTGAAAAGACATCATCAGAGACATTTCCCCTCATGGGCTCTTTAATATTTACAATGACTTTGTGAATAGATAATATATTCCACCTTTATTTTAGACTTTTAAAAGCACATGCTCCTTGTGCAGTTGGAGGAAGCAGTGGCCAGCTGTCTTGGAGGGCTGGGAGGACAAACAGATCTGAGGGGGATGCAGATTGCTCTGAACTGTGTCTGTGCCTGCAGCTCCTGGCAGCATCCTGGGGCAGCCGCAGACCCGGGGTGGCCCAGCCGAGTCCCTTGTCTCCTGCTGCAAAAGTCCTTAAAACCTTCCTCCCAGTACTGACTCACCCCGAAGCTCATCATCTTGTTAGCTGGAAGACAATCCAAATGCAAAACAAAATGCTTCTAAAAACTGCCCCACAGATTGCCAAGTGTCTTATAAAGCCTGGCCATGGGCTTAACTATATCAAAATCATATGGATGCTTTTTGTCAAAATTGTTCTAAACCAGGAAGGCAGCAAGCAGCTTACAACCCAGAAGTGTCATAGATGTACTCATGAATGCTTGTCCATGATTTTGTTTATTCCAGGCTGTAAGTCCAGGAGGGACTGTCAGATCCTGTGTTCTGATCGCCTGCATGCTGCCATCCACTGCACTTCACTCAGAGAGCCAAGGCCAAGTTCAGCAGCTCTAGCTGGGTTTTGGCATGTCAGTCCTGGGGAGGCTGAGCCACAGCAGCCTCAGCAAGGAGGCTCCCCCCCGCCCAGGGCCTCCTAATGGCAGAGAAGTGCTGAGGGGAAAGATTTCTGGGTATTCCCGAGAGACAAACTGTGACCCCTGGGGCAGAGGAAGTCAAGACCTCTGTGGTCACTGGCATTTTCACTTGGACATAAACTTCTTCCTTGCCTCAAACCTGGAGAACATATAAACTACAGACACATGTGAATAAAGCAGAGCCAGAAATGTCAATGGAGGTTTCAGGGCACCTGTGCCTCACTCTGCGTTGGGTGAGAGGCCCCTGGGCAAGGTGCAACCTCCTGCCACAACAAAACATATCAGGCCAAATGTTCTTTAGGGCAACAATCCTTCTTCACTTTCAGACGTGACAGGACTGGTGCTGATGCTGAGGCTCAGGGACTGTCCTCAGGGTGAGGCCAGGCTGGGGGTTGGCTGGGCTGAGGTAGCTGCTGAGGTAGGCCAGCCATGGTAAGGCTGATGAGGCACACAGCTGTGCAGATGGGCACATTTTTTCAGTCCGTATTGCCCTAACAAACAAATGTCCAGGATGCAGACAATAATGTTTTTATGAGACTCTAAATTCTAAACTCAAACGCTCTTTGTAGTGGACTAATAGCCAACACGTGGCCCTCCGTCTCATGTTGAACTTTTGTGGTCCTACAGGGGTAGAAAAGGCCCTGGTAAGCATTTACACTGGGCACTTTGTTCTCACAGATTTGTAGAGCAAAGAGAATAATGTATTGAGACTCTCATCCCGTGCCAGTTTGGCTTCATTTGTCCTTCTGAACTTGCCCTGAGAGATAATGTTTCCTTCTAATCTGCTGCCGTCCACCTACAGCAGGGACCTAGTGAATAATTCTCCCAAACAAGCCTTTATTCTTAAAACTCTGCCTGGCCCTAACCCTTTCTCCCCCTTACAGAGTAATTGTTGTGTTCATTACATGCTAATAGCCCGCACTGTGTTCCAGCCCACACTGGCTGTGGCCACACAAATGGGGCTCAGGCTGTGCTGCTTTCAGATAATGCTGCTCTTTTGGTGTTATTTGAAGGAATGTGCCAGGCCTCTGAGCACCAGGCATGCTCGCTCCCAGCCCGCCCGCCTCAGAGCAGAGCTGGCTTCGCAAAAACCAACACATCCTCCGAGGAGTGAGGCTTTTCTTTCCACACATGATAATAAATGACTGTTATCCTCCTATGGGAAGAAGACACACGGAAGAGGAAACAAGACTCTGCTTAATGAGACAAATATTTTCTATTCTTTTCTGTTCAGGTGCTTATGTCACCCTTTCACAATGATATTTTCATAAGCCTTTGTAAGCTCTACAAATTGCCCTTTATATCTGCAGGAGAAGGGAAGCTCCAGGGGATGAGCAATGTACACACTGAATGCACAAGAAACCCATTATCTAGCATGCTCCTGGAAATCACTCTAGGGATATCTGGAATGGGTGTCCCTCTGAAAATACCCAAGGGAGAGATATTAGTAATATTAGCACTGCCTTCATGGTGTCTTTCAATGGGACAAAGCTAAACTGAGGTCAGACCCCGTGGTCAGGCACTGACAGGCAGCTTTGTTCCTTTGTTCCTAACCCTGCTCCTGAGCTTAGGAAATGGCCAAGGGTCACGCTCTGATACCTCCCAGAAGGCTGCAGAGAGGGAAACCTTCAGTTTGTGCTGGCCTAAACCTTGGAGTTGGCTGACACAGTGTTCTTGTGCAAAGGCAAGGCTGTAGCAACTGTTACTTACTGCCAAGTGATGGGTTCATTCCAACTGACACCTGCATTGCATGTGGGTGTCACAGGGTCCGTGCCAGCACTCAGGTGTGGGACACGGAGCAGGGTGAGCACCTGCAGGTGTGTGCGAGCACATACGTGTGCACTCAAGTGTGTTTAGGAGCGTGCATGCGCAGCTATGTCTGCTGAATGCAATCTGTGTGGGCTGGTCCCAAACTAGTCCATGCATGGCAAGGGGGTTTCTCTCCAGGAAATGTAAGAAAAAATCCCTCATATGCAGATTCACACATGAGCGTGTATATGCAAAACCAGGCAAGTATCTGCTGTACATATTCACCCCTAGTGGGGGGACAAACCCCTTACAGCTCAAAACAGTAGAAAGCCCAAAAAGGCACTGAGAGAGGCTCAGCTTCCCTGGCTTATGCTCAGGGCTATGTGCCACAGTCCCTGCACAGCCAGTCCCTACCCCCAGCTTTTCCTCCCCCATCCCCACAGCTCAGACCCTGCCCTGTTCCCAGGACTCCTGAGCTCACAGCTGCCCAGCCAGAGTGCAGTACTCTCGCGTAGGACAGCATGTTCTGAGAGAGCAGGAGCTCAGAAAACCTGAGCAGGAACGGCAGTGTATCATGAGCCTGGGCTCCTGCCAAATTCCTCTGCACCCACTGCCTCTATTAAATGCGTCAATCATTTCTTGGCAATCCAACCCCCGGAGAAGAGTTGAGAGGCAACTTCAGACAGTTCAGCTGCTTTCATTAAAAGGTGAAAAATACATGCTGAGCAGGATCTGGGAGTGGGGCTGAGCTCTGCGCAGAGAGCAGGGCTGCCGAACCCTCTCTGCTGGGGAACGAAAAGTGGCAGCAAACCACAGACCTTCCCATGGCAACAGGCTTTGTCAGCCTGTGAAATGCCCCCAATGGCTACTGTTCAAGGACAGTCATAGACCCTCATGTGTGGGTCTCGATCTTGTTGGGTGTCTGGTAAGGGAAAGGGAGAGCACCAAGGTGCAGGGGATGTGGCAGTGCCCCTGCACGGCCATCCTGGTGCAGGTGGGCAGGGACTGGGGTGATCATCTGGCACAGCTGGGACAGCAGCCACTTGGCAGAAGGTGCTGCCTGCAGCCCAGCCACCAGCTACTGCCAGTCAGCACAGGGGTGGAGGGGAACCGGCACCTTTCTCTGGAGCTGAATGCTGGGGACAAGCCACGGTGTTTGGCTCCCCAGCCTGGACCAGCTGCAGTGGCCGTGGTGCTGGGCAGGAGGTGCCCTCAGTGTGGGCTGCCACGGCAGGGCCAGCAGTGCTGCCACTGGGGAGCAGCGGGGCTCTTGGGAACAGAACAGGAAAGTCCAGGTGACTCAAATATTCCTGGCACAGGGCACAGCTGGTGCCAGTTGAGCACAGTGAGAGAGAGGGAGACAAATGGGCAGAGGACCCGCTGGAGGAGATTAGGCAGAGAACCGTGGAGCTCAAGAGTGGGGACGAGGGGCCTGGGAATGCTGTCAAAAGTGGTCATGGGGGATCACTGGAGGAAGACCAGGAGGGGGCCAGGCCACCAGGTGATGGTGGATCCAGGGATGTGAGATCAGGAGCCACACTGTGCACGGACACCAGTGTCCCGAGAAGCTTACCCTTTGCCAGGAACTGCTCTGCTTGGGCCACTGTGTCTGGTTGGCCATGTCCCTGGGGCTCCTGAGAGCCACTGTCTGTCCGCACCGCTCCCACACAGGCAGCTCTGGTCTCCTTGCCTGCTGCTCCACTCCTTCCCTTTGCTTTTGCCTTTGTCTCCTCACATAATTGCTTTGACCTTCATTCCAGGGGCTCACTGATGGATGCTGGTGCCCATGGCCTGAAATATGGCTTTTCTTCCCCAGGTGGTGGCTTGCACCAGCTCCTGAAGGACTGTTCTGCTGCAAGTTAAACAGATGGGCCAAAACCTCTTGGGCTCCTCATGCCTCGGTTCAGGGCAGGATGCGACCTGCTCCTACCTCTTGGAGCTGTGCTCAGGGGAAAAGCTGTGACCACATTATGGTGCCCAGGCCATCCTGGCAGGCTTTGCCAGTCCCTGGAGCAGCCCTGCCCTCCTGCCCAGGCTCCACCAGCCATGCCTGCTCCACCAGGGCCCACCTCCACTGCCTCCTCTGCATTGGAGAGAAGGGGGCTGCGGATTGGTCTGGGGGATCATTCCCCCATGATTAGCAGAAGGGCCGGTGGCAGGTGGAGTGTGCCATGCCCTCCATGCCCTCCATGCCCTCTCAATGGGGCTTTCTCCCTGGGTTTCTCTACATCCAGGTGTCAGCAGCCAGGGGAGAGCACTAGTTCTCTGAACTGGTGACAGAGAGGTGTGAACAGCAGTGATTCCCCCAGGAGTCCCAGCACCCTTGTCTCCCTTCACAGAAGGCCTTGCCTCGTGGTGCCAGGGCCCAGCAGGGGCCCTGTCCCATCTCTCTGGCCCTTCTCTGCTCGGTGCTCTGCCTCAGCCAAGTGCTGAGCTGAAGGCAGCCCGGGGTGAGCACAGCCTGGGAACGGTTCTCTCTCCTGTCCTGCTGGGTGTTTTGGGAGGGAAGGGATGCAGTGCCCGGGGCAGCAGGGTGGGTGCAGCAGGAAGTCGGGCTTGCCGAGCTGGGTGTGTAGCATGTGGGGATGCTTGTCTGGGCTCCCAAAGCATTTTCCAAACGCTTTAATTATAGTGATTTATATGGCAAAAGTGTGGGGGCGAGAGCTTGGGAAAGGCATTAGCAGGTTTGTTCTGAGGGCTCTAATCAGAGGTAGGCGATGGTAGAGGGAGGGTAGAGCACTGGGGCTGTACCTTGAACTGTAGCGTCAGGACAGGTTTGAAGGATGCAAAACCTCCCAGTTGTGCCAGGGATGTGCTGAGGGCATCCCTGAGGCCTTAGTGGGTTATGTGCTCCTCCAGGAACAACCCCGGCATCAGGAGTACCACCAGATGTCCTGTGCCTGTCCCCTGTGCCGCTCCCAAGCCCAGGTCTGTGGCACCGGGGCATCCTGCCCCCCCCGCCTGCTGGGCTCAGCCCAGCTGAGAGCAGCGAGGCTGCAGCCAGTCCCACACACAGCCCCAAGACTGCCTGTGCATCACCCATGGCAGCAGAGCACGAGGCCACAGGGGAACACGGCACATGAACATCTTTACTACAGTCACCAGAGAATGATCAACAATTCAACAGCTACTCAGTTTTCTTGCTGGTGTTATCTTGAAAATTAATAACCTCAGCTGTTCTTGTTTTGTAAAACACTGTTCTCAAATCCCCCCCATGTCACACACATGCACACTCACACACACGCAGAGTTTCCTGCAGTCCCAGCAGACAAAGAGCTCCTGGTCTCTGCACAGAGACAGCAGGTCCCTGAGCCTGGGAGCCCAGCGATCAGGGGAACACTACAGGGCAGCTGCGCTCGCTCTGCAACCTCAGCTCCCTCCAAGACTGGCTTGCTCCGAGGAGACTGTCACTCCTACAGAGTCCTAATTGCACTGGGGAAAGCGAGAGAAACATCGGGCCGCTGCCATGGCTGGTGGCACCAGCCTGGCCCCAGGCACAGCGTGGGGCTGCCAAGACGAGCCATGGTGATCAGTGGTGTGGGGATGCAGCGCTGGCTCTGACCCCTCTGAGCCACGACACGCTGCCCTGGCAGCATGGCCGCAGCACATGTCGCCCCTGCTGCAATCCTACTTTTTTGGTCTGTTTTCTGATAAATAACCTTTTCCTGTCCTTTTTGACAGTGATGTTTATTGATGTCTGAAATCCCTCACAGCCAGGTCTGGCCTCAGAGAGCCGAGGTGCCCCGTGCATCCTGTGGCCATGGAGCAGGGGGAGAGCGGCAGAGACAGCTCTGCTTCTCTAAGATGCCCACAGCCTCCCTGAAACACTTGCTCCCAGATGTGTCAGGGTGGGAACATGGCACTGAGGACAGAGTGAAAACAGTGCTTTAAATAACAGCCCCTCAGCCTCCCAGGGTGGCTGCTCCTGCCAGAGCAGTGCTGGGCAGCCCCACCTCGGCTCTTGGGAGCCCCAGTGGCAGAAGGTTCACCAGGGGCTTGTACCCCAACTTCCATCCAGGGGACACAAACCCTTCTGCCCTACCTGGGGAGAATTTGCTGATTAAGGGATAAGCAATCACTGCTCTACCCATAGGCTCACGTTATTACTTAATTGAATCCAATTGATTGAGAAGCTAAAAGCGGCCCTGGCTTAGAGCACTGCAGATGGTGCCTGGGAGCGGGGCAGCACGTTGAACCTTAAAAGCATTGGTATCAAGGGCAGACACAGGCTTGCTTTCCTAAACTGTCTCACAGATTGTTATGATGACTGGGAACCAGCAGCAGGGCAGTTTCAGGGGATGTTATTTATCATACTTCAAGTCTGCACAACCAACCTCTTATTCTTGCCCCTCTGCCCTCAGTGGGCAGACTCTGCTCCCACAGAGATTTCAGGGGAAGGAAGTGTGTATCTGCAGGGTGATGTGGGGGCAGCCTGGCTCTTAAGTGGTCTAACCACGAGCCCACACTGCTGGGAACGGAGCCAGAAGACCTGCTACCCAAACACAAGCTTCTGTGTATGAGCAGCTGCATCCAAGGCTACTTGTGAACCTGCATCCCCTAAGCAGTGCTGGAGATGGGAAGATCCAGGAGCAAGCCTGTCACAGCTGTCCCCTATGAAGGAAAGGGTGCAGGCACTGAGAGCCCTTAAGGCACAAGAAAAGGACAGGGAGGGAAACAATGGGCACCTGCACCTTTCCCAGTGCTCGAGCTCAGAGCAGGCAGGGGAGCCAGTGCTTCCTCAGCAGCCAGCTGAAAAGCCCCTGGATGCAGATGGCACACAACACTGACTGAGGTTGCTGGGGCATCTCCACACCAAATGACAGCATGAGCCCACAAACTGCTTTTCTGCTGTGGTGCTGACCATGGGACATCACAGGAGTTGCCACCACCCAGGCACAGTCAGCCTTAGCTCACCTTGTGCTGGTCTTTCTGATTTAGTCGCATTTTCCAGGCATTCAGCACTGGCATCCCTGCAAAAGGCAGTGCATACTTTATTAACTATGCTACTTTCTTGTCCACTAATTAAAATAAAATTATATCTGATGCACACTGCATACTTTGCAGTGAAAGCAACCTGCTTTCCCAAACTGCTCTCTGAAGCAATTTATTTAGCTGAGCTGAAAAGAGTGCAGCCCTGCAAAGACCTCAGGGGTGCTGAGGACCCAGCTGGCTGGAACCTCTCCTGGGCTCAATTTTTTGGTGTTATTCCAGGCTGGGGCAAGGGTCCCTCAGGGCTGAGGGGAAGAGCATGGGAAAAGTGTTCCAAGGGAATTGAGCCCAGCTGACAGCACACAATGCGGCTCACGGGAAGGTGAGCAGCAGCAGTCACCCTTGCCCTGGGCTCCATTTTGGGTCCATCTGTCTCCTCTGCCATGAGCCTGGGCACCAGCACATGACACCAGCATGTTTGGCTGCCTGGGTACCAGGAAAGGACGAGTTTCCTTGGCGTGTGGTTCAGCCCCATGCAGGTTCAGCCCCTGTGTGAGAGCACAGGGTGATGGGCATGCACAGCACAGACCCAGAGCAGCCCCCTCGCCGGAGGGTCTTGCCCTCTATGCAGGAGACACCCATGAATGCCTCAGCCCCTGTAGCTCAGCAGGGCTGGGACAATCCTGTCCCTCTGCCTGGCAGGCACTGGTAGGTCCTTTTGCCCACGTGCACTAAAATGCAGGTACAGGTCCCCAGAAAACAGCACGAGGCTCAGCATGGAGCAAGTCACAGTAAAGGGCCTCAGGAGAGAGGGGCCAGCCCCTGCCCAATGTCCTCTCGATGAAGCCATTATGCTGGGATTTTTTTCCTTAGAGAAAGGGTAGAATTTCTGCAAAAAGACAAGACTTCCCCTGTGGCCCTTGTGCTGGTGTTGGCAGGAGCCATGTTTGGAGTAATACATCATCAATGGAAGGTATCTAATGATGTATTGCCCTAATATATCACCATAGCAACGGTGCTCTAATGATGTATTATTCTAATGTGTTACCCAAGTGCCCATTCCTCTGGATGATGTATGGTTGGGATGGCTGTGCTCTGCCAAGCCCAAATGCAGCAAAGCTCTCCTGACTGCCAAGCACCTCTTGAAGCAGTGCCTGCCACTGCATGAGACTCCCCAGCCGCTTGCTCCACCTTTGGGGGCATTCTCAGGCAGAGGTGTTACCTTGGCGCCCAAGAGTGGGGGAGCTCCTGAACTTGGTGAACATCATGGCTCTCTGGCAACACACACCTGGGCAACTATCACCACTGTCCCTTTCCTTCCCTCCCCACAGCCGAGGTACAGTGTCTCACTTGTGGAGCTCTGAAACACAGTTTGAAAAGCATTCCTTCCCTGGCATTTGGAAAGTCCAGAAGGGGAAGTGACAGGCTTGTTTGTGCATTTCTCCAGCCCCTTCCAAGGTATTGAGGCCACACAGCACCCTGTGCTTGCTCATTAACAATGAAAATACCAGCTGGAATTCTCCTGCCGCCTGTGACAGGGACAGCATTGTTTCCAATTCACACTATCTTTTTGACCATTCAAATGCCATTAATTCAGTCGCCCCAATGCGTAGGACAGTTATCTGAAATGTTTTCCCAAACAGCTTAGTGTCTATAGAGCAACAATTCATGGAATTGCTTGGGGACATCTGTGCAAAGCAACGCTCAGTAAAGAGCTGTGGTCGGCTGAATGCTCCCTGTGTGGACCCCAGATTCCAGAGAGGAGCAGGGAAGCTGGCAGACAGAAAGACTGAATGAATGGCAGGAGAAATCATTTCATCTATGCAAATCCATGCCAAGCTCTCAGTGCAGCTGCTGTCAGTGGGGAGCTCTGCCCCTCTGGACTGACATGAAAGAAGATTTTATTGTACACTGAGATGCTCCCTCTGCCAGACCAGCAGCCGCTGATGTCCCCTGTGGCCACCACCAGCGTCCGGGTGAATCTTCCGTGGCAAGAGCAGGGCCCAGTGAGGGTTCTGAGGCACAGCACTCACCGTCCCTCTGCTCTGAGATTCCCAGGTCTTAGGACCCCCTAGAGAGTGGAAGCAAACTACCACCCTAAAGCTAATGGCTTATTCCATTGATGAAGGAGCAGCAGCACTGCCTGTATCAATATGAGCCTTGGCACAGGCTGCCCAGGGCAGAGATGGAGTCCTCATCCCTGGAGACCATGGGGGCAATGACAGCTGGAGTTCTGCTGGCTCCTGCTTCTCCCACAGCAGCCCAGTCGCCAGGGTCAGCAGACATGCCTGGGGAACTACCTATTGTCCAGGCCTCCATGAAGTACCCAGAACTGAGGGGACAAAGTGCTTCAGAGACCCAAAATAGTGACACTCCAGAGTGGGGGCCCCCTGGAACAGACCAGAGCCCCAGTCTTGACCAGAACTTAAGGAGACATCGAGCCTACCCAGTCTCCCCAGGGCTGTGTCAAACTGTCCCTCAGCTGTGGCCATATGCCACAGCTGCAGGTGTGGGTGGTGAGGGATGCAGAGGACTCCCCTCTCTGGGCTGCCTTTGCAATGCTCCCGTGCTGCACCTGGAGAGATTCCAATCATCTCTAAACATTTCAGGGGAGCAGCGGTGACAAATTACAGGATGGGCAGCAGAAAAAAAAAGTGAAACAGAGTGACCAGAGGAGGAATGATTGTATTATCAATAATGTTTCCAATAGCTGATGGATGAGGACACCCAAATGATTTTTAAGGTTTCGGTAGAAACCCTCCAAATGGCAGCACAAAAGCAAAATGTGTATTAATCCAGGGTCTCCTGAGAAAATCCTCCAGGGATGTGCACAGCCATACTGGGCGCAGGCCGAGTATGTGCTCAGCATCACTCAGCCCGGTCACCAGCAGACGAGGCGGGACTTTTCCCTTGTTCCCACAGACACAGCAGTGATCCTGAGAGCACTCCAAGAGGGGTAAACAGACAGACACCCTGCTCAATGGGACTCCTCCAAAATGCTGAGGTTTTCCCCATACTTCCCTCCCCAGGGCTCAGTGAGAATATTTCCTTAACAGCTCTGGAAACAAACAGCTTTTTGAAAGCTTCCCCAAAAGCCCTCTGCTTTCACCACAATGAAGAGTAGGGAACATCAAGAAAAAGATTACCTCCCAATTCTTTGGGGAACTGCATTTGCAGAAGAAGCATCCTAAAGATAAATAAACATTCCCCTGAAAAGGCAGGCACAGCCCTTGCCCTGCGCATGGTAGGACGTACAGCTGATGGCTCTGTGATGCCATATGTCCAGCACAGCCTTGGAAATGCTGCCGTGCTGGAAACACACCAGACAACATTGTCGTGTGTTGAAAACTGGCAAATCTCCAGACTGGGGTTTCAAGGGATAATTTGTAGATTGAATGTTAATGAATATTATTGCTGTTATCTCAAAAGGCTGTGCTGACTTCACTCTGTTGCCCATTGTACATCTTGATTTTTATGGGTTTTTTACCCCTATAACAACCAGAATGGGCAATTCCAGCACAGCTGATGAGTCAGGAAGCCAGTTGAAGGCATATTGGAAAAGGTGATCATTTCTGTGCCTGTGTCACTCCTTCCCCAATCCCTGCTGCTTCAAACACTTGCTGAGACAGGTTCGTTGTTTCACCTCAGTCCTGTCTGTCCTTCTGCAAACTCATCCAGTGTCAGTGGAACTGCCCCAGCCAGGGTACTCAGAGCTCAGGAGCAGGCATCAATTTAATAGCATAAATCCTCTCTTAGCTCCATGGGGAAAGAGTCATGGAGGGGAAATACTGTCATTTGTACCACCCCACGCTGCCCTCAGAGCTGTGATGCAGCTTTGCCCTTGGGAATCTTTTTGTGTGAAACACCAGTTCTGGGAGCAGCAGCTCACCTGAGCAAACCTTCAGAGGGTGCCCCAGCAGCACAGCCCAGCCCAGCCCTGGTGGTGCCCCCGCACAGCCCCAGGGAGACCCTGCCCTCCCCATAGGCAGGCTGTCCCCAGGGGCCATTCGCGATGCGCCGCAGCCCACCATGATTTATGTGGCACTTGTACAATTGATGCACTTTGTGTCTGGGGACAGTTAAATGGTAGCTCTGTCATTAGTTTAAGCAGAGGTTAAAGGTGATCAATAACAAGGGTTTCATGCCCAATTGATCACCCCTTGCTATTTATTTCTGCCTTTTGCTTTCCATTCCATAGTGCTTTTAGAAATACTAATTAAAGATATAACAAGTGTTCCACTAGGCAGAATATCAAACACTCCAGGTATCGATTCAATCCTCTCCCTCTTAATGACACTGACCTGCTCCTGTCCCCAACACCTGCAAGGCTGGGCTAGCCTGCGAGGTTGCTCCTCAAGCCAGGGTTGGGGAAGGAGAGAGCCCTCCTGGCAGCAGAGCCAGCCCCCACCCCAGGCAGAAGGTGGAGAACTGCACAGTGTTCTGGGACAGGCAGCTTTTAGCTGTCAGATCAAAGTCACTCCCTGAGCCCAACTGCTTGTCTCATCCTGTGACCCTATAGCACGGGCCTGGACTCATCAAGGGGAGCACCGTGGGGGGATGGCAAGGGACGCAAGAGTGAGGTCAGGTTTGGCAGCAGTTTTCATCCCTTTGCTCCCAAATGCTCTGACACCTGAGCCCATATCAAGGGATATCACGTGGAAAAGACGTGATGAAAACTGTCCTGAACCCTGAGTGTTCATGAGCTCCTGGCACTCCCAGCTCTGCAGAGGACACAAAGGTATAAGGGACATGGACCTTGGACCTGAAGAGGAGAAATTCAGATTTGCACCCTGACCCCCACATGGCGGGGATGAGGGCAGGGGACAATATCCAGCCATCTCAGCACATCAGTGCTCCTCCAGACAGCTGTGCCAGATCTGCACCACAGGCCATGTCGGTAAAAATAACCCCGTGCTGCTGCGAGGCTGCCGGGAGCTGCAGGGACGGCTCGGCTGCGCTCGGCGGAGATCCACGGCTCCCAGAGAGAGCTCCAGCAGTGGGGGATGCCTTCCACAGCGCTTATCCTCAACACACAGAGCAGCTTGTCCTGCTCTTCACATCCCTGGGCAGCAGAGTCAGGAGCACTTTTCCCAGACCAGGAACATACCCATACACAGGGCAGTGAGAGGGGGGAGCAGGGGAGCAGCTCTCAGTTCCTGCAGCACAGCTCTGCCTGCACCACACCACCGAGCCCAGCACAAGGGAATGCTCCTTCCACCAGAGATATTGAGAAATCCCTCTGCATTCCTCACTGTGTGCACAAGCAGCATCTCACACTGCTGCAGCTCTTTTTGCTGAGGTCCCTCAGCAATCCATATAAATTAACCCTTGCAACTTAAGGAAAGATTTATGACATCACTTCAAGAGAAATAAAAACACTGGGGGAAAAAATCCAAAACATTTCTCATAGACTTCAAGAAAATGAACAGGGGACCTGGGAGTAAAATCCAGAAGCTCCAACAGCATTTTAGAGGAATGTCTCCATTGTAGCACATCTGATAATTGCCCTCATGTACTGTACCTCCCTCACTGCCCACCCTTCTGTTGATTTATTTTGTCTGTCACCAGGTTAGCTTCAAACATGACTGAAAAAAACTTCTCCAATTTAAAAAGAACCCTGAAACATAAAGATGTGATGTAAATATCTGATGTAATGGCCTGACTCTTTAGAACCAGTCCTGCAAATGTGTAAATTAGTTTCCCAGCAATTTGTCTGGCTACAAATTTATGATTCAGTATAATCTCAAAGTTGCACAGCCTTTAGTGTGAGTGAGAGGTACTACTACACAGTGAGCTCCTGGTAATGAAAAGCACAAGACAAATTTCCACAGAATTGAAAATCCCAAACAAACCCGACAAACGACAGTGAAATGAAAAGATGCCTATTTGTCCATTGGCTCTCTCATACCTTCTACTGATCCCCCAGTGCAGAGCAGGCATTTCCATGGAGGACCTGGCAACTCTTGTACATATATGTGACATTTGCAAGAAGATTTTTGTGCACTTGTTCATTCATTTACTTTGAAGGACGCAGCTGTTTGGAGTGCAGCTCCTGAGAGAGAGCCGAGCGGCTTCAGTGAGCCATCCCCCTTCCTTAAACACGCTGACAGAAGAGCCAGCTTGGACACATTCTGGAGGAAATACTGTTCTGTGGCTGCAGTGACTGCTGAACATTTTGGCCCTAGAGAATCTGGCAGAGCGATAAAAAGCAGATTGCCCCTGCGGAGAGAAGCCAATGTCCAGGAGGAAACAGGGCCTGGGTGCTGGTGGTGCTGCACAGACGCCTTGATCAGGTAGAATGCTCCAGAAGAAAGGTGGGAAAGAGGAAAATAAAGAAATGTTTTTAAAGTTTGACATGAACAGCATTCTTCTTTGCAGCAAGTACTCTCAGCAGCGTATGAGCCAGGGTACCCATGTAACCAGAACACCTTTGCAAGGCTTACAAGAAATAACACTTGATCTGCCCAACACCAAAAATAATGTGATATCAAGGAACGTGAAATATTCACGAGGTCGGATTTAACATGCACATTAGATCTTGTGTATAGCATCATAGGCTTTAACACTGCTGCCTCTGTAACCTTGTAATCCCCATGCACGGCATGGACACTGGGTCTTGTTAGTTCAAACTGAAAACAGGGGAACTTCCAGGGGCAGAGATTCCTTGAAGAACACGGGAGAACACTAAGGCAGTGCAGTTGGCCATATCTCTAGTGCTGTGCCCATGCAAGAGCTGTGTGTGCACACATGCACACCTACACTCATAACAAATCACAAGTGGGAGTGAAGCTGAACACTCATAAATCAGCTCAGCAATGCACAGTGGGGGTTCACATCAGAGACTTTAACAGGTTACTTCTCTGTGCGTTCCCTCTATAGGCACATGCACATAAAACAGGGATGCTGCTGCTCAGAGCTGACATCTTGCCGGTGTACACCTGAAGAAAATCTGTTCTTTGGAGCTTCCCATTTCAGGAAAGTACGTTGGGCCAGGTCTCCCAGAGCAGCAATATCAATCTTAGTGAGACCAGACACTGTCATCTATGGATATTTAATAGCATTTTAAAACCAGAACACCTCCCACCTCACCTCAGCTTGCTCCTGCCCCTGCCTGGGGCTGGTCTGCTCCCAGCGGACACAGGGCAGGAGCCCACGGGAGCCACGCGCCCGTCCTCAGCACACACAAGCACCAGCTCCGAGTCACCAGCCAGGACGTGCTCATTTCAAACAACTCAACTGTAAGAAAAATACAAGGCAGCTAAGGAGGAGCACTTCCAGAGTTGTGGACTTCTGCCCTGGGGCAGGATCCAAACCTGCTTCCAGTACCTGTGAAATGGCAGCTCTGAGCTGTCTTGCGGCTGATCCAGCTCCAAGGGACCAGTGGTAGAATCAGCATAAAAGTAAAATATATGAAACAACATTAGCACAGAATTAAAAGATTTGCTTAACCAGACAGCGCTGAAATCTCTCCTTCTGGGAGACAGAGCATGCAGAGGTGGGAAGAATTGGGAACAAGAGTCCATGGTGTTAATACTGATGCTCCGAATTTTCACGTAAAGAGATCACAGCATTTCAGTTGCTGCTTTAGCTCATTAGGGGACAGTCACATCATGGCACTGTGATGGGATCAGGCTCCGGCTGGGAAGCAGGCAGAAGAGACCAAATTCAGTGGAAAGTGTAAGATGAACACGGCATCACTAATTACGAGTGACTGTGCCTCATCAGGCAAACTGCTGTGCTGTAGTCACCTCAGCAGTTATACAGCAAGCACTCCTCGCCCTTGCAAGTGGCAGCAATAATAGTCTAAGAGAAGAAATCTGGAAAGAAGTTGGATACTGGAACACCACAATCTTTTCCTAAGCACGTAAGAAAGCTGAGCAGCAACCGTCCACATTTTTAAAAATAAAAGGGAAAAAGTGGTACTCTGCTGAATATTGTCTGCTATACAGAAAACAGCAGTGTCTTAAAATTGTTGATAACCAATTTATAAGATGACAGTATTTGGGAAGCACAGCTGCCCTCCCACACACCTGGAGCACACGGGCAGGCTCTCTGCCCAGGCAAGGGTAGCACAACACGGCTTATGCCCTTCTGTGAGCCCAGAAGGGCTAAGCCCACACCAGGGATGCGTTTGCTTGGTACCAACCGCCCCACCTGGCCAGAGACCTTTTGCTCATCACCTCAGCTCTCTTCACCAGCCTGAGATGTGGACTCCGGGTCAGCAGCCAGGCACCAGCTCCTCTGGACTGTGGGCAAGGCAAGCAGGTCACCCCAGGCCCTGCTGATGGAGCACCTGCCCCGAGCCCAATGGGTAAAGCTCAGTGCCACCATGGGACTAAGCACAACCTGAATGCAAGAGCTGCTCTGAAGAGCATCTGCTGGGGCCAGGCACTGCTCAGCAGCAGAGTGCTCCTGGATTAGTGCAAGGATTTCCCATCAGCACAGACCTAAACCCCTCTCACAATGGCGATGTGCTTAACTCCTGTTCCTTATCTACACTTCCTATTTTCTATATTTACTATTCATTTTGTTTGAGCATTGTTAAGTAAGCATTTGTACATCTGCTTTTCTTTAATGTACCAACACCACGGTCCTACCTTCCCTGTGCTTTAGTACTGAAATAGTAGTATAAGCTCACGCTTTCACCTTAGTGAGAAACAACCAGCGGGGAAAAAAAGTCTCCCTCCAGTAATTGCTATTTAATCCCTGACCAGGAAAACTAACAAGTTATTCTAAGAGAGGCAAACCTTTGGGGCATTTGATTTTTAGAACGGCTGAGCACTGCGGCACTGCAAAAATGAGATATACAGAGTATTTTATTTTTGCTGCTCAACAGCACGAAAGAGCTAATGCAGTGGGGCTGCCAGTGCCTTATACAATCTGACACACCGAACAACCCAAGGGTGCTCGTCCTCCCCAGCACTCACAGCACATCTCATCCATTAGGAGAACACAATGTGAAAACTGACCCTTCCCTTCTGAGTATCGATATAAATCCTGTTTGCCATTTAGGTTAGTTCAGAATGAAGAGGCTACTGGAATGACTCCTAGTATAGAAAAGCAGCACAATTCACCATTCAATGCAAACAAGAGTTTGTTTTCTTTAAGAAACAAGCAAACAAAAAAACCCTCTGTTGTTAATTTATGATTTTGTTTCTTCTTCCCTTAAAGCCTGGCTGTCACACAGAAATTCTTAAGCAAAGGCTGCAGTTACAGCATGACCAAACACTAAAAACAATAGTACATGTGTGGGGAACACACAAGAGAACAGCTAAAGACAGATTTTTCAGTCGGAAATTAATTTAAATGTCATCATGATACATTGTCTCAAACCCTTGAATCATCATCCTCTTTACCTTTTTACTGGAATGTATCATCTAAGCTACTACATCTGCTCAGCTATTTGGAAATTAGTAAATATTCGGTAAAAACAGCAAAACTTTTTGAATTCAGGATCTCTACAACAGCCCCAAAATTCTGTGCTCCTCTATAAAAACCAGTCTCATTACAAAAAAGGAAGCTAAGTCTGTAACAAAAGCTAACAAAACACACACTACACACTGAATCCTCTAAGAGATTTCTTATTATGCTCTGCATGCCACAAAAAGTTATTAATATCCTAACCTGCAGCATTTGCTAGCTTGTTTGTACCATAAAGTGAAACATTTCTTTACAGAGTACTTGATGAAATAACTGCTCAAAGTGACTTTATTTTAAAATCTCAAAAATCAGTTTACTGTAATTTTGAATGAGAAGTCCTATATTAGCTGATGTAGAATACCTACATTTTAAGAGACATTGAGAATGCAGTAAGTTATAACATTATCAATGGCAAATGCATCATTGCTTAGACAAGTAGTATTCACCCCTCACCCAAGGCACAAAATGCAACAAAATCAAACCACACTGAAGACAAGAATTTTTAAGTATAAATTTTTAAGCGTAAGTTACATTTGAGATGTTATAAATTTTTATATCTATTAAAAAAGTATACACGAATTGCTATTCAGGATGCACCGCTTTTGCTAGAAAATCCCTTTTAAAGCTGCTGTTTTCACAGCACATATTTTGTACTGATTTAAGTGGGGAAACTATCAAGTGCCAGGTGTCTGAGAACACTGGAAAATCCTCTGCCAACTAAAAGAAAGAATTAGGTCCTTTACTACCAGATTTCGGTGAAGTATTTCATCAGTGCAAGAGCGCTGTATGGGCCCATATTTCAAAAGTTCTCCCAACAGACAAAACGCCGCAGGAATCCAGGAACCTGCAAAGGTAAACACAATCCCCACATGCGACTTTTCTTGATGCTGCAAGAGAAGGTTTAAAGTAGAGATGCAGGATCATTCTTCCAGGAACTCAGAATGAAAAAACTAAATTTTCAGCCTTTCTTGGCATAACGGCAAAATATTCGGGCATGAAACCACGAAAGGGAAAGTTGGTGACATCAGACAACCGGAGAGTGTGGTTTGAGTGGAATCTACTTAGCAAACACCGGTGTGCATGTATTACCTCTGCGACACGCGGGAGGAAAGTTACGTGCGGGCTCTTTTCTGCTCAAACTGCGGAGAGTTCCCTTCGGATCACTAAAACACCGCGGAAGGTGCGCGGACAGTGCAGGGCACGAGCGCATCCCCGCAGGGCAGCGGCTCCGCAAAGCGCGTTACCGGGCGGGCAAACCCCGCCGAGCGCCGCTGGTGCGAACCGGGGCACCGGGGACACCGGGGGCCTCGGGAACGGGGCTCCGCGGGCGGCACGGGGGGCTCGGCGGGGCCCCGCGAAGGCAACGCCACCGGCCCCGGCCCCGACGGCCGCCCCGCTCCCGGCCGGGCGCGCAGCCTGCAAAGACGACACGAGACCGGTTCCTGGGTAAATGGTTTATGTAAGTAATAAAATATTTACTATAACATAAATAGAAACGTACCCTCGCAGTCTACATTGGTTTTGCAATAGAGATACAAACAAAAACCGAAACCCAAGGGGATGGGACCGGACCGAACCCACCAACGGGAGGGTGCGAGCTCCGCGCACGGTTAGAAATAAATAGAGACGGGCCGGGAAATGGTGTCGAAGCGTCCCCCCGGCCGCGCGAGGAGGGGAATAAATTAGAGATCGCAAACCTTTGGCTACTGCTGCGGCGGCCGCGGCGGCTCCGGCGGGAGAATAAATAGAGCGCGGGGCGCGGACCGGACGGCCGGGCCAGTCTGAGAATAAATTAAAGCGCGTCCTCCGCCGCCCGCCGAGCCGCCGTCGGGGCCGCGGGGGCCCGGGCAGTCACTGCACGGCGCCGGGCAGCGCGTGGTGTAGCGGCGACGTGTCCGCCTGTGCGTAAACGTCCTCCATCGGGGGGTGCGGGACCCCGGCCGGCGTCATCCGCTTCTCCTTCTGCCGCCGGTTGCAGAACCAGACCCGCACCACCTCTTTCTCCAGCTGGAGGGAGTCCGCCAGGGAGGTGATCTCGTGCGCCGAGGGCTTGGGGCACTTGAGGAAGTGGTTCTCCAGGGCGCCCTTGACGCCCACCTCGATGGACGTCCGCTTCTTGCGCTTCCGACCCTGCGCCGCGATCTTGTCCAGGTTGGTGGGGCTGCCCGTGCTGGAGTCCGTCTCCTCCAGCCACTTGTTGAGCAGCGGCTTCAGCTTGCACATGTTCTTGAAGCTCAGCTGCAGCGCCTCGAACCGGCAGATCGTGGTCTGCGAGAAGACGTTCCCGTACAGGGTGCCCAGCGCCAGCCCCACGTCGGCCTGCGTGAAGCCCAGCTTGATCCGCCGCTGCTTGAACTGCTTGGCGAACTGCTCCAGGTCGTCGGAGCTGGGCGCGTCCTCGTCCGACGGCTCGGGCGGACCCAGCGGCGGCGGCGATGCCGCCAGTTCGTGCCCGCCCGCCTCCTCGGCGCCCAGCGGGTCGCGCAGCCCGTGGTGCAGCGCGGGAGCCGGCGGGCCCAGCATCCCGTTGAGGCCCGCGTAGGGCTGCGCGTAGAGCAGCGGCTGCCCCGACGGCGGGGACATGGGCGGCAGGTGGTGCGCGCCGCCCTGCGCCCACCCGCCCGCCGCGCCGCCCGCCGCCGGCTGCGGCACCAGATGCGGGCGGTGGTGGAAGGCGGCGGCGGACAGCTCTTCGCGGGGCCCTGGCGGGCCGCCCTTGGCGTGCTCGGCGGGCGGGAGGTGCGCGCCCCCGCCGCCCCCGCCGCTGCCCCAGTCCGTGCCGGCGCTGGGCAGCCACTGGTGGTGCGCCAGCCCGACGGCGTGCCCGGCGGCGGGGGCCAGCCCCTGCAGGTACTCGTGGTGCATCATCTTCTGCACCTCGCGGTACGTGGTGCCCTGGTGCAGGCGGTCGCTGTCGGGGTGCATGAGCGCGGCGGAGCGCGGCAGGTACTGCGCGGCGGCGGCCATAGCGAGTGCGCCCGCCGGCTTTACCGCCGCGCTTTAGAGCCGCGCGCCGGGGCGCGGGGCCGCCGCGCGCCGGCCCCGCCCCCGCCGCCCCATTGGCCCGCCTGCCGCCGCGGGTGGCCCGCGCCGCGTCGCCATTGGGCGCCGCCCCGCGCTCCGCGCCGCCATTGGCCGGCGGCATCGGCCGGCGGGGGCGCTCGGCGGGGCAGCCCCGCGGCGCAGCGGCCGCCGATTGGCTGAGGGCGGTTCATTCATGCCGAGCGGCCGCGTGGGCCGCGCGCGAGCGCCTCGCCCGGGGGGGATCGCGGGACCCTCGGCCCGGGGGGCTCCGGGTGGTGCGGGGAGGGGGGGACGTGGCCCTTCCGCAGCCGATGTGCGGGGCGGCCGCTGGCGCTTAGCCACTCGACGCAGTAGTAATCAAGAACAACTTGGGACATTAAAAGCCCTGATTGAGCCTTCTGGTAAACTTAGACCCTGGGAATGTGGGAGCTCCTTCAAACGCTTCTTAGGATAGAGCACCAAGGACCAAGAAACGAGGGTTTGAGACTGTTTGGGCATCACGGGAATGTGGGTCTTGGATGCCGCCTCAGAGGCAAGTCTCTGAGCCGGTTTGGGAGTTGGCATAGGATAAAGGGTGGAGGAATTAATGGGAAAAGACAATGACAACAAGCAACAGACGTGTCTGGCAGTGCTGGGAGAGAGGCAAGGGATGCCTTAATTAAGCCAGCTCCAGACTTCGTCTGGGTCTTGAAGCCCAAAGTGAATCAGGGTGGGCACCAGGAACATTAATCACTTCTAAAAATTAATCTTCCTCTCTGTGCTCCATTTGTAAAATGGGAGCAGAGACAGTGACCTTTGCCAAGGGCTTGGGTGAACAATGAACCATCAGATCAATATGCGTACGAGTCTAACATGTCAATGTTAGATGCCCTCCGCTCTTGCCGCCTGGGCAGGGTGGCTCAGCAGCGTTAAGGACAGTAACAGCAGCCTCCTGAAAGGTTTTTTGTGAGAAGGTGTGCCACATCCCTTCCCTCTATGTTGGAGGAACTTTGTCCTTTCAGTGCGCCAAAGGACTAGTTTGGACTTGGGACACTCCAGCCCTACACTCTGGGACCATGGGGAGAGCAGACAGAAGAGCCTGTGTTGGCTTCTGGGCTTGGGGGGACAAAGCAGGATGCTGCAACACCCCACACTAGCTTGTGTGCAGCACAGGGCCTACCTCTGCCTGCACTACCCTCCTGGTGCTGGTGCAACCACGGCCCTGTGGGCTGTGGTGCCCCTGGTGCTGTGGGGCGAAGGCACTGCCTACACCCACCCTGTGATCACTGATTTGGTGCACACTGACCCCTCTCCTGGTTCACCCAGCTCCTGGAGCGGCTGGTCGGGTGGGATCACACAGGGCTGGAAAACTCCGTCTCCTCCTCCAGGCTTGCAGTGGGTGGGTGGCAACACCCAGCCCAGCAGGAACCACTCCTGCCCTCCAAGGACCAAACCGGATCAGCTGCAGGATCAGTGCCGGTCCACGGCGAAGGCTTGGCATCCCATCAGGGGCCTGGGGAGCTGCTGGGCCTTGTGTTGCTGAATCACAGAAAGACCAGCCACAAGAGCCATATACCTTGCTGCTGGCAGGCTGGACTTTGCGCTGGACTTTGCACTGTCCTTGGGGACAAGTTTAGGATTGAACATGTGCATTTTTGGCTGTGGAATGATGTGTAATTGGTTCCTTTCACTGAACCCAGTGTCTCTTTTCAGGTATACAGCCCTAGAAAGAGGGTGGACTTTGCAGGAGAGGTGAGTTCCATAGATCAGGGAGCATATTTCATTAGGAGAATAATGTTATCTTTATTTTTTTCCTGGGCAATCCTTTGCACACACTGCATGTGTTTGTAATGAATATAACCCTTTCAGATGATTCAGTGACATGCTGTAAAATATCATACTTGGCTAAGCATTTTCTGTATATTTTTTCCGACCTAGAATCATTCATGTCAACTCTCCATGATGCAGTGCTATAATATTCAAATATTTGGTAGCCAATTGCTTTTGATATTTATATCCATTTTAAGGGAGTCACAATGAATAAATGTGTCCAGCTCGAACTTTATGCAAAATAAGCTATGTGTAAATCAGTAAATCATTAACAGAATGAATAATTTGCAAAGACTGAAGACTGGATTGTGTTTCAAGCTTTCATCTGTTTTATGTATTTTAGAAGTTGCCAATGGAGAAAACACATTGTGTGTGATAACTGAGGTCCCCATCACAGACCATTTACACAGTAGTGTGGTTTATACTTGAGCAAATGATCTTTGTAAACCAAGGCATTTTGTATAGATTGTGCTCTGGGCTTGTTCTGCTTAATAAAAGTAGAATTTAAAGACTGGGAACAGCAAACAGCAGAGGAAGATGAGACATTCCTATTTAACACCTTCCTCAGCAACTCCCAACTCCAGAAGTGAGAGCCGGGTGGCAAAGTTCTCTCTTTTATTAAACAACGTGAAGGAGGTAAAAGCAAAGGAGGGGGCTGACACTAAGTGAAGAGGACAGGAAGGATTAAGATGCCCATATAAGCACTAACTTCACAAGCTGGACATGTATATTTGTGTTCCTGGTGTCCCTGTCTCCACTGAGGTCTGGAACTGAAGAGTTGTGCAGCTTGAAACACCCTACCAGGATTACAGTATATTGAAAGTGTCTTTCCTTTTTTTTTATTATATGTATTCTTATTTTTACATAGCTTTTTCAGAGCTGTGTCATCCAGCAAATCCCTGTGGGAGGGCATCCCGGTTTCCTAGCAAAAGCTGGTTCCTTCATTATGCCTTACCGGGGATATTGGCATGCAGTCCATTCCCTCTTCAAGGAATAAACAACCCCATGGGCAATGTTCAATATGATTCATTCTCTGTGTGACTGTGACAGCATCAAAACCTGCCTAATGCAGCTGGATCTGAGGCTGGCAGGAGGACTGCAATAAGGAGGAGGCTTGGCATGGGGGGGAGCGGAGCCTGAGCCGCTGTGAGGGGGCTGCTGGCAGTGCAGTGCTGTGCTGCTGCTGTTCCCTGAGCAGGGAACAGGGAACAGGAGTTGCTGTTCCTTGGGGATGGTCTGTGACTCTGGACTATGCCATGTCAGGACATCCAGTCACGGAGAAACTGCATCACATCTGGGTCTCCTACACTGAGTGAACCGGCTCCTGCTCGTGTCCAGGCCTGTCCCAGACACCAGTTGAAACAACTGGGTCAAACATTGGATCAGGAGGTCTGCACCATTTCTGCAGCAAGGAGAGACACCAGCATTACCTGTCAGCTGAAAGGAGGCCAAGACTCAATTCTTCTCAGAGTAGACTCTGCCTTTCAGTGTGAAACTGCCCTGAGGAGAGGCAGCACTTTCCAGAATTTTTAGCATTTTGTCTAAATGTCCTTCATCTAGGACTAGAGCAGAGATAATAAATTTTTACAACTTTTTGGATGGCTATACCTTTTGGCAAAATCTTATTTTTGCTTTGCTCATCTAAACTTGCAGAATTCTTAATTTAGTGAATGACAGTTAACAAGTTAGTGGCTGGGACAGCAGTGAATTTAACCATAAAACTAGAGAAGAGAACTAGAGAATGAATCATGGAGAACAGTTAATACAGATGTGCAAGGTATGCTAACTATGATTAGCTTTAGTCATATACAGTCCTGTAATTATTTGAAAATTGTGCAGAAAAATCCTCTCACAAGACCAAAATGAATCAAAAAATGCTGTTCTGATCTTTTATTGAATCAATGAAATTTAGATTAGGCAGTTACTAAATTCCTGTTTACACAACAGACCTTAATGGCTCCAAAGGAAGCCCTCAAATGTATTTGACAAATAATCCCTATTTATGAAAGCCCCATAATATGCATTTACATAATCCCCACTTTAAAAAGCTATATCAGCTCTAAAGTTCTTCAGCTCAGAGATACGCCCCAGGGGATTAACAGTACCAAACAAAACAAAGGGAAGTAAAATGTACACACACATCCACCAACACGCACTACAGCCTTCAGGATTAACACACGCAGGAGGAAGCAGGGAAAACCCACCAGCTCCCCTCACCCTCCTCCACCTCCAGCAGGGTTTGTGCATGTGCACAGACATGAACACATGCACATACCCATCTCTACAAGTGGCTCCACATGATTCTGAGCACGTGCGTGGTACCGCGGGGTCTCTCTGCATCGTGTCCCTCCCAGCTCTCCTGGCCTTTTTTCACAAGTGCCATATTGGTTCATCCTGTATGTCCAGTAAGTACCATAATGAAACAAGCAGTCTGTACTCATGTTTTGAGGTGTGCGTAGCAGCTTTAGAAAGCAGCTGAACTGACACAGAACCGGTGGATTGTGCATTTTATTCATACTCAAGATGACTGGACAGTTGCTGATATTCTCATGTGATGGATGCGGCATTTTGCTGTCGAAGTACGACATGGTATGGATCTGCAACAAGCATGTTAATGTTGCTGAAGGGTTGGAATTAAAAAAAGCTGTTCTTCACTGTGGAAAACAAGCTATCTCTGAAAAGCTGATTATCCTGAAGTGCAAATTTTGGATACTGATTTCTTACCTTCTTTAATTTTACCCTGTCTTTGCAGCTACCCCTTGTTTAGGAACAAAAGGGTTGGACTTGATGATCTCAGAGGTCTTTTCCAAACTGTTTGATTCTATGATTCTGTGATTCCATGAAAATGCTACAGGTCTTGTCTCATGAAGCCCCAGTTTTACAATTCTAGTGGTTGGGTAAAATATATATTGGATTCAAAGTAAGAAAGGGAAAATACTGAAGAATTCATTTCCAGCCTCAGAGAAATGCCTTTGCTGCCTGTACATTCTGAATTCTCTGTATGTGTCTTTTGCTTCAAACTTTTTGATTAGCATTTCTAATATAAATGAGAACACAAAAGCACAGAAATGGAGTTTACCCTCAGCGAATGGCAGCATTGAAGTTCCGTGGAGATTCGTGTGCACAAAGCTCGTGCTATCCCAAAGGTTCCGTGTTGCCGTCCAGCTGCGGGGGCGCTGCAGGCGCTGCGCAGAAATGGGATTTCTCTGGATTGCCGGGGTCGGGCAGGGTCCGGTGTCCCCTTCTCCCTCTGCCAGGGGTGGCTGAGGCAATCCCTGCCCGCCTCCCTCCAGAAAGCTTTGGACTCCTCAGCCTAGGGAACTCTCTCCTCTCTCTGCAGAAAAACTCTTCACCTTAAACCCAGACTCATTCCCCGAGTGAGGTCAGGGATAAAACAGGAGGGCTCAGCCCTGGACTGTGCAGCTGCCAGAGGCATTGAGCATTTCTTCCCGAAATAACACAGAAGATCAGGAATTTCATTCTGTGTGTTCCCAGCTCAGTTCCACCTTAATGATGAAACTTTTGGGTTAAGGTTTCCATTTAATGAGGATCTTTATATTTTTCATAAAACAACCACATGAATAAATACTCAGTTTAGAACTGATAAGACCTGGGGGTGAGTTTGGCTGGGGTTCAGCAAGAAATATTATGCATCTGGCAGATAAAGGTTTCTGTGGCTGTGGTGTCACTTGATCTTGTCAATGTAATATCAATTCGAACGTGGAGAAGGAAACAGCCGTTATTTTACTGGAGTGCAGTAATGGGATCTCAGGAATCACCACACCCACAGCTGGTCAGACTCAGGAACTCTCCTGTGCTTGTCCCTCCCAGTCTCTGCTGGGGAGCAGTGACTGCAGCCAGCAGAGCAATCTGCAGAGAGCAGATTTCTGCTGAGAAAGGGGAATTGTACAAAGAATAGTTCATTTTTACATTTTTACATTTTCCAATCATATTTGGTGTAGGACATGTGTGTTCCTTTATTCACCCCACTGCACACTGATTACTCTAATGATGCACAGTTACAGAGCTGGTCTTTCCATATTGACAGGCCTGCTTCCCAGGTTGGCTTCCCAAACTGGGATGTTTTGAGAAATGTACAGATATAGAAGAATAGGGAGAAATTTTCTTTGTGGCAAGGCTGAGGTGCAAGGGTTGGGAGATGAAGGGATGAATTCCTGTAATTTTGTTGTTACTACAAATTATACTTTGTTTAAACTCTCCACCTCAGGCTTTGATCTGCTATACTAGTGCTAATCCATATATTTATGCTTTGCTAGTATGGATTCAAAGTGGCATAATTCAGCTCAATATCGAAACCAAGAGTCCTTCCTATCTTCTGCCTGCACTGTGACTGTGTCATAATTCTTACACTTTTGGTGACATGTCATCAGTCCTTTTGTGTAACTGAGGCACAGGGCGAGTTCAGAAGGCAGGAAAAAATCCATTTTAATTAAATTAACTTCTCAGGTGATTATGTGCTTCTGGAGAACAGAAATCAGGCACCAGCTTTCAGACTACTCTGCTTCTCCCTGCCTGTGCTCCAGCACACCGAGTACCCCACGTACCTGGCTCTTCTCACACTGGGAACAGGGACCCGGAACTCAGCTGCAGAGAGGTGATGCTGCTGATCCCTTTCTCTGGAGAGAAAGGGAAGTGGTGAGCAACTGGTGTAGAGGATTATGCCTGGGACAGCATCTCACTAAGCATGTGCTGCTTTGTAATGATGATGCCACCAAAAATTTTCATTTCTTCATCTCTTTTTAAGCCAAGCTCAATGATGAAAATATCAAACCTGGTCAGTTCCGAGGCTCGTCTTTGACCAACTCACCCAGTAACTTCTCCTTGTGTGCTGCTTCCCAGCAATCTTTGGGTTTCTGCCCTCCCTTTGGCAATTTCCTTAATAATTTAAATAGTTCTATTAACCTGTACTTCCTTCAGTCCCATAAAGAGCACTTATGAGGGGTCCACACCATTGAAATCCCATAACGCAGATGGATGTGTAAGGTCGTACCTGTCAGACAACGTTTTCTTGTGCCAACAAACAGCATTGAACTGAGTGGGAAGAGCAGATGCTGTAAGGGACAAACCTTTCCAGACGTGGACCAGCTGAACCAATTCATGCTACTGCTGTTGGGACAGGAGGAGCTGAGGATGAGGAGCCTGTTTGGTGCTTTGGCAGGATGTTCCATCTGTGAGTCACAGCTCTACTGGAGCCGTACCAGCCTCTCGGCCAGACAAGCTTTGCCTTCATTAACTCTTTCCTGCAGGAGATGCAGAAGCCAATTAATTACAACTCTAGCTTTTTTTTCCATTAAACTCCTCTAAGCTTCAGGGGAAGAGCCTTAAGACTCTACTCTGATCCTGTTGCCACTGACGCCTGTAAAAAGCTCTCCACAGACTTGGATGGGAAGAGACATTAATTCCATGTCTGCTTTCAGCCTGGAGCATGGCGACACTCAGTGCCACTGCCAGGAGGGCTGTGCCTCCAAACACAGCCCATCTTCCCCATCAGTGCCTGCCTTAGGGAGAGAATGTCAGCAGAGAATGATTTCTGATGGTCCCAGAAACAATGGACCCAGTGGCCATACTCTGTAGTTACTATCAAAACCTCGCTCCCCTGTCTGATCTCAAACTTTCATTCTGCTGCTCTCTGTAAAGACAGACCCTGAGCCATTCACCTTTCAAGCTGAATGGACTTTCGTTAATTGAATTTTCAAAGAGAGATAATCACATCTGAAATGACAGGTATCACACAGTTTTTCTTCTAGAAGAGAAATCTTCACAAGCAGAGACTGTCACAGCTCCACAAGGCTGGCAAGTGGGCAAATCTCAGAAAAGAACTGTTCCTCAATCTCCTTTACATAAACTACTTGTGTTTCAAAGAAGTCAGAGGACTGAATGCAGGTTGTCTGTGTCCCACTAGACTGCACAGTTGACAAGGCAGGAGTGGGTCCTGCTTTGTTACAAGAACAAGTTAAATGCCATCACCTGGTGTAACACTAAAGACATGGATTCCCAGGTCACAATTCCCCGTACTCTGCACAAGCGGCAGTTTTTTATTCACAGGCAGATTGCTGGCGTATTTGGTGTGGAATATGTACAAGGTGATAAAAGAAGTGATATTATTTATACAGCATATGAAAATGCAACTGGTCTTCTGGATTTAGGATAGCAGAGTTCAAAGTCAAATTTCGCTTTGTTGCCGTGTGTTGCAAGTATCTCATTGGCGAGGGCCCAGCACTTCTCAGACTGGTTACAGGACTGTTTCATCTGAGCTCTGATCTGTGCCACAACTTGTATTTCTTGTATTTTGTTTAACTGCACTGTAGGCCATCAAACTCCCACTGCAGTCAACAGGCCCTCAGGATCTGGTCTTTCTCTCCAATCATGGTGCAATGATGTGTCATCTCTTCACTCTGACTACTGTTCTGAACACTTTCTTTCCCAGTCCCACTTTTTTGGGGTCAATATTTCTTACAACCTTATCAACAAAATTTTTTACAGCAACACAGAAGACTTGCTTTCCATCGGTGCTGGTGATAGCAACACAGGCTTCCCAGTGGGAATGATGCTCCCCTTGCTTTTCAGACACCTATATATCCCAAGAATCATTGGTTCAGGGGCTCTGCCTGTTTGTGAGAACACAGTGAGCACCTTCCTGCAAGCCTGCCCTGTTCACAACTGCACCCTCACTGTCAGCTAGATCGGACTATGGGCAGGTTTAGGCACCTGTCACAATTCTTATGTGGGTGAGGCAAGGCTCACAGAATGGTAACACAGAGCCATCAGCTGCCTCAGACAAAACAGCTGTTTGTTCCTGTGTCAGCACTGTGGGTGGGTGGTGCACTGATGACATTTATAGGAAAATTTCCTTTCCATACGAGGCAGTGAAACAGACTTTTGCTAGAATGTGTTCTTTTCACAAGTAATTTTTTTCTTTCAAATTCCTATCCTGAGATCCTAAAGTTACGTATAGTAATAAGGCAGAACATCAAAAACTGCCCCGGTGTGGAAGCTTGTATATCCCCTCTGCTTGCATTGCTTCAAGAGCTGCAACTGCTTTCCTCCATGCTAGGTACTATTTTCATTAGATACCCGACCTCTGGTTCTGATTAAATAACTTGTATAATTAGATTGAGACATCTGCTTATCCCTGGGGGAAGAAATCCCTTTCAGCACTGGACTAAGCCTGATTTGGTTAATTACCTTAGCAGTACTGTATTAATACATAGTTTCTTGATGGCAAGAAGCTGTGGTATTAGGTTTATTCCTCCTTGCTTTCACAATACTATAGTAAGACAGTTTAAGGATTAAGAATCAGGCAGTGAGCCCAATATTTCCCTCCTCTCTTCACTCATGTCAACACTCTCCCCTCATTTTATACATTAAAATATTCTCTGTTTTACTTGCCTGTGAATACAGTTTCCAGGTTCTTTGTTGTAGATGTAAGGATAATCTATTCCCAGTGACTGCTAGAAGCAGTGCACCCTGGGGTACTTGTGAGTAATTAAAGTTCTCAGAGCTCTTTAGCAATGTGAATTTCTATCAACAAATGATTACTATTGGGCACTGCTGTTTTCCAGTTCACCCTCCAGAAGCAGAGCAGCCCATATGTAGATGGCCAAGTGGAACATGGGGAGAGCAAGGTGGGAGTGCACTTGGGTTTGCAGACACCATCCTTTTCGTCTGGTGTCTGCAGGCAACTGCACTGCAAAGCAGCTTCAGGAAACTGCAGGAAACCCAGATTCTGTCCTTTGCTCAAGCTTGACCAACAGTGAACAAACCTACGTATACTGAAAAAGAAGCAGCTGAGATTTGCATCCAAGCTTGGAATAAACAATATTCAGAAGAGGCAGGAGCTCTAGGACAGAGGATGTCCTTGAGGTGCACAGCCAGTGCTGCTGACAGTGGCCCGTGGGCAGAGGCTCCTGCCAAGGCACCCACCAAAGCTCACCCACCACACTGAGCACCCCAAAGTGCCACTGGCTCTGAGCTGATTATTTAAACAGGCTGGTCTAGGGGCCCAAAAGTGTTTCTGGCAATGGTGAGAACTGAAGCAGGAGCAAAAGGAACATCATGCAATAGAACATTTTTCTATCAACAGATGGAAATACCTAATAAGATGTAAATCATCTATTTGATAACCAAGCTATCACAAAAATAGAGATTCAGGCTTCCTAGGGAAACTTCGATTCTCAGAACCATGTATTTACTATTTATATGACTTGTCAGCCTATCTAAAGGCTCATCCTTCTTAGAATGCTCTATGGGTAACCAGAAGGCACTTTCAGAAAGAATTGTCTGGACACTTTTCAAAGCAAAAATATATTCAGTGCAGAATTTAATTGTAACACTAAATCTGTGAGTTTCAGAAAAAGGTGATGGGGGTGGAAATCATGGAGGAGGAGAGGCACAGGAACATAACATCAAATGCCCATAGGAGGTGAGAGCAAAGATACCCTGTCCAGCAGCAGAGGCACAGGGAGGACTGTCAGGACAGCACAAAGCTCGCACCGATGCCTCTACAGAACACTTTCCCAGGGCCTGACAGCTTGCAGAGAGATATTTCCCGTGACAGAAGTGAGGTTTGTTATTCAATAGCCTCTAGCTTATTTTTCCCCTTTTACAACTTTGTCCAGGTTCTTTTTTTTTTCTTTTTAATGTAAACCTTCAGCATGCACAACATTCTGCAGCAAAGATTTCTGCAGATAAATGGCACATTGTCCAAAGAGCCACCTTCTTCTGTTTGAAGAACTAGAGCCAGTGAACAAGTTACCTCTGGGTGACTTCATGCTATTCATGATTCCAGAGACTGCTCACATTTTGTCCCACAGTCACATCTTCCCACACTGAGGAATCACAGTCCATGGAGCTGCGCCTCCTATAGATGCTCTTTGATACCCCAGATCAGTCTTGATTCACATTTCTGAATATTTTCCAGGTACATAAATTCTTCATCACCTAGAAGAGAAAAAAAATTGAATAATTTAACTGGACTTCTGTGGCCTATGTTCACAAGACTACCAGGCCACCCAAAGCAGCAGTCAGGAAGGAAGTGCCTTCCAAGAACTGAGACTGCTGTGGGGCAAATAAATTCTGTTTGGAAAGATTTAAAGGCAGCAAAACTGAGGAACAGTTTGGGTTTTGTTACGATATAAACTAGCCCTTTGCTGGGCAAATGGTGTCAATAAGCTTTCTCACATTCTTCTGAACAACCAAGTGGGGAGATGAGCAGGCACTGCAAAGGAGGCAGAAGCAGCAGAAGTGTTTCTTGCAGCATCCCTCAGCACAGAGTCCAAGGGATGGCTTCCTGGCACACTAGTTCCAGTTTCAGGTAAGGAATATTTTGCCTCCACTCTTTTTTTTTAGGTCAGAAGGTGAGTACAGGTTGGGCTTTGTCCTGGGTACTTTTCATTCCTTGTAACTTTCACATGGAAGCATGAAATATAGCCGGATACATTTCAAACAAGGCAATGGATTACCTCCACCGACGTGCTGGCCCAAGGTGTCCATTATTTATAGACCTCATTTTCTTGGAGCAGATTTGCATAGCTGAGCTCCCCGTGGCTGACAGGCTGTGAGCAGCTGTGAGGCTCTGCAGTCAGCCTGGTTATGGGAGCAGGAGAACCCGGCAGCCAGGGATCACTTCACGTTACATTGCACCAGGACCGACCCAACCTGTCCACAGACTGCAGAAGTGTCTGCAAAAAAAGGGCAGAGGAAAATTTTGCCAGAAGACCAAGACTGCTGTGTTCTGGAGGGGATATTTCATGATTCCTCACATCACTTGGGCATTATGAGTGCTTAGCAAGTACAGTGGCAACATCCAGATCAGCCAGTGCTGTGCATCCATGGCATGTTTGGGGGATGCAGGCCCTGTCAGGGCCTGGCCAAACTCTCATGCACACATTGTTACTAGCAGGAACTTTCAGCTTGAGAGAAAGCAAACTGCTTTGTCAGATGCTACACAAACAGCCCTACATCTGGTTGGGAACAGATGCTGCCAGGTGTCAGCTGGGTGGATTGCTGCTGTTTTCATCAAATGAATTGAAGTATTGATCTGCCAGGAGCTGGAGTTTGCGTTTTGGAGTTTGTCATTGCCTTCACTGGTGGCAGCTTAAAACCAGTCCTCTGTGGATGAGGCTTACCAGTGCACATTGCAGGAGAAGGGTCAGCCCTGGAGTCAGGGAGTCACCACTGTAAGAGAAAAGGGACAGCACAATGTACACCTGTTCCTGGGAAAAAAGTGTCACAGAAGCCATACAAAGAAGGTAGCTCATGAGAAGGGGTTGGTGGCTCATGGTGCCTCCAGAGAGCTTCTGCAGGGAGAATGCTGAGCTAAGAGGAGACACTGGTGGGAGGGAAGGGACAGACTGGCACAAGCCCTGCTGCACTGCTATGCTCTGGCATCCCTGCTCCTGAGCAGGTTGTACCATGGTGGTGGGACTCCACTCCTTCAGCTGCCCTGGCCAGGTCTCCCCTGCTCCCCACCAGCTGCTGCCATTCCTCCACAGACCCACAGCTGTGGGTGGCACAGGAGTGAGCCCCATCACCAGGGAGAGCCTGAGCAACGTTAGATCCAATTGCACAAAGCTGGATCATGTATCACAAAACCAGCTTTGCTTAGTTAATCCTCTGATTGATTTTAAGGCCTTGCTGAGACTGAAAGACTATTAAGAGATTTGTGCTGGCAGTATCTCCCAGCACAGGAATCACCTCCCCTGCTGTGCACCTCACATTTCCTGGCCATGGCCCAAGCCTTTTCCCAGCACAGGTAAGTCCTTAGATCTTCCACTTAAATTCTATCAACTTTCTCCTTGCTGAGTCTCCATCTGGAAGAGGAACACTTACACACAAGCAGAGGCCACAGGGGGTGCCAGTCCCAGTCCAGCTTTCCAGGCATCGGCTGCAGCCAGGCACCCACAGGGACATCCTATCTGGGGTGGGCTGCTGCTCCCTTGTCTGCCACTGTGGGGGCAGAGGGTCTCTCATCACAGCTTCAGAAATTGCAGCCCAATATGCTTTGTTTTTCCCTGTATTTTTCCTCTCGATCCTTGAATCTCACTGTTGGAAGTTCCCTTCCCCACCTCTCATATGCCTGTCTCCCATATGGGCACTGGTGTTGTCTTGTGCTCAGTCTGGCAGAAGCCTTGCAACACATCCTTGGTGTTCCCTGTTTCCCTTCTTCAACATCCCCAGCCCAGCTTGGATGGGGTGCTGTGTGCTGAGTGTGCAGACCTGAAACGCTTGCTCTTGCCTTTGACTGCTCATGTGCCTGCCTGTTTTCCCCAGCACCTGCCTCCTCATGTCCAGATTCAAACTCCAGATAATGTAGCCCTGCTAGCCTCCTGGGCAGGGCTGTGTATGCTGGGAGAAATGCTAACCTTGAAAATTGGGTGTGAGTCTGTGGGATTCCTCAGATGCTTTCTGCCTCTGGGATTGTGTGGAAGATGCTGAAGTCTGACCTTCAGTTCCAGATATCTCAAGTTCATGTCAGAAATTATGCCTAAGTAACTACCTGGCAGACCACTGTCCTAGATATGGTAAACCAAGACACAAGAAATTACATTTTCTCCTGTGGTTGGGCACCTTCTTTGTTGCAGCAGGTAGAAGCTCTCCAAGGAGACATTTTTAAGGAGCTCTGATCATTGCTCCACTCCACAGATTCTCCAGGGACTGGGGGCCCTGCTGAGCCCCTGGCACCCCTGGCAGGAAGAGCCACCCAGCAGAGACCATCCTCAGCACAGACTGGTGCTGGGCTCAGATGCCACTGAGTGGGATCTGGACACACTTGGCTGTGGTGAACTAATCCTGAGGCACACAGAAAAAGCAGATCCCAGCCCTCTCCCTGGTGCTGGCAAACTGTTACCCCGTGGCTCTGGCCCCAGGATGGCATCTGAGGCCAGGCTGTAAGTGGAACAGAGAGGTGCAGCCTCCTGGATTTCCTCTCTTGGTTATGCTGCAGCTGCAGATGTGGAAGTCTTGGACTGCACCCAGCCTATGCACTCCTGAGCCTCACCACCCAGTTTGCGTACTGGGCACAAAGGCTTGGTGCTGCACAACTCCAGCAGAGCAGGGCATGTGGCAGGTGGCATCTGGGACATGAAACTTTCAGTCCTTCAGACACTGCTGCCAGATCCACTCAGCACAGGCCAGCAGCCCCCCTGCCAGGGGAACCAGGTAAGCCAGGTGATGCTCAGTCCAGGTCTCAGGGCACACCTGTGCACAGTGCAAGAGACCCACCACAGACTACAAGCTGAGCCAGCTGAAAAGGAGGTTTATTACAGCACCTTGAAAGAGGATGAAAAACTCAGGGGAGGGCTTGTAAAGTGCCAGAGGCCTTCAAATGAAAAGATCTTAAACCAAGACCTGATTCTAAAGCACCAAACTCTTTGTCTGGCTCTAATGCCACTTCCCGTCCCTGCTACAGGGCTGAGAAGTGTCATAGATCTGGTGCCTTTTGTTGATGTGACTTGAGCAGTGCACATACCAAGAAGAAGAGCACAGGATGGGGATGAAGCTCTGGCAGGATTCCCAGCACAGGGAACACTCCAGCACGAGTTTTGGAAGGTTTGCAATGAGCACATAAAGCAACTTTGCTCCTTGTGAGAATGACCAGGAAAGGGAGAAACAAGAGATTGCAAACCCTGGTATCAATTCCACATGACACAGTGGAGTAAACAGTGTGAAACACCTGGGAATAAGGTCTCACATCTACTGTGTAACAGAGGCTTATTAGAAGTAGGTTGTGCCATGCAAGTCCAAAAGACTCCTTCACTTGAGACACTGACTTTGCACGATAGAATTCATTTTTATTGCAATAAAACAGTTGATATAATGCTGCATAATGAGCTTAAAGCAGGTAACTGAGCAAAGAAGTCCCAGAGACAGATGGGGGGGGGCAGGTAGGCAGGGTCCAGGCTCACAGTGGCAGTGCCATGCCACTAGTGGGGTGCAAAGTGACCCCACAGAGGATCTAGTTCACAGACACATTCCTCCTGGGGGGCAGAGATGGACAGCAGGATTTTGTGAGCCTCTAACTTCAAAAGATCAGTGGCCATGACAGGTTGAGGATCTGCTGGGATCATATGAGCTGACTTGTTCCTGCTTTTTAAAATAGTATGAGAATTGTGAAGCTGTAAGACAGGAATGTGGGCAGAGACCTGATGGAACCCTGTTGCTCAGCTGAGCAAAGCCCTGTTAATAACCTGAAACCCCTGAGGGAGGGAGGGAAGGCCGGTTCCGGTTTTGCTTAACCAGGGTCTCCTGCTATTACAACATTATAATATCAAAGAACTTTGTGCTGAGAACTAGGTACAACAGCAAGTGCAGACCCAAAAGGACAAACCTGAAGATCTCAGTGGCTTTTGCTGCAGGAGGGTAGAATTTAAGCTACAGTTTGGAGAAACAAAGACTTGGGGGACAGGATCCGTCCCCAGTTACCTTGCAGTTAATGTGAATGTGCAGCAGGATGAGGAGAGAGAGGGGCAGGAGACACGACACCAGCATAAGCACTGACCTGGAGCTATGGAAGGGAAAGTTTAGGCTGGATGTAAGGAAAAAAAAAAGCTATCAAAAATGACTGGCGTAAGAGACTCTTATGGGAGAGGGCTAAAAACAGTGTCACGGGAAATACTTGGAAGTCAGATGCAGTTTTAGCAGGCAAGTTGCCAAGAAAGACTGCAGCAAAGAGCCTGGCTCAGAGGCTCTGCCAGGACCTAGTGGTCCATCCCAGCCCTCCCTAGTTAGTGTCCAAACAGCCCTGGGGACTCAGTGCCTCGACCGGGAAAATGAGGGGGTCCCGCTCACGTAATCAGGGCATCATTTTTGGCAAGAATTGTTTGGACATTTAACATACTAATATTTAAAAAAGAGCAGAGATGTGTTATTTAGAAAACATTCTAGATGGGTGACTGTCTTTTTCCAGGAAAAAATGCATTTGCAGCAAGCACCAGGTGCTGTTGTATTTTAATCTAAGCTAAGTGACTCCTGTTCCAGCTCCAGTACTGATTACTCTCCATAAATCATGCTCTGTCTCACATTCCCTCAATCATACAAGACATCCCTCCATGAACACATCCAGTTAGACTTCCACTCAATTGATCATGATCACTCAGACTTCCACTCAGCTGATCCCAAACAGCCAGCCTTCAGCTGTATTATTCTCCACTGATCACAGATGTTCATAATGTCTATTTCCAGTAACCTCAAACTTCCAACAGAAGGTAGTTCCTGGATAGGATGGATGAAATAATGTAGAAAAACAAATTGTATGACCTAAACCCCAAGTAACAAAATATGTGTTGAAATAGAAATGTTAATAAAGAACCTTCTGCACAATTAGGAGTCATCCCACTAATACTTTGAATGTTTTTCAATGAACTGTCTGGCCTACCTCTCCTGAGACTGAATAACTTCAAACAGTTGAGAATTAGAGCTTGGCTGCACTTGTTATGGATGGAACCAGACAACAAAACCAAGTAAACCAAATGGCAACAAAAACTTCAACGAAAATCTAATTCTACTCTGGTTGTGGACTAATGATTTGGGCTGAGAATGTGCATTTGCCAAACTGCCCCTTTGTATTGTAATGAGTCAAGTCCAATTTCCAATCATCAAACTTGTAGATGGCAGCCAAGAAAAATGTTTAATTGAATGTTTAGTTGAACTATAACACTGAATTTGTAAGTTTGCTGATTGTGGATTGTCTCACTGTCCAGATTTCTCCCGCTAGTTTGAGGTCTTACTTCTGCATTTCAGGAATTAAGCAAGAGGCACATCTGGCAAACAGGTTATTTAGGAGACTACACAGAAATAAATGAAGGAATTTGGACCTGGCCTAAAATCTCTGAGTCCAGAGCCTCTTGTTCCTGACAGGATTTATGGAAGCAGTGCTTCCATATTTATTTAACAGTGAGAAAATAGTAGTTTGTTCAAAAATGTGGAGGTTCTAATAATCTCTAGGTTACACTTACAGTTGTGGTAAGCCCTACTGTGAAGCATTGTCTCCCATGGGAGATGACCTGGTGGTCCCAGCCACAGCAGCCTGATAAAAATTCCCACTAGCAATAAACATCTTATCTTTCCACCTGACCTTGTACTTAGTTACCTCCTAAAAGAACTATCTAAGGTCAGGAGCAGAATTCCTGCTTTGGACTCACAACTCAACCTTTGAGTTTCGGGAGTGGGTCTGTCCACAGCTGAGGAGAGTCTTTCTGTTCCTTCCCACCAAAAACTTGTTTATTGTAGCCTCGGATGAATCTTTCCTACAACTGTGGTTAACCTCTTCCTATAGTTAGGCTCCTTATGATTCACCTATGCTAAATATTTTGCAATTAAACTCCCCCATAGAGCAAACCAAGCCTTTATTACATCTGCAGAAGGCCTCTTTGTCTGGCTGAACCGGGTCTTCTACTTTTGTTCCCATGACTTTTTCCTAACAAGTTTGCAAGCCCTTTTCCTTGGACTGCTGCTGGGACCATAAGCTTTCATGAGGTGATTTTAAAGTACAGACAGAAAAGGTGGCGGTGCTGGCAGTGGAGGGGTGGGGGTGTCTTTCAGTCTACATCATATAGGCCTCTATTCTTTGAGGCTGATAATTTGTTCTTTGGTGAAAAACAACAGTTTGATGAGACGGTTGACTAATAAATTCTCCTCTACCAAATGAACCCCCAAAAGAAAGCAAGGGTTGGGATGTTGCTAAAATCACAAACATAAGAGAGTAGTGAAAAAAGGACATCCATTACAGTGAAAAAAATCTGTGCTATACAAACAGCTCCAAAAGCAAATGCAGGAAAACAAGGTCTAAAATGTTACATCACAGTGACAGACACTTCTGAGTTAAAAAACAGTATTGGCAATATGTCGTTATTGCTGAAATCTATTAGGAAAATGTTTTATGTTCTGAAAGACTACTCACAGTTCAGTAACAGTCCCTCAGGATTTCTATATGAGGGTTTAAAAGCTTTTAGATAAATTCAGGGGGAGAAAAGAATGGTTTAGTTCCAAGTCTAAGCCAAAGTTTGCTGTGTAGTTAAAAAGAGTAAATGAACTTGTGGATGTGACTCCTCTGTTTCCTTCTCACACAGTGTCTTCTACACTTGAACGACAGAGCACAGAACTTGAACACGAAAGCTTCATGTTTTATTAATGGTGTCCAATTCATTTCCTGTTTTCGTGCTGATAACCTGCTGAGGGAGAGGAAGGGAACTCAGGTGGCAAGACCTCAGATCCATTTTTTTTATACCCATGAACAGTTCACAAGTGGGGTATTTCACTCGCAAAATCTCTTTTTTGCATGTATTACTGCATTCTCTGGGAAGCTTCTCTGGGACTTCTGGCACACATCTCTGAAAGGCCAAATGTTTCCAAGGCAAGTTCCCTTTTATGTGATGGCTTTTAGTTTTTGATTCAATCAGTACTCAGTAGTTATTTTCTCTACTGTCCTTTCCACAGGTCTAACCTCATAACACACCAAGTTACTACCCTGGCAGAAATCTCGTAGTCAAACAAAATTCGCATTAGCATTCTACTGTTTGTAGAAATGCCAGTTTATCCCTCATGAAAGATAAACCAATGCAGTGTTCAGCCAAGTAGATGTTCCCAGAGATTTTTAAACTAAAATAATGTTGCTGGTCTTGCAAAATGAAGACATCAGTGTTCCAGAAAGAATACCCATTTTCCTATTCCTCAAGCTGGTAATACAACAAAGGCCTGGGTCTTCTGAAACACTCCTGTTGCTAGCATAACTTCAGAGAAAAAAAAAAATTGAAATTCCCCAGTGATTTTGTACTGGCCAGAGATGCCCCAGTCTGTCTCAGTGCCTCCCATTCCCTTAGAGCAGCAAAAGATTTAACAGCAATGACTTTGGCTTCAGCTGCTTCTTCCTATAAAAGTCATTGGCCACTTTCCCAAGGACAAGAGAGCCCTTCTCGGCACAGCCTGCAAGCAGCCACTGTGGCCATGCTCCATGGCAGGGGTGGGGCTGCACCACTGAGCTCTTGGGGTTTCTTTTAGGACATTTTTCTTTGAAAGATAACCAGAACTGCAATGAGATTGTAACCTCCTGCATTGGCAGGCAGACGTGGTGCCTGGAGGTGCAAGTGCAAGTGTGTGGTCTTGGGTGTGGAGAAGAAAGGAGAAGGGTGGTGGCCTGAATGTTGGAATGGAGTTCAGAGTAGGATTTTATTATTATTTTTTTTGGTTTGCCTTTCCCTCCATTGGGAACCCCAAGGATGAAAAAGCAGGAGTTCCCTGTCCCCGCAGTGGTGGAATGAAAGCATATCAGTGATATGTCATCTAATTTTAGGCCTTCTTCTGAAACCATGAGGACTAGAAATAGTATTATTTTTATCAATGAGAATGAAGATTCTCAGGTAAGTGAGGACCTGTGGAGCTGGGACATGCAGGACTATCCAAATGTTGCCATAGCAGTTTTAAAATATGAAAACTGGCACTTTCCTGCTATAAACATTGGATCCAATATGCACAGCTTGGATCCAATATACACAGACCTGCATGTTCTGCTCGAGACTCAGTGCTCAACTTCTTTGTGCCTCAATTGTTTAGACCTGGACTAACAGGGCTGGAAGAGAGACAGGACTGAGGTACTCTTGAACTATAGACAATATTCTTTTTACATATCTTCAGTGACAAAGATTCCACATGTTTTCTATTTAGTCATTCTTACTGTTCACTTCCAGATATCTATCAGCTGGAAAAAGTCTCCCAGATTTCACTGAAAGCCTCACTACTGTTCAGTGGAGTGTAAGAATTACTGTGTGCCTTTAAATGACCCTCATGCTTGGACACCTTAGTATGGATTTTTTTTTTCCAAAATCTAAACAAAAGGTTAGATTGCATTTTCAAGCCATGAAAGTAAAGTGTGAGGAAGTACAAAGTGTTAAAGGAGTCGCCATTGCTGAAGCTCTGAGTGGGCACAAAGATAAGAAACCACATTTCATTCCCAACACTAAGATATCTGCTGCAAATAACACTTAGGGAGTTGTTGGCTCAGCCAGCCCAGCTGGCATTGCTGACAGACAGTTTTGTTCTCTTTTTGAAGTTTTGATCCCTTCCCCACAGAGGTGTATGGCACCATATTTAACTGCACAGCAGACCTGCAGCGACTGACTCCCCACACATGTTGCCTGGGTATTTGCTCATCCTTTGCTTTAACACCAGAAAATGGTGAAGTCCTGTGTGGAGGCAGCACATATAATAATAATCAGTGCAAGAAGTTTTGGAAAATTAATCAATTTGAAATCATTGACCTTTATTTATGGGCATCTGTCACTTTGAACACTGGTTATTCTCATGTTGGGCTGTAAAAGGAGGGATATTTGCAACTGAAAAGTGAAGAGCTACCAACTATCCAGGCTTCACTAGGCTCTGCAGACAAGTATTGTCATAGGGTGGCATGTTATGTAAGAACTCCTTAAATGCAAGTTATTCTACGTTCTTGGCAGCAGACCACATGAAATTTCCCTTTAGATGTTGATGGGATTTAAAAAAAAAATATATATGAAAATCACCTTATCATTTACAATGCAAATCTTGCAATGAAAGTTAGTAAATTAAACTACAGATTCACCTAAATTGAGCTGGCATTCTATTCTGGTGCTTCAAACTCTGAAAACATTGCTGGCTGACAAAACAAGTCCTGGAATGATTAGCAAAAAACCTCCTTCAGAGGCAGTAGACGAGCAATCCCTTTGAACCTTCACAGCACATCATAAACGCTCAGCAGAGTTACAGTGTGGCAGTCCCAGTGCTATCAATTATTTACCCTTTTTCTGTTTACCTTCAGGCTGCAAGTAATTATTTTTAAATATTAATTTAGTTGTGTCATGTACAGTTTGTGGTTTAGCCCTGAGATCTGAGATATAGAAAAGCAAACTGCATCTCAAATCACATTTAGCTGGTGACGCATTGATAGCCAGATCCCCACTCCAGCTACTCAGCAGCTACACTCAACTTCTCCCATCATTAGAAACAGAACTTTCTTCATTGCAAGAAAGTGAAGGCAATTTTCTTAATAGGAAAAGACACTTTTTTGTAGCCCAAAAGTCTCAAAATTTGAAAAAACTAAATAGGAGAATATTATTTTATTTTAAAAAGTTTGAGTTTTTCTGATGAATATTTTTTTTCTCCTCTTTCAGTTTCCCTCAGAATTTTTCCCAAAGTGTTTTTTTTTTTCTTTATTCTCAGCTAATTTAGCCTAAAAAGGACAAAAAGATCCTAGGAGACAAGGCTTGCCTTCCTGCATTGTGAAGGCACCACTTCTTAGAACCTGAAAAGAGAGGATGGCTCTTGTCAGTGCCACATGAATGCCTCTCCACAGGGGGCTGGTTCTGTCTTTTTAATACTAGAAACACAAATACTCATTTTGATATCTCTGCATGAAGGCAGAGATGTGTGCCCACAGATGTGTGCCCATGCAGTACCAGGTTCAGAGCAAACTGCTGGCTGCACTGATGACAGCAAGACATTTTTAAATTTTAGACTAGTTTGGTGTTCATTTTTATTGCACTGTTGCACTTCAAGCTTTTTCTTAGCATAAGTTCTTGAAAAACCCCTTGATTTTAGCTGTTTCTGAGACAGAATCAAGGAGAAATGGAATGCTGACAATCAAACTTGTGTAACTTCATTGGTATTGCTGATGTTCTGGTGGCACTTGTCGGTCCCAGCATCCATTTCCCATCCTTGGAATTGTGCTTGGCTCTGCAAAATTCTATTAATGCCAGAAGCAGCTCCTGACAGAGAACATGCAGTCACAATTTTGGACTGAGATGCTGCACTGGAAAACAAATATGAGAAAAACTATCAAGTGTAACACCATTCCAGTGAAGGAATGTTTGTAAAATGATCTAGTGAATATCATTGTTTCATGAAGAGAAAAACCACTTCTGTTGAAACAGAAGTATCATAAAAGTAGTCATAAAACCTGCAGCAAAATTGTGAAAACGGGATCAGAAATTCAGTGTTAGCCATTGAAGCAACTATGCTTGAAACCGTTAGAAGATCAGCTCTTCAGACACAAGTGGTAAACAGTGTGAGCTTGTCTAAACCTGTTTTTTATTTTGCATGTCTGTAGATACCTCCACAACAACATGACAGAGTGGGCCTCCTGAACATTATTAAAGTTATTGAACTTCCACAACTTCTATATGATCTGTGGATATTGTGGCAGTGTTTGCAAATATCTCTGAGCTGGGGAAATAACCTTATTTTTGTTAGCTTGGCTCCCATTTACCTCAGTAACAACAGTGACCAATATGCTGCCTGGACAGACGCCAAGTTTCTCTTAACCTTGGTCAGGACATTTAGATCACATCATTTAACAAAGTCATTTGTCCAAGCTGAAGAACAAATTTGTCTGTTAAGGGTAATGATGGTGAGTCCACTTTTCTCACCAGGCACTGCACTTGTGCACCCTGTTCCTGAAGCAAGTAGGCAGAAAGCCACAGACCCCAAAAGTGAATCAGTTCTTTCAAAAGCGTGAGCTGAACCTGAAGCACCACGGACCAGGTCTGGAAACAGCAAAGTCTGAAATGACACTCCTGTGTCATTTCTGAGTGTAACATGCCATCCTACATTGCTTGCAGGGTAAGTGCAGCAATCAGACACCCTGGTTTCAGGTAGAAAGCAGCCTGTTATCAATACAAGTTCTGCAGGAGCTAGACAAGACCCAAAAAACACTAGCATTCAAATGCAGACTTTATCCCAGCTCTTGTTCTTGACACTTTCCACAGAAGTGAATCTCACAATTAGTGATGTCACTGTGAAGCAAATGGGAACGTCTGTGATACCTCATAAATTTCAGGTGTTGACCTGTTATTTTTTGACACAATTGTCTAGAGGCAATTCAAGCATATGTAAGCAGAAAATCTTTTGTGTCTGAGAGCCCCTCAATCCCTTCGTGTTTCAAGGGACATGGACACCCTTAAAGCTACTCTGGCTTTAAGGGTTGAGAAGGAGGAGGAAGGCTGAGGAGGGGAACTGCTTCGCAGCGTCGGCCCCGTGCGGGGCAGGGCGTGGCAGGGCAGGGCAGGGCAGGGCAGGGCAGGGCAGGGCAGGGCAGGGCAGGGCAGAGCTGCTCCCGGCGCTGTCTGCGGTGCTGAAGGGCCACCCCGACCCCCGCCGCTCTCCCAGGGCACAGGAGTGCCCTGAGCCGTTTGGGAAGTTGGGGCGGGCAGCAGCCCTCGTGTTATCTCGGTGAAAGGGAACCTACCAGGAGTTAGGGAAGAGCAAAGGCGGTTTGATTTTCTGCTCAAGATGAATTCTGATTCCCACAGATGGTTTTCAGGGACAATCAGGGCAGCCAAGAAAACAGTGACATGCAGAAATGGCTGATAAAATTGCAATGAAACGTCTGTTGACATTGATTTTGAGCCTGCGGGCAGAGATGAATGATTGAAACACTAGGCTTGTTAAAGCCAGAATGCTTTTGATTTCTCTTCTCTGTGCTGAACAAGATTTAGCTGGAGGGAAGTTAACAATCAGCTAATTGACATTGAATTAAGCATGAAATGCAGTATAACTACTTTTCTTCTGAAGTACTCTTCAGCAATGTTTTAACAAGGCTTTTAATTATTGATTATTGCTTATAACACACAGTAGATCTTTTATTTGTTTTAAAATATCATGTCCTTCAAAGGTATCAGCTCAACTACTCTCTGTAGGTTCATGTCTCTGGTAATGGAAACCAAACAAATAATCAAAGAAAACCTGTAATTTCTTCCTCTGGCAAAGCATCACAGCATTACACATTGTGGGGCCCTTCTAACTCAGAATATTCTGTGATAAGAGTTATCCGGGTCAGGTTAAGAAGTAAATATTCTAAAACGATTTTAGGATGTCCACTGTATCCTTCTGCAAAGGGGAAATTGAGGGAGAACTATGGTGCATTTACAGCCAGCTCACTGAATTGCTCATTGCTTTGGGACAAGCTGTGGCTCAGCCTTGGCAGGCAGCTCAGCACCACACAGCCCACTTCCCCACAGCGAGACAGGAGAGACAATCAGAAGAGTAAAAGTGTGGAAACTAATATGTTGAGATAAAGACAGTTTAAGAGGTAAAGCAAAAGCTGTGTGTGCAAACAAAACAAACCAAGGAATTCATTCCTGACTTCCCATGGGTGAGGCAGGTATTTGTGATCCCCAGGACAGCAGGGCTCTGGCACACCCAACAGTGACTTGAGAACACAAGCACCATTGCCCTGAATGTCCCCCCTTCTTCCTTCTTCCCCATATGATGTCATATGCTGTGGAATATCTCTTTGGTCAGCTGGGGTCATCTGTGTCCTCCCTCAGCTTCTTATCCACCCTCACCCCCATCTTCCTCATGGGGAAGGAGCAGTCAGAGAGGCAGAAAAGGCCTTGCTGCTGTGTAAGCAATGTTTGGCAATAACTAAAACATCAGTGTGTTATCAGCACTATTTTCATCTCAGTGCAAAAGGCAGCACCATATGAGCTACTGTGAAGAAAATTAACTCTATCCCCACCAAAACTGGTACAGATCGGTAATAACATTTGAAGAACTGCCACATGCATGAGCAAAAAAGGAAATGCTTGTTTGCTGCACTGACAGCAGTGGGCACAATCATCACCACTGCAGCTGCATATGCTGCATGTCAGCTACAGCAGGGTTGCTGCTCAGCACACACTGGGGAGGTGGCAAAATCTATGCTGCTAATGGCTGTGGAGAGTGTGAGAGTACAGGGTTTCTCAGAGAATTACACTGAATGCATCAGTACAATTACCAGGAAAGTATTGGTAAAAACCAAACACAAGAGAAGATAGATTTTTGTGTGTTTAGAACCTTACTATTGCAGCACTAGACATCACTCCTTAAGGTAACTGCTTTCTCACCTGTGAGATGTTCTCATTTCCTTACAGCAGCACAGAGGCTTGGGGAAGCCAGCATCTTCTGAAAGATCTCTACCCTGTCAGCAACTTTAAGACAGTGGTCCTTCTACCTCTGATCCTCTTGGGTTTGTTTGTCCAAAAATCCTCCCTTGACCGTGAGAAATTATTGTAATCAAATGTTCATAACTGTAAGAACGTGCTACCACCATCAACACCAAAACTTTTTGTAGAATGGAAGCTCCAGGAGCTTTCATGTTGACAGCAAGGCAGGTGAGGAGAGGATTGCAGCCAGCAGGGCTGAGCCAGATGGGGCATTGTGGGATCAATCTGTTACATCGAGCACAGAAAGGCAAGTGTGCACACAACAGTAGGGAAAAAAGCTTGTGGGAATTTCCCAATTCACTATAAATGGGACAAAGAAAATCATTCCAGTGGTTCACAACACATCTAGCACATTACACTGCCTACAACTCTCCAAGGGGCAGTCTGAAACACCGTGTTCCCTTTCTATTCTCCAGTGCTGCAGAGCTTTCCTTCTACCCTCATCAATAGCCAGGAAATAAGTTTTAGGTTTGTTTTTGTCTGGTTTGGGGTTTTTTGTTTGTTGTTTTGGTTTGGTTTGATTTGGTGGGGGGGGTTTTGTTTTGTTTTTTCTTTGTTTTTATTTTCATGTTTTCTTTTAAATCAAACCTAAGTTGTAGAGCACAATTTATCAAGCAAGCAACACTGCCTAGAGGGAGTGGAGTGCTGAAAAAGGGAGAGAGACAGTATTACTTCAAGCTTTCAGTTCACACACAGCATTCCCATTCAGCAGGTGTAGACATCAAAATAAATAGCCTTCTGGCAATCTTCCAGATGGCCTAAAACTCCAGGCATATTCAGCCTGATTACCTTAGATTTTTTTCAGGCTTGCTGTCTCTGCATTTACTTGTTCTACATCCCTTGCCAGCTACAGAGAAACAGCTGTGTCTGGCCTAGGGTGTGAACATCTGTTTCAGATTGTCATATCCAGCTGTGAGTCTTCTGCAACACAACTCCATTACCTAACTAGTATAGACAAGTGCAAAATAACGAACATTGGAGAAAACATTTTTAAACTACTCATTCACAGGAAAGGGGGACTAAATAAGTTGTGGCTTCTCAAAAAGGCATCCAAGTATAAATGACCAGAACAGGGAGAATATCGGGTGGTACTCTAAAGTGCAGCAGACAAAAACAGTTATGTACTGAAAGGACAGGGTGACTATTATTTCCTTGTCAAATGACTGTTTTAATCTTTAATCTGCTTCAGCCTATTTTGCTGGATGCCATCTGGGTGTATATCTTAATTTGCAGTAATTGCTACTAGTAACCACCAGTGACATGCTGCCTTTCTGAATCCTGAGACTGGATTCAGTCACTTTAATACAAAAGCAAACCTTTAGGAAGCATACGAATGGCAAGAAGAGCTGGAGGATTGAGTTCATCTCCCACAGGCAACAGCCAGCCTGGGAGAGTCAGGCAGGATGGGCAGGTGAGAAGTACTTCAACTGCCTGTGCTAAGTAGCTGCTGCTGCTGCTGTGCCATAAGGGCCAGCCACGGGCCCTGCACAGGAGGATGTTCTACAGAAAGAGGGACAGGGATTTCACACATGTGAGTGCTACAGGCATTAAAGGTGCTCACTGGAATCATCAGTCTGGGCCAGACAGTGCTCAGCTGTTCCCCAGTGAGGACAGGTATGGATTTGGAAGGAAGAAGAGGAAAGAAGAGAAAAGAATATTAATACTTTCCTGCATACCTTTGGCTCAATGAAGGGAAAGCCAGTTTTCTAATCCACTCAGCTCATGGGTATACTTCATGGCACACACAGCCTGCACAGCTACAGGAGAACTGAGAAAACTTCCTTAGGACAATATAAAACTGGAAGAAATGAATGTTTACCAAAGCAGCCCTGTAAGGAAGGTGGAGCAGGACTCTTGTGTTTCACATATCAATATAACTGCTAAGCACATATCAATATAACTGCTAAAGCCTCAATCTGTGCAACTCCATTAAGAGAGCTTAATTTTATGCTACACCTCCATTTTAACTACTGATCCTGGTAACAACTACCACAGCCTGTCTCTGCCCAGGGCATACCCATGGTATTGGGATAACCTGTGTTGCATGTTCTCTGAAAGCCGATCCCTTGAGTTATGCTGTTATCCCTCCACTCTCTCTCCAGGTGAGCACACACTGCCCTGTACATTATGGTGATGTTGGCCCCAGCATTCCCGTGCAAGCTGTAGATTTGCAGTATGCTCAGACAGAGCTGGAGGCAGTGCTGCTCTTACCTGTCCTTCCAGCTGTAGCACTATTCTCTCCTGGGGGAAAATTACAGGTTCTTCTCAAAGAGGATTAGTTCTCATCTCCCATACATTTCTTGACTACTCATCCAGGCTGCTGGTCTCATGAGGAAAGTGTTCCTAACACAACACTTCTCAGCGTTAGGCTTGGCTGGTGGAACTATGGGTTCCACAAATTCCTCCATCCCCCATTCTCTGATTCTGGATGCATCTACTTGTCAAGACCAGGGAGTGTAATTAAAGGGAACAGGTCCCAGGATGCCTCTCCCACTTCTGGCAGCTGACAGAAGGTGTGAGCTCAGCATGGCTGAATTCCACATCTCAGTCACACCCTTTGGAAACTCTGCAGTACATCCATCATACCAATAGATCACAGTGCCAGCCATGGTGACCACCTACAATACTGGGTTATGGAGCTGAGAAAAACAGCAGTCCTATTTTATACTCCTTGAAGAAGAGTCTCCCTCGCTTGCAAGCACTGGCCCTTCCAACTCTCTCTGCCTATTAGCAGTAACACGCTGATGATCTGTGCATTAGTCTTCCCCTCTCATTCTTCCATGTGTTTTCTTCTGGATGAGTGGTTTGGCTCTTTGTGTTTTTGAGAGGAGTTCTCAGGCCATCCTGAGATGGTCTCCTTCACTAATCATTCCTGATGGCCCAACAGGTTCCCATTGTACTATTACTCTCAATATTAATATGAGAATAGTTATATACAACATAGAAAAAAGGACCCCAGATGGATCTGAGAGCAATATGTGTTTCAGTAGGCTAAAATGTTGTGAGTTGCTTTTGCTTTCATAGGTTTTCTGCCAACTGGGAATTTTCCCTGAAGGAAGTTTCAAAAACCTTCTCAGCCTCTAGGAAACTATTTGTTTGGCACAGTTAACTTAGGAGCTCTTAAAATTTTGTCAAACACATCAAACCAAATGGCCCCCAGCCAAAGATCTTGCGTAGCAAGTTTCAACCCACACAAACTTCTAACGCTAGCTTGTGAACCCCTGGAAACACAGGCTTACAAAGGACACTGCAAACAGAGGAGGACCCTCTAAGGCTTTGATCTTCCATAAAAAAATTAACAGGAGTAGTTTCCTTTATTTTAGTAAATCTGGTGGGTTGGTTGTGTGGTACCTGTTTATTCATTTGTTTCAAATTCAACTGTAAGTCTTTGGGGCTAAGTCTGACAGTCCAGGTTATAAAGCCCCTTCTGAAGTAGGAATCTGTCCCACCTGGAAGCTGCTTTAATATGGTCAATCATTACCAGCTGCAAGGCCTGGCTGTCTGTCCTTTTCTCCCCCCAGGCTTTACAAAGTGGTAAGCAATCTTTCTGCATACACCTTTCTAGAACTCTACCTTGTGTAACAACAATCACGTACACTGTTCTCAACAGCCTCTTGTAGGAAGCTCTGAATAGAGGATGTCCAGTGCCAATGGGAAGAAGGCTGACTTCCAAAGCATGCTGCTGCAGAATGAATTCTTGCACACCTGGCCTCTGTACCACGACATATCAACACAAATGACTACTGTGATCAAACCTGATAAAATGAATTTCTATAGATGCTACATATAATCCAAGATGGATGTTTGCTTTTTTAATTATGCAAAAAAAATGAAGTAAATGATTAATTACTCAAGACACAGGTGTGTCTTTACGGAGACTGGTGCCCTGGACACTTGCAGCTTTCTTCGTCATATTTACAAAGCAGTGTGAGCTCAGGTAACTTGAAGGACAAAGATGATGCAGAGACACAGAGCACCACATCATGGCCTCTCCAATGTTCATGCGTGTCTTTTTTAACTATACCTAATAAAGCTCAAATGACAATAGGTGACATACTGTATGTGTTTTATCTCATTATTAATTAAGCATATTTATCTCTTAAATCAGATGTGACTTGCACCACAACATCAGTAATTAAATTAAATATTGATGTGTGATGGTTGTGTGCCGAGGCCGTATGGGTAAGTGGAATTGCCATATCTAATTATCATCTTGCAGAAGTAGCCCCATTAGGTTTGTTAGTTAAATCTCAAAATGGTAATAGTAACAAAAGTGTAACTACCACTTAATGACACTAATTAATAGGAGCCTCATCAAATTTGATGAATATCTTCATCCTGTTTTGAGGGCTGTTGACTAGACTTTTGTTGCATTATTGTGAAGTCATAAACTATTTAGAACTGGTAACTCTACTATGCTTTACCTTCAAGATTGTGTGGCAAGGCTGCTTATTTGCTCCTTTGAAGAAACATACAGTAGCATCATGAAGCTAAAGATCAGCAAAGCCCCTGAGCAGACCCTTCCTGTCGGTATTTCAGCAAGCACTTGGCCTTCCCTCTTCTCACGAGTACACTGCTTGTGTGTGAGAGAGGCTGTGACTGTCTAGAGAACCCACTTGCCCCCTCTCAAACATGCAAAGTTGGGTGGTGCCCTGGGTTTTGAAGTGTTACCTTCTGTCTCATTAAATAGAGCAATTTCTCCTTGGAGAAGACTACAAGGATTTATTTTGTTTTTATTTAACACTCATTAAATTCCAGTGCCTTATAAGCAGTTCAGTGATGCTACCACAATTCTGATTACCATTCTACTGCATGCTGAACTGAGAATACAAAATTACTTCACTTGGGATTAGATACAGGTTTCAGCCAGGATTTCGGGATGAAGTCCAACTATATCACTACTTGCAAAACATAATTCAAATAGTAATTGTTACATAGTCTGGGTAAGTTACATCATTTGAATTGATTAATACTCATGTTCATTTAACTACTACAGATGCTATTCTCAGCTGTAACTGAAAAAAGAAATGCATTATGAGATTGTTCCCCAATTTGTGCTTTAGAAACTGTTTTGAAGCCAGCCATCCTTCCCAAGATTCAGAGAAAATAATTTTTCAATAACAAGACTCCTTCTGCTACTCTTAAAAATGAAAATGACAATAAAGGGCATCATGTCTGACTAAGTGTCTCAGGGCTTCTGCAATTCCATCTTGAGGTTCTGGCAGTAAGAAGAGAGTTGAACACCAATTTTCTTCCCTTCTTTCTGATCACAGCTGATCTTGTCTGGGTTAGAGAATTTTATTGTTCTCTATAATGAAAGATTACAAGAGATATTTCTTATTCCATTATCACCATGCCTGTCTGCCCTTTTTACTGCTGTTTCTTCCACAAGTGTCTTCCTCTCCTATTTTATTTACCTTCCAAACCTATGCACAGAGCAAGTTACTGTAAAATGCTGTAAAAATTTGATTAGGAAACAGTTGGATATTTTGACTCACACATGATGGTCCAACAGCACAGAACTGAGCTGAATCACAGTCAAAACAAACTGTTTGCTAAGTGGAAAAGCAACAACGTAGCAACATGCACCTTTGTGCAGACTGATCATTTAAAAATTAACAAATATTACTGCTAATGGAAAGAGTCATCATTTGTCTTGAGCTTTATATCTTCAATTAATTTCTAGGATCATCTGGTTAAGCAACCCATGAGATGACCATTTGTCTATGCAAGAAGCTGATTAAAACATCTGTGTCTTCTGGGAGCCCAGGCTCAGTTGAGCCATAGGTCCCATGGACAGAGTTTTACAATGTATGGCTCTTCCAAACACAGGTCTTCAACACCACCACCACTACAGGACACTTCAACATAAACCATCAGTCAGCAGCAACCAGCTTTTGCTCAGTATCCTGGACCTTTACTTCCATGACCCCACCTGTGCTGCATACTTGTGGTTTCATCTGGCCACCCTGCCTGACAGAGTGTGCCAGGCACTCTAGACAGAAAACCAGGCTGCTTCAGCCCTTAAAAATAGCATGATTGCATAGAAAAGGCTTTTTGGTCCTTCCTGGAGTCTAGTTGGCAAGAAGAGACTGAAGGGAAATAGAAAATACGAGGCTGCATTTTGGCAGATACTGCTCTCCAGACAGCACAGCATCCAGCCAGTGGGGAAAGACTTCTTTTGGTCAGGCACAAATGTTACCTGGGCCTGTTTAGCAGGTATAAGCAAGCTTAGAAGTTCTCTATATGCAGATACTAAATGCAAATGTTACCTGTGACAAGTGGAAACATATTGCATGTTATAGTGAAGTAGTAGAACAAGTTCTCTTATTTTTTCTACAGAGCAGATTCATACCTGCTTATGGGATGAATCTCCCAAAGCACTTTGGGATGCAATTTTGGAAGCTCTTTTCCTAGCACACTAAGGGCCAAATGAATTATCCTTTGTGCTAACCAATGAGGCTGCCTGTCAGATTCACTGATATTCCAGGAAGCTTCCTGCCAAGAATCTCATTTTATGATTGATTTTGGCCCAGTGAGGCAGAATTTCCCTTTGCTCCAGGCTGCCACCCATCTCTCTGGTCCTGCACTACCCTGGCTCACACTTGGTTTCTCATGGCCATGGCCAGATGCTCAAACGAACAGCATCACACACAAACAACTGTTCCACCCATTATAGTGATTCATGATGTGGAATGCAGGTATCTTGTAATGCCACTGGTCACAGTTGACCGTATTGCTCCTGGAGAGGGCACAAAAACAATCTAAACAGGAGGAGACATTGAAGAACAAGCCTGGTCCATGAAGGAGAGTTTACAGCAGAGAGGAGTGGAACGGCAGAATGATAAATGACTTTAGTAAAACAACTTCAATTTCTGACTAGCTCAGGACCCTGAGTTACTGGCAGACAGCCTGCTCCCTAAAGATGTCAGCAGCAGCCCCTGCCAGTGCTCCCCTGGCCCTCCATCGTCCAGCCCTGTTCCCAGGCCCACTCGCCCATTCCAGTAACGCTGAGCTCCTGTTTTCCCTCTCCAAGCCAAATGAACGTTGATAGCAGTGGAACCATCCAGATTTCATGCTTTTAAATAACACATGCTGTATTCAATGAATTTCAAAGACACGCTAAACCCAAATTACTGCTATCCATGGATCTTGAGAAGCTTTTATAAATGGCTGCATTACAGTGTAGTACAAAGCAGTGATTTCCATAATGCTTGTCTAATGTATAGAGCATTTTACATAGAACAGGCCCTGTTTCATCTTGAAATGCTTTTTAATTAATTCAATTCATTAATACTGCTTGTCATGGCTAAACTCTTGAGACTTAACAAAAACTTTACTTGAGCAGTTGTCAACACATTTCATTTAAACATATGTTTTTGAATGCTTTCTGGTAACATCACTATTCTTCATATGTAGAGTGCAGTACTTAAATGTATTAAACAGAAGAAGGGGGCCAACAAAAACCTTTCTATTGACAATGCTGCATTTGGAGATGAGAGATGGGTGGGCCAATCTAGGCATCATTCTTTTCACAACCCTTAGATTAACCAAAGTGAAACCTCTTCCACAGTGTATGTAGGGCATATGAACATATCCTGTTCATAGAATCCCATAATGGTTTGGATTGGTAAGGACCTTAAAGACAATCCAGTTCCACCCCCCAATTCCCACCTTCTACTAGACCAGGTTGCTTGCAACCTGGCCTTGAACACCTCCAGGGATGGGGCATCCACAACTTCTCTGGGAAACCTAATCCAGTGTCTAGTGAAAGATATTCCTGCCCATGGCAGTGGAGTTTGACTAGATGATCTTCAAAGGTCTCTTCCAATACAAGCCATTCTATGATTCTTTAAAGAATATAAGAGCATTACTATTCCGGAGGAAATTAAGGAAGGCTCTTTATGGACTCCCATTTGTATCAATCTATAATTGCAGATTTTATTTGGACCGATCCAGGGATGTGTTCATCACTAGGAAGAGAAGTGTTCCCTTTATAATCCTACAACAAAGCCCATCTGCTTTCAAGCGCTGCTTCCATTTCAAAATACATCTCCCTTTCCTTTTATCCCCTCTGAGACCACAGTTACACAGCTGCTAACACAGCACAAGGAGGAAAGTGCTGTTTCCCCAGTGCCACCAAAGTCTTTTAATGCTTGCAACAAATTCCATTGAAGTAAACCATTGGAGACAGGGTGACAGCCATACATTAATATTCAAGAGTTCAGAACATTTGACCTTTAAACTGCATACCTGGACAGAATGATGCCTTACGGTCTGCATGTCATTAACCAGAGCATGGTGCTGACCCACAGATCCAGGAATAATCTGCTCTACCTAAGGAAGAGGGAGCAGGATCACATTGGACAATATGTCCTGGAGTATAGACAATACCTCCTTTAAACAGATCAAACCTGCCCTAGAACTCCTCCCAACACTCCATGTCTGTGTTTGCTCTGCATGGAAACTGGATAAGGAACAAGACTGGAAAACTGGGACCTTCTCTTGATGTATGAATTACAGTAAATACCTTTATTTTAAACAATGGGAACAAATATTTTACTGGATTTTTTTTAAGGCCAAATTCTGTCCAAGGAGAGAATTGTTAAATGTCTCAATAATATAAAATGTTGAAAATGCTTTCTATAACATTTCCACTGATTATTTGGTTTGTCCTTCCACACCCCAGGCCTCGCTGTCTATCTGTATTTTAAGCCACCTTTCTGGCTATGGTCTCTAATGCTTTTTAATGCTGTCTCCTGTGTGTGTTTTGTGTAGTGGAATACTTTACAAATCAAAATGTTACTGGGGAATAAGCCTATGATCTCCTGTGTAACATTTCCTGGCTCTACTGCACACACATCTATTGTTCAAGATTGAATTGGTCCCAAGAAGCAACAGAGCATGTGAAAGCTGCTATGAATTTTGCAAAGTGGCTTCAGGGCAGTAAAGCACATCAGAAGAATAAGGTGCAAAATCTGAAAATCTAAATTTAGGAATGTCGGTCAATATTGAAGATCAAAAATAAATAAATGCCCTTGGTTATAGCTTTTGTGCTTTTATCTTGTGACATTCCTAATAGAGTTGAAAGGAGCGTGCATAGCCAGGCTACAAAATAAAACTAATTATTAAATAGGTTTATATGTTTATATGCTAGCCTTTACTTAATACTACACGTGATTGATTTTGTTAGCCCTTTCCTTCCCCCCCCCGAGTTCTTGCATTCCTCACCTATTCAGTGTTTTTTACCTCTCTTACAGGGTACCTTCTATTTAGTCCTCAGGGAACTGCAGGATTTTGGAAGGGGTAATGCATTTCTATGGAGCTAGCTCATTGAAGTCACTCATATTCAACTTTGTGCAGCATTTTTTCATGCAGATATCAAAACAAAACTGCAAAACCCAGCACATTCCACTGAATGAAGACTGAGAGAACATGCCTTTACCACAGCTAATCGATGCAAATTTCCCTCAAAAATTCCAATAGAGATTTCAAAAACTCCCACACAGGTGCTTCCCCAGATACTGTTCTAGTCACCAGGGTCCTCTGGCCAACTGGTGTTTGGCCACCGTGCCGAGGGACGAACACACCGTTGTTCCTGACATTGCTTCCCTTTGTTCAAATGGGATCCCGGGCACACTCCCAGAAGCAATAGGATCCTTTTCTACATATGGCTGCTTTGGTTTTTTTTCTTTTTCCAAAGCCACAGTGTACTATGAGACTAAACTGAAGGTTTGATTAAGGTGAATTAATTGTATACATATAATAATAATAATTATGTATTTAAAAACTTATAGAGAAAACATTATACTTCAGTATTTCTGTTTCACTGAAACCATTTTGTGTGGGAAAAATCACCTGGGTCATCCAAATTTACTTAAAGATCTGTGCAAAATAGTAACATGTGGAACCAAAAGGTAATCAAAAATTCTTTATTTAAAATTCCCTGAAATTAATTGAAGTTTCCATGTTTAGTGAGAGACAGAATTCCTCAAGGACACTGTTCAGAGAATTACAGTGATAAAACAGATAGGAATTATAGAGAGAACCATATGTGTGGGGAAAAAAAGAATCTTTTATGTGTAACTAAGCACAAGAAATGGTAAAAAAATAAAAACCAGTAACAAGAAACTATTTCCAAATTTGTTATGTATGCATACAGCATATAGCCTAATGCAAAGTAATATGTTGCAGTTATTTAATATCTTTCTTCAAAGGTTTTGTTAATACATCAATGACTGAACATCTAAAGGGGAAAAAATATTTCTCTTTATAGTTTTAGATAATTGTCCCTGAAAAAAACCCAAACCTTTAATTACAACTCAGATGAAGAAAGCTTGATTTGTGTGCTGTGCCCAAATGCTGAGGAGTCGGATGTAAAATATTTGTAATATTTAGGGAACCCTGAGTTTTACATAAAAGTAAACAGCATTGCCTGAAGGCACAATTTCCAGCAACACAATAAAATGTGCAGTGAATTTATGGCGGCCATCCATTAGCTCTTACCAAGGCAACGTCGCCCATATCTGTCGTCCATCATTATAATAGAGGGTTAATGCACCGAATTTACATAAAAAAGTCATATTGTCTGCATGAATTATTTACACTCTCAGCTGTTTTTACAGCTTGGTTTCAAGCTGGATTCTGGGAGAGATTCTGCCAGTAAATTACTCTGTGGAGACCTGACTGTATAACTACAAACAGAGCCTGCAAAGAAAAGAAAAGAAAAGGGGAATGCACAAGCCAGTGGTTGTAATGGGAGAACAAGCTGAGGCTTTTCTTTTACATGCACAGGAAGAAAAGGAGGGCAGGGAAGTTCACCTGAAAAGTTCTGTACATACAGCTAAGCATTAGCATCTTCCTGTCTCACAGCTGTACACATCAATGTGATCCTGTTGTAGGTATGTTTAATTCCCAGGCACACAGTCACAGAGCTGCACACTCTGTCTTTGCACAATGATATGCTGATGAAAAAATCAGGTCTCACACCACATCCTCCCCCCTCCCCACCCCAATCTATCTGTGCACCAACACCAATGGGCACAACTGGGTATGGGCTGCCCCAGGACATGGGAACATCAGTCCTGTCCTGCTACAAGGATGACAATGAGACCTGCATGTTATATTCACAGAATGACATGTGGAAATTGTTCTGGATAAGAAATGACATCCAGTAAGTTCAGGACCATGATTATTTGATGACAGACACGGAATGTCACCTGAACCTATTACAGTTACATGGTCAGGGAGGGTTTATTATTATTATGAAATCCATTTTCTTCTTGAAAAAATTGAATTCAAATGTTATTTTGGGATTTATTTGAACTAGCTCGTTTCCAACTCATTCTATGGTTGATCAAAAGTGGGATGATCCAATCCAGGTTTACTAAGAACTTCCACAATCTTTACCTGGCTGCTTGCTCTGCTATTCCATAATAATCGAGCACCATAGCTACCATGGCAACCGACATTAACTGATACAAGTGATATTAACCACAATTCTGTCTCCTCTACAGTGTGTCACAAATTTGTTACGAGTCTGACTTAAGATCCTGCTGTTCCAGATCAGGAAACACCAAACTCATGCATGGCAGAGTCCATGACCCTGTTGAGTGACACCTCTGCCCAGTCCCCAGTGCCTGCCATGGCCCAGAGGAGTATCCTGCTGTCCTGTCACACTGATCCCCTACCTACAAGAGCCATTTTCCCCTGAGGATGTTCAGAGGCAGGCTTTGCAGCCCAGTCATACTCTGAGAAAGCTCTGTGCAACAACAGCATGTGACATCACCAAATTACAAATAGACTGGGCCAGTATTGGTAGTTCTTCCTCCTGATTGTTTACACCCTTTAAATATTTGCAGACTTATGCACCATGCTGCAGGTAAACCAAGATATACATATTTATCTCACTTAATCTTCCCTCATAAATCAATCTTTCCAGTCAATCTCTCCACTCACTAATTATTTTTGTTAGTCTTCTCTGAACTCTCTCCAATGTGTCAATCAATATCTTATTGGTAATGAAGTACTCTGTAAGGGGCACAGTATTCCAGAGGCAGCTGTATACAGTGCAACGATGCAACCAATATGGATTTTCAGTCTTCACAGGAAGGATGATGTCATGGTAAGGGCACAAGACCAGGGTTTTGGAGACCTGGGCTCATGTTCTTACTATGAGAGACTCTTTATGTGACCTTGGTCAAGTCATTTAGTCTGTTCTTTAGTTAAGTATCTATAAATGCTGTGTTGTTTGGGATACACTCACAGTGAAATATGATGGTATGTGCAGCCAGATAAGGGTCTGGCTATGTAGACAGGAAACACTAATACCCAACCAAATAGCAGTTTTCTGGTGTAGTTCATTTGCTTTTGCTATGGAAGTACATCCAGCTGCTCCTTGGTACAGTGCTGTTAAACACCACCAGACAGCAGTGGCTCACCAGTCATTGTACCTGGGACTTTTAGCATTTGCTATATTGTGACCACATCCTTCCGTTTTACTTTTAGCCAATCTCATTTATTGCATACTCATTCAAACATCAGGACCAGCTTCAGTTGCATCTTCCAAAAAAAAAAAAAAAAAAGAGTAGTTTGAAATGTCAGAACTTCCATTTCCTAACGGCTGAGTTGTAGATTTCCTTTACTGGGCTCAGTGGGATGCAAAGAACAACTATCAGTACAGTCCTGTACCCAATCCTGGGTCCACAGAGGGCTCTGGGGGTTGATCTGCTGCCTCAAGGCACAGTACTGTGCAGCCCCTGTGTGCAGAAGGACCTCACGTCCCACATCTGTCACCGTGCCCAGGTGACTTGCCCAGCAGAAGCACAGAAGCTGACCTGGCTTGATCAATCGGGTCTTACTCCAATACAAAAGCAGCACTGGACTCTCTGAAATCATTCACCCTGTTACTTTTCCATAAAATGTATAAACACTGCGTACCATTAAAGATATATAGGGATATGTAATTAATGCATGATTAAAACCTGCCTAACTAAATTGTTTTAAGCTTTTCTTTTATGAATCTTATGTTCTTTTTCTTTCTTTTTTAGAGGAGAAGGCTAGGAATATCAAAATAACTGAAGAAAGCAAAGAAGTCTGAGGATTGCAGTTATGATTCATCAAGCTCCCAGAAATGCATTATAATGTACTATAGGCTGTAAGACTAAAAATTATTCCCCACTGAAATGGTATTCACACAGCTTTTGCTGTACTGAGGCGTACATCGTAATATAATCATAATAACTAAAGTAAGTTTCCCTTGGGGATTATACCTCTGTGTGATTTAATCCTTAAATTTGTTTTGCTTTCATCCCCAGGAGAAGAGAGATTTCAGTTATAAAGTATTCTTCCTAGAAATATCAGACACTGCACATGCATTTGTAATCTGCACTTATATTTACAAAGCCCAGGCCAGGGGAGAAGCAGAATTGGGAGCATAAATGTTGCAATTTTGTTTGAAGAAACATGGGGGTTTTTTTCAAAAAATGAAGGGCACAGCAGGGGATGAGTCCTGCTCATCCTGGAAAGTTCCCCACAGGACTCTCCCTTCATTTGACAGAGGAAATTATTTGCTTTCAAGAGAAGGCTGTCACTCAGAGTGTCTGAAAAGGACAGATCAGAGAGAAAGGATTTTGCATGATAACTAATAAAGTGTGGAATGAAGTGGAAACTCGCTGTAAAAACTTCTTGAATTTCTGTGTGATAATGGGTCAGTTAATGTTTTAAAAGACAGTGTGTGGACACTTCAGAGGTTAGGTCACAGTGATTTTCTTATCACAAAGTGTGAGAAGAAAAGCAGTTAGCAGCATATTTATAATGCAAGTCAAACTATGATCTATCTATTCCATTGTTAAGACTGTTGTTAAACACAGCAGTCCTTTACTGAGAGATTTTACCAAATAACAGTGATTTTGTCAACACACTAGTCATTATTCATGCTTTTCTTCTGTACTCAACTTTGTTCTCAACACATTTTCATAATACTAAGTGGCATGTACATCCTTCACCTGGGATAGAGTATGTTCACCTTAAAAAAAAAAAAATAGCTCACAAGCCAGTTGCACTTCAGCGCTCTTGAAGCACAGATGAATTAGATCACAAATCAAGGCTTATCTACCAACAGCCTTCACCTATAGGAAACTATAAGGAAAGTCTGCATTATGTTACAGCTTTATCACCTTTTGGGAAAATTACTAAAATAATTTTCTTCACGTGACAGTGCAGGGAAACTGCTCCAAATACTAATTTGAGAAATACAATTCTTAATTAGCCACTTTCAGTGGACAGTAAACCACTACACTCCTTTTTCAAACATCTACTAGAGAACAAAACAGTGTAGTCATCTAGTGGAAATAATGAATGCCCTGCCATTTGAGCAATTTAAAAATAGCCTGGGAAAAAAAAAAAAAAGAGACAGAAAGACCCAGTTTGAATCATAAATATACTATTAAAGATGAATTACACGTGCAGCTGGTATGCATAGCTCCATCCAGGCATCAGCTGCAGCTGACATGTAACACATCCCAGGCAGCAGAGACAGCTTTTCACACACATGAACAGCTTGTCTCAGATGATGCCCGTGGAAGGGTAGCAGCAATGCTCACAAGATAAATGTCCCCTTGATTTTTAAAGACTCATTTGTTTATACTACACCTTCAAAATCAATAGTCAACTGCCAAGATATTCCCAGTTCTACTGGAGACAATGCAGAAGCAAAACCATTTTCATGATCTGTGAAGTCAGGACATAAAGGTACTTCCCTTGCCATTTTTTCCCTTTTAATTTGGCTGCCAAGTATCAGAAGAAAGGGCAAGCTCGAGGGCTCTGCCATTGGTTTCACCACTCTCAAAAGCAGCCCCAGCTCTTCAGGTTGGATGCCAAAGCTGTGCCAGGAGCTTGTGAAGCCCTGAAAGAAAGAGGTCACAGCAGGAAAATAGTTCCTAGCTGGTTTCTCCAAGGCAGTTAATCAGATTGTATTTGTAGGAACTTCAAACCAAGCATGTGCTTTTACTTCCTCATTGTGATGAGGTTACAGTTAAGCAAGATCTAATGGGAGGAGACCTTCTGACATGAAAATCACCTGGCAGAAAGTCAGTTGTGCACAAAGATGCATGGACTTCTCAGGCCCCCATCCGGGTGCAATGTGTTGCAGGGGAGCAGGTATCAGTTCAGCAATCACAAATTCCTGAAGGGCTACTGCAGAGCTGAAAAGCTCAGACAGACATTGCTAAAGCTTTATGGGACTTACTTCTCCAGGGAGACAAAGCAAAGGACAAATGCCTTCTCATTAGAGTGTTTTAAGGCAGCTTCTTGCACAGATAGTTCACCAGCACCTACTGGCTTTACAGCAATGCATTTGTATAATTGCATGCATTGTCCTGTCCTGGTTTTAAGTGTGAAATGTGTCTGAGAGCACATTGCCCAAGGTCTGGGGTCTAATATCATTGCTAAAAGCTCTACGGCATTGTCTTTTCACATATTTGTCTGGTCTGTCTTAGAATTTACTGCTCAGAGAATGTCATTTTCTGATACTGTCTTGGGTTACATATGTTTAATAACATGGATATAATGTCACACCAAGACAGCCCTTGGCAGTCTGCAAAAAATAACCCGAGATGAGATGATACTGAGCCACAGCTGCGTAGTACCAGTCAGTATGGCAAGTAGCCCAAAACCATCAACCTGTCATGGCAATGCTCTTGGTGGCTGAATGATAAGAACCTTCCCCAATTCACTGCTGCTGCTGCTGTTGTTTGTGGCCAAGTGACAGTGAAGCTTCCAGCCCATGCTCAAGGACCGTCCCTCTGCCCTGACCACCAGTGTGCCCACTTGCCAAAGGCCTTGCCGTAGCCTGTAGCATTCACAGGGCACACACATGTCTGGGGCAGAATTCCTGTCTGTGCACACCAAGGAAGAATGTCACACTGCAGCCTCACGGTCTGAAGCACCAGAGTAAGACTGTCAATAAGCAGCTACCACACTACTTACTCCAAACCATTTCTCTTCAGTCAACACCTACGTAGGAATTTTCAAAAAAACCTCAAGTGAAACATTTGAGCAAACATTGCTAATCAATTTTAATCTGAAAGATGCTACAGAAATGTTAAATGTGAATCACAACTTCAAAGGAGAAATTTAGAAAGGTTTTAAGTAAGTTGTGATGCAGCCTTATGGTGATTTGAAGAGAAAGTTTCCTTCACACTTCTTGCATGTTTGGAATTCTTTAAGTTCAAATCAATTTTGCCAGCACTGTGCCCGACCTGGTCTCTCTTTGTGACAAGGGTTCTGAGGCCCAACAAATACTTCAATGGAGAACTAAACCCCAGGTTTGGCTACAGCCATAGCTTTGAGGAAATTACTCTCTTTCTGTAATAGGTTCTGGGGTTATTCTGAGGTGATACACAGTATGAAGTTACTACACTGTAGCTGTGTTATTTATAGCACAGCTCTATTGATCCCATAAAGCTTTCCTAAAGTATAGGGTAATGTGAATTAATAGCTTTTACCTGGTGCTAGGGGGCATGTAGACACGCTATAAATTAGACAGTCCCTGCCCCAAAGTGCTCACAAACCAGATTAGAACAAGATGCAGCAGGTGGAGGAGACGGACTCATGGGGAGGGAGGAGGAGGAAGTGGAAAGGCAGCAGCATTACACATGAAGAGAACTCTCTGCTCAGCAACAGCCAGGCATTGCCAGCTGGCAGGGAACTGCAGGCATCAAAGACGAGTCTACATAGGGCCTTAACGAAGGTTAAGGAAGTGACTGTTTTAAGGGAGTTTCCCTTATGTATGTATAAGAAATAGCCTGTGGGTAAAGCACGTGGTGCTTGTGGGTGAAGCAGACTAGTAGGCAGCTCCGTCTTCCCAGGGGCTGGGTGCTACTGCTGATCTACTGGGTCAAGAAAACTGGCCTGTGCAGTGTGCCTGACTGTCTTCCATTCACTCAGATACCCCTCTCCATCTCTGAATTTCTATTCAGAAGATAGCGAAATAGTCTTTAGAGGTGCTAATGATGTCATTATAAAAACACACAAAAGACATCTCAACATTTCAAAATAAATTCAAGCCAAGTGCACTGCCAACATGCCACACTCCGTGGTTCCTCTTTGAAATAAATGGCTTTATGCACTTCAAAGAGGGCTTTGTTTCACTTGTTTAGCACAGGATGCAAATACCTTGTCAGACAGAGCAAGAGAGAAAATGCATTTTGCACATGGGGAGCAGAAATACCCAACCAGACACACAAATGAGAATGAGCTCAGGTGTGGGAGGCATGGCAGGTAGGGGAAGCATTAGATTTCTTCTATCTAGTTTATTCAATTTTTAATTAAAATTATTTGCAAAATCAAATCTCCTTGCAACAAGGGCAGTAGAGAGATTTTCTGAAAGAGCTTTCTTTGCACATATAAAACCAGAGTAGGCGAACTGAACACAGAAATGCGAGCATGGCCATGACACAGTCTTCCATCTCACTGTGTAACAGCTCAGACATTTTCATTCTTCTAGAAAAAAACTAACACTTTTTTAACAGCTCACACAACTGACACATGGGAGAGGATCTTCTGATATTCCCTAGGTAAAAGATCACAGATGCTCTTTACCCCTCCAAGTGTTAGTCCAGGAGAGGTAACATTCGGAGGGCAGCATCTGCGCTGAGCCTGGGAGGAGCTGTTCTGACAGAGAACCCTTGTCCACGCTGCTGAGTGTGCAAGCACTGCTCAGGCCCCTTACAGCAACTCTCAGGCAGAAATACATCTCCCATCTCTGGGCCCTCCCCTCTCAGTGAGGTGGATCACCTCAAATCTGTGCCAGAGAGGAGATTATTTTATCTGGCAGAAATGAAGCATTACCTCAGAGCCCTACAATGAGCTTACTCAGTGTTTCTGAAAAGTCAACCGCTCAGTTTGCTCATTAGCAAATGTGCTTTGCCCCTCACCAGGAACTACCCCCTGAGCCAGGGCCTCAGCCTTGACCACACAGAACTGCAAACCCACATTAGCTGGATGCTAACCAGAGCAGGGAGAGGGAATGGGAGGACACAATACACTGCAGGCTGCTCTTCCCTGGGCTGTCCTTTGGGTTCCAAAGGGGCTGGGAGGGAAACAAAAAAAAAAATTCACATTCTTACTTCTCCCAGATACTAAGAAGTTGTCTTCCTTGGAGAAGATCTTTCTATTCTGCCTGTTGACCTGCTTCAGCAGAGCTTGTCCAAGTTAGAAATTACAACAGAATCATACAGTAGTGTGATAATATGGGAATTTTTAGGGGAACAGCATGGTAGAGGCCCTTGAGAAGGAGATGAGGCTTTTGAATAGCAGCTGATAAACCTAATGCAGGGAAGAAAGAAAAATTTGTGCACATTTGAGCTGGATATCCACTGACACAAAAAGAATCAGAGGTTGGCTTTTCCCTTCACTTGCCAATTCTGCAGAGCAGGCAAGAGAGATCGTGAAAGACACTTCACAACTGGAAGAAGTTACACCATCCTGAAATCCATTCACTCCTGATCTGGCATCTCTTTCCAACCATCTACTTTTGTCAGGGGTCCCTTCACCAAAAGGCAGATATCTGAAAATGTTATTAACCTTCCTGAGCAAAGCAGAAGAGCTTGCAGGATTCTGAAAATTTTAATCTGGGGCTGTCTGAAGAGAGACTGGAAGGGGGTTGAGGCCTTTCATCTTAAATTTAATAAGGTAGTGGCTAGGGTTGGCACTGCCTATCCTCTCTACTCTCCAGGCATTTCACTCCACACCTACAATTTACTGGAGTCTTTCCACAGGCTTTGTCTTTCCCAGGCACACAGGTGGTATAACTGAGAGGACAAAGAAAAAGAGCGTGGTATTGTTTTGGAAACACTCCCAGTCCAAACACCAGTTTCATTCCCCAGCTGCCCTCCCCATGATGTAATGGCCACTGCATATGCACTGCAACTGTGTCCAGAGCCTCTCAGAGCACCACACCTGGGCTGCTCTCACCTCACATGCACTCAGGCTCAGGAATGTTCTAACAGCAACGACTTCCCTCCACCTGCTCAAACTTGGCACCCCTGTTTCCTCTATCCCAAAACAGGACAGGGAAACTCTCATGTATTCCTTCCCAGACATTATCTGGCTCAGCAAAGTGATGACAGAACTGACTAAAGCTCCATTATGAAATATGGAAACATTTCAAACCTCCTGCTCCATCTTTAATGTGTGCATTATAGCTGCTGCAAGTACTCTGTTTATCATAATAGAGTCCTTTATTTATTGGTTCATCCAAAAATAAAATTATGAAAATGGATTTAAAAAGAAAAATATGTTTAATGTGTCTGTCTCTGCAGTCCTCTCCTCTGTGCTGGAAAGAAGGGCTGCAATTCGAGCACACTGTGGGAAGCTCAATAGCTGCACTTCAGTGCAGCTGCCAGAAAGAATATACTCAAGAATGGAACCAAACCTTAACATTTCACCGTATTTCTTCCAGCCAAAAGCTTTCTGTACATAATCCTGTGTGGCAGGTAAATGCTGCAAGTCAAGTTCCTGACTTACAGAGATCTCACAGAAACTTCCACTTCCTATTCACAGAGTCCATATACTTAATCTCAAAGGACAACCCAAAGATGAATGGGAGCTAGACCCTACTGGGACAAAGTATCACTTGGCAGTTGATCTGAATGAAACACAGCTTTTCTTTGTTGCTTCTTTATATAAACTTTTCAGTCCCTGTAATGGATGCTGAAAGGTGCATCAGGTGCCGGCCTGACAACTCAGGACCCACAGTTGTCTCTTTGCCCACAGATCAAGTAGCTTCTATGAACTATTTCTCAAAATTCATACCCTTACTTGCAATTTTAGACACTGTTGACTTGCAGTTGTTCTGTAACACATTCAATCAGCTTAAAGGGGTACGGCTGAGACCTCAGTTTATTTATAAAATAAAAGCAGATGTGAATTTGGCATAAGAATAGTAAAAGGTTGATGCTGCTGCTCATTTTCTCAAAGCCATGTCAGAAGGGTTTATACAGCTGCCTCGAGACTCCCTCATTTTCTATTTCCTTGTGTCAATAAGCCAAGGCCTGGCCTAGAAAGTCAGAGGTTTTCTCAAACAGAAGGGAGCACAGGTCCCCAACTGCAGCCTCCATGTCAGGAGGCTGAGGCCAGGTGCAGGCTTGTCAAGTGGATGCTTACTGCAGAAATAGGTAACTTATGAATATTTTTGGCTCCCTGATCTGTATTTCTTGAATAAATAAAGTTGTGGCTTGTGTCAGTGGGGGAAAAAAAAGGGAAAGTTTCTGCTGTATATTCGGAAAGATACCATGACCTTGAGGACAATTTATTTCAAGAGGAAAAGCACAGTAAGACTTCTCACAGAGTGCTCAGAGAAGCAGCCTCTGCTCATTCCCCAAATGTATTCAGAACAGAGGCAAACACCTCTTACTGCAATTCAAGGCTGCCTGAGTTTTCACCTGTAGATACGCAGATAAACTTATATCATCGGCTTCCAGGTTTCTGTGGGCTGGTATGTCAGCAACAGCTACAGTGATTTAGTGCAGCAGCTCCAAATGGATTAAATCAGAGTAATTTGAATTTTACCCAGGCTTGTCATATAAATCTCAGAAACTACTGTCTTGCATAAAAACTTCCTCTTGATACTCCTGAGGAGTCATGACATAAACCAAAAATTTGGTCGAAAATGAGAAACAAAGATTTCTAGCATGGGAAACAGAGACAGCACAAACAGCACATCAGACTGAAAAATCTTACTTGCATTATGGGAGCAACTTCCTGTATTTTATTAAATACATTTTCCCCATTTTTTATATATTATTATGCATCTTAAAGAGTATTTTTTAAATGAAGTCAGTTTTCATTTGATTTCCATTCAAATGGAATATTCTTCAAATGTTCCACTCTTCAAAAAGAATGTTACTGTATACTAAGGTCCGGAATATTTTAGTAAGTACAATACCACTAGAATGTTCCCTGTGTGCACAATCAAATATCTTTTCTACTTAAGAACCTCTTCTAAGAGTGGAATGGCAAAAAGAAATTTCCTACTGACTTCATTGATGTCAGATTTTGGATTCTATCTTGAGTGATAGAAATGATCTGTGATTTTATGGTCCTCAAAGTTTAACTATATCTTGAATTTATTTCAGCAGTGCCTGTGTAAAGATTTTTGAAGCAACCCAGTAAAAAGACTGTTGTTGTTTCTTCAAAAACAAATTAAAATGACTCCTAACGATAATGTATCTGATGCATGCACTTTTCTTCATCTGTGTTGGATTAAGACAGAGAGACACATCTACCTACAAGCTGTTATATATTTTTAATGGCGTTATGACACCCTCTGTGGACTATATTTACTCCCTGGTCCACAAGTAAAGTTGCCATTTGCCTCACATGAGTCACGTCATCAATCCTGATCCCAGTCCTCTGTAAGTTACTAGACATCAAAGGCTTTCAGGTTCAAATGCTTCCTGAAAAGGCATTTTAGCTTCACTTTTGCAAGTATTGAACATGGAATAAAGACTTTTTTCACGTAAAAATTCCTGCTCAAAAAGGATTGTAAAAATTGTGTAAATGTACATCAAACACATCTAAGAAAACCTTTTTTTTACATGTATTTGTGACTTTTTCTCCCAACAGTATTTACTCAACTTTTCATTTTTTTGTGACAAATCTCAAAAAAAATTGTTTTGCTTAGCTAATTTTACAATTCATTCACTCTTGTACTCACACCAGGCCACTGCTGCAGCAGCTGCCTTTGAGGAATGCATGAGAGCGTTCTAGGATTCATTTCCTCTGACTTTCCCAGCAGGAACAACCAGGGAGAAGCTGCTCACAGCAGCCCTGTGCTGCCTTCCCTCCCAAGATGCTGAGCAGTGACTGATCCTCAGGAACGCAGGGGAGGCAGCGACCACCTCGCCCTGACCCTCTGCATGGACTGGGGAGAGCACAGGGAGCAGCAGGTCCTACAACAGGGATAGAAATGACCCACTCCACAAAGCCAGTCCATAGGAAGTGCTCTCCATATGCAAAACTGGGATGCAGGGGTGCAGTTTAGCTCCTTTGCCTTAGCAGGAGACAGGGGACAAAGCTTGACTAGCACACTCTACCACACACATGCAGACTGGGTCCACTTACCTACCACTGTAGTCCAGGGTTTTGTTCTGAGTCCTATCACACATCCCAAAAGGGCTAGGAAGAGTTAATAACAGCTCACAGCACAGCTTAGCTGGTCTCAGGACAAAGAGTTAAAGCTGCTAAAGGCAGTTGTTTTTATTTCAGTGAGATCAACTGGGAGAAGAAACTCAGGTGCAGACATGAGTTAATTCCATGGTGAAGGCAAGTCCTCAGTAAAGTGATGACCAGGTGTAGGTGTTTCTCTTATGTCACCCCTTCCAGAAGGCTATTCAAAGGCCCCCTGCACATAGACTGACTTCAGGTCAGCAACAAGTGAGCACACAACATCAGGTATTCGCCTATAGTGCACATACACTGGAATAATCATGCAATCTCTTTTCTTCCATTTTAGAGGCAGATATGATGGTACCTAGAGGAGATACTAATCTGTTTACCTAACAATCACAAATACCTTATAAAATATGTCTGAAATTAATCCATTGTGAAAGTAAGAAGGGAAAACATAAATATTCTCATTAATTCATATGTACACACACCAAACTTTACATAACATATGGAGTAGTTGGAAAGATGCCTGCAGATGTAATTGCATTTCTGTGTGAAGAGCATTTACACTCTCTTGTCTCTGCTTTCTCCATTCATTTTGGTAATTACATGGAGAGAAGCAGCTAACACACTTATAATTAAAACAAGCAGTGAAGGATTTTTAGTTGTTTTGATACAAGAGAATTGACACAGTAAGCAAGCAGAGTGAGCAGGAGTAGATTACTACAGTCATATAAAACAATGCAGCCCCAGGAAGAGCCTGTGCTAGAATGCCCACAGGGTGCTCATGAGGACATGGATGTGTGCAGGTAATGGCAATCAAAGTCCAAACCATGCACACTCTCCACATTCACTGTTTGCTAAAGATATTTGATCACAAGACCTAGAACTGTGTTTTGCTGCAGGAAACCTCTTGTTTCTCTCCATTAAATTCAGGGTTGAAAACAGTTGCTTTGCACAATCTACGTTGCTTCATCTTTTATCCATTTCATTTGGCATTTTATTGGCAAAGGCTGTAACAGTTATTTCAGTTTGGTGGGTGGAGTTGCTATGAAAACTCCAGATCTTTTCATTTAGATGATGAATATTCATGACTCAAGCAATCTGTAGCAGGAAGAATTTCTTGCCCTTTCTTTCCCTTCCCTACTAACCAAGTAGTAGCTGTGCAGTGTTATATTTGATGTGCAAATAATATTTTCACACAATCAAAGAATATTCTGAATTTTCCTTCATTTTAAAATGAAAACCGGACTATGTCTATGCTGAAGCTGGAAGGTCCTTGTATTGAACTAAAGTATGGTGTGCTTGCAGCCCAAGTATCAATAATTCACACAAAGAACTAGTCTGATGGCAGAAACTGGGAACAGTAATTGAGTAGTTAAATCTTTCCCTGGGAGCTTTTGCCTCAATGTAGACCAGAAACCAGCTTTTATAAATGTGCTTTCTGGGGCAATTTACAAAAAAACCCAAACAAACCAACAAAAAACAACTCAAGATTGTACCTCTAGGCTTTTTCTACAGCCATCTGAGCAGCTTTGCAGGTTCCTGCAAACTAAACAGGCAGGGAAATCCCATTAACCCTCAGTATTCTTTCAGCAAGAACAGAAGCATTCATTTCAGAAGAGACATACTTGACCAACACATGACCGAGACCATGGTGAGGCATTAAGATTTGGTTTTATTTCTCATTATCCTACTCTGATTTGATTGGTAAGAAATGAAACTCAATTCCCCAAGTTGCACCTGTTTTATCCATGACTGTAATTGCTGAGCAATCTCTCCCTGTTTCTATCTCGACCCACAAGCTCTTCATTATATTTTCTTTCCCCTACCCAGCTGAGGAGTGGAGAGATGGAGAGGCTTTGATGGGCACCTGGCACAATCCACAATGAACATACTTGGCAATATTAAAAAATATTTAAAAAAACCCCAAAAATTGAAAAAAAAAAAAAAAGAATGAGACAGAGAAAATGCGCAAAAAGTGAAGAGCTGTGATTACTTCTTCCGGTGCAGTGAAAACAAGAGCCCCACAGCTCCAGCATGATGCACAGCACTGCCTGCTCTGCACACATGCAGCCATACACGTAGGGACTGGCATCAATGTTTCCCAGAGCTCACTTGTTCCACATGTCAGCCGCCAGCTCTCAGCAGATTCCCTGATAGCAGGGGGAGCGGTCCAAGGGCAGTGATGTGGCCATAAGCAGGAAAGGAATCATCCTCAGTGGGGGCTGAGCCTCCTGGGGTGGGCAGAGCTGCCCAGCACCAGCCCTCAGCTGTGGACTCGTTGTAGTGAACCCTCTGGGGACGAGGGTGCGAGCGCCTCGAGGGCCAAGCCCAGCCCAAGCTGGGCCAAGCCCAGCTTCCAACACCCACCCAGGCCATCGGTGCACCAGCTCCCACTGCAGTGACGAGGCATGGGGGTCCCAGGCCCCCACCCTCACAGGACTTACAAACATCTGCTTTATTATGACAATGTAGTTGCTGTTGAAAGAGAAGTAATGCAAGAGTAGAGGACAGAGAAGAGCTCTGCCCAAGGCAGCATGAAAATAAGCAATAGCAGGTCTCTCTGATGAGTTTCTCTAGCGTGCCCTCCCCCTCCCAGGAGACACATCAAAGGCAGACAGGGAGATCAGTCCGCAGCAGCGAGCCTGCTGGAGCCCGCTTGCTCAGCACAGCAGAATTAATTAAGAGGGCGGGAGGGAGAGCCAATACAAGTCTGCTTCTGTCAGGGAGCATGGCACTGACAAACGGAAAATGCTAATTCAGGAGTTTTCCGTTTCTTTCGCACCTGCCAAAGAGAGAAAGAGGAGCATGATTCAGATTTGAAATGGACTGGATTTGGATATTCCTGAGATGTTGCATGATGCCACATCTACTACCACTTCCTGGAAGCCTACAAAAACTAGCTCAAAAGAACCTCAGCCCCTGTGATACAAGGTTTAAGGAAAGCATTCCATCATGTTGGTTACTGCTGTTACAGAGAACAAAGCAAAGGTGAGGCCTCACACACAACAGGGGAAGCCACAAACAGGGACCTCTTACCCTGCCATCATCGAGCATCTCACTAGAACAAGATAAGCACAACCAACAAACAATTCAGGAGAAATTAATTCAATTGTAGTTGACATACTAAGCACTAAGACATTAATACAGCTTTTCTATGTACTGAACACTACAGGGTTGAAAACGTGAGACCCACACTAGCAGGAAGAAAAAAAATATCAAATGAAAAACTCTTAAAAGGCAGGATTTCCAGGCATTCAGGAGCTGTAGTAGGGAGTCCCTGGAAATGCTCATAAATTAATTAGATTAAAGATGTAAAGCTATCACTCCAGGGGTATTGTTGCTCCACTGTTTTTTCTTGCTCATAATTCAAACAGAAGATGCAGCATCTGAGCCCAATTTGGGACTAATAATTTCCAAATAAAAGATAAATATGTCAAGGTTTCATAAATAGAAAGGAGAGCATGACACTATAAATAATCTTTAATATCTGTTTTATTGTAAAGTTTATCTGGTCGAGCTCCTGCCCTTTACAGAATGCTCCCATTCCTATTATGCATTCGGGTGCATTAAAAATTCCATGGAAAAGGGACTTGTTTTGTGCAAGAAGAACTCCTGACCCACAGCTTATGGAGTCCTCTGCAGCCCTGAGGCACAGGTCCCCTGAGTCAATTGCCTGTGAACATTTACCAAACAGCCATTGTGCTACCTCTACTCTGAGAATTTTTTTTGGACTGTGCAAGAGGTGCATTAATCTATGTGTATTCCCTTCTTTTTTTCCTGATCACAGATATTCCAATCATAGTCCTCAAAACTACACCATACAGTTAGTCTGAAGAGCTCCCACGATAGTTGCTAAACTCCCATCCAAGGATGTGTGAGAACAATATCCCAACAGCTGGCAGCCCTTGATGACCAGGCACAAAGAGACATTGCCCAAGAAACTGGTTCACTACTGCAACACTTTCTAGAGGCAGGTGAATGACTATCAGGCTCCCATCTGCCCAATACTTAAGCAAAGTAATGCCTGTTTCATCTAGAGTGTAAAAGGTGCTTTGTTCAAGTCAAATAGAATCACATATCAGCAACATACATTAAAAACTGATAACACATAAATATCCACTGCATTTAATATTATCAACTAATTAGGTTTTGGTTTGCCATGAATAAAGGTGAGCTTTAAAAATCCAAGATCACATGATTAGCACTAAGTAAGACATTCTTGCTCATCCTGAACATAGGCTAAAAGCATAGGTGACTGAAACAAGTCATCAGGCTGGAAGCCAAATTTATTTCATGCACTGAATTTGTGAAGAAAATTCTAATGAACCCATCTTGGCAAGCTAAAGCAGTGCTGCTCTGGCCAGAGGTCTCCAGCTCACTCTGAGGTAGATGTGGAAGCATTAACTTCCTGAAGGGTCACTCAATGCATGCAGCATGTATTCCTGCTAAAGCTGGCATTGCAAAAAATGTCAACTGCTATGAAAATTCTGCAGTACTGATGCAAAAGTAAAAAAAATTTACTTGCCACCCTTATTGTAATTATACTGAAGAAAGTACTTATTAAACACATGTACCTGTTCCACTAAGGCAGAGGAATTTTTCTCTGAGCCTGAAACACTGCATGTACCGACCTCTCATTCCCTGTGAGAGAGCTGATGTTAAATGGGGTCAGAGCTACACTGCTCTGGGGAGAAGAAAGGCTCACTTTGAAGACAGGCTGGTTACCCTGTTTTTCTTCCTACACCACAGCTTTCAAATTGCAGCTAGAACTAAAAGGGAGTTGTTCCCACAAGCTCTCCAGCCCAATGTCTCCACCCGAGAGGCTTGAGTAAATAGCAGAAGCTCTGGATATGAATCAGATGGAAAAGATTCAGCCTTCTCTGCTAGGTCTGAGTTCAAAGGCACCCATGGCTGAACAGCAAAATCAAGATCACTATCTGCATGTGAGGGCAGGATGGAGCACTCACTACCAATGAACTGCTCACCCTTACATGCTCAGATGTAGTGTAGATGTAAGTAGCATCCAGCTGAAGAACTCCATGTATTGTACATAACACTGAGAGAGGTGGGGAAGTGTGATTGTTTTGGGAGACCTTCTTTCCTCTGTTTCCTGTTTGTTCTTCAACTGCTTCCAGCTGAAATCTCGCACCTGACCTCTCAGTATCAGTGTTCAGCCCCACAGCCAGAGGAAGACCACAGATGCCACAGAACATAGAGCAGAGAGCTCAGCCTCAGATCCGTAACAGATCTCCTCCTCCTTGTACATGCCAAGACCCAGAGCAGCTTCTCATCAGGAACAGTGTGTGTGATCCATTCCCCACATGCACACATTAGACCCGAGTTCTGTCACACGATATTCTGCTCCAACACTCAGGTCACACCTATGCAGTCACTGTCCCCCGAGCAGGTACCTCCCATGCTGCAAACACAGCTTGCTGCATTACACCTGTGGAAAGCAAGTTGTGCCATGATGAGCTTATATATAAGTGGACACAAGACAGAGACAAGGAGGATGCAGGGGGAAGGATGTGCCCATAAACACTGGAGCAGCTCAGTGTCAGTGCTTGAGAACACAGGTGCCTCTGAAGACCTACTGCTCTGTGACAAATCTGGTCACCTGTGACAGCTATGCAGGCCACGGCATTCATGTCTGTGTTCCCTTGTATACAAAGGCACAATCCTGATTCCTCACCAGCACAGGTACCCCACTTGGGAGCTGATGCTGGAATACAGCCGGAGCCCACAGCTAGGGTGTGCCTGTACCTCCCTCTGTGAAGTTGTCTGGTTTATTATCTGTAGAACAGCACACCTGCGAAGATGAGCCAAATACGTATTAGATATAATCAGATACTTTCTGTCTTCAGGTGCCACCCATGTGCACACCTTCCCTACAAGCTGTGGAGTGAACCTGCTAACGAGTCTATTAATAACGAGCAGTATAAGTAGGTGAACTGGATGAACTTGTGTGAAAGCAAAACCCCAGAGGTAGATCAGTTGCTCTGTTCAAAGAAAACAGATAACTATCCCAGGCTTCAGGCAACTCTCCCTCTTTCCCACCTCCTCCCTTGGGACATCTCCAGGCATGTCCAGGTTGGTGCAGCCTGGCAAACAGACATTTAATCAGTGATTTATACATTTTAAAAAAGGATCACAAAGCCACCAATGACCCTGGGAAATGTCAAGTGCCAGAACTTCCTCTGAGGACTCTCCTTTGTATTCATCCTCACTGTGCATGACACTGTTGGTACACAAAAGTAAGATTGTTTTTTCCTCAGGGGGTTGTGTCCCCTGCTGTCTGAAGTCCCAAGCTACCTGCAGGATCACTGCCAGCTGCCTGGGAAATCCCACGGCCAGGACTGGCTCAGCTGGGCACAGAGCAGCAATGCCTCTGACACACGGAGCCTACTCAAGGCAGAGCTTGTCACTGACCAAAGAGAACACCACCAGATCCCACCGCAAAGCGCCCACAGATCCCTGGGGTCCTTTCCCTCCTGATGCAATGTCTGAGTTTTCCGTCAGTGCAGCGAAGAGCAAGGGACAGACTCTGGAATGTGGGATTGTTAGTCAGCTACTGCTCCATCAGCTGGCAGGCTGAACAATGGAGATGGGAGGTTCTTGGACTCACATTTCTGTACCCTTGACAATAATAAAAATCTGCTGCTTTGGGAGTTATGCTTATCAAGGGGCCATAGGCTCAGCGACAGAGTGATGAGTAGGGCACTTCCACAGAGGCAGAGAGAGATGGTTTAGGACCACATGGACTGAGGAAGGACAGTCTCCTCAGCAAGATTTTGGGTACCTTGAGCTACTGGTATGCTGAAATGCATACTTTTCTCCTGCCTCTCCTCCCCTCTTCAGATCTAAGGGCAGAAGAGAGAGGCACAGGCAGGGCTGCCTGAAGAAAATCTGGCACTGTGTCTCACATGAAACAGTCCAATTTGCTGTTTTGGGGGTTGTAAAATAATTCTGAGGTGTCATACACTTGTATTTGCAGTAGCATCTCTGGAAGAAAAAAAACCTCCTTCATTCTAATTTACTTACTTTTTAGTATGCAGATGGATTCGGGCCAAAAAGGATCTCCCAGCAAATCCAGCTGGGGTCTCAGAGAGAGTTTTTTATTTTGTATAGTTCTCTACACAAAATAAAACAGTGTCCATTTCAGATTAATAGCCATATGGCAGTCTTTCAGTTTCTGGAGTTTTCTGCCTGTCATTGTGGGTAAAAAATTCAACAGCTTTTAAAATAGTTTCAAGTGAGATTTTGCAGTCAACAGCAAGGATTTTTGAAAGCATCTGTGCAAGGTAAAGGTCCATTTCTCACTGCCATTCAGCAGGGCTTCAGGTGCTCTGCCTCTTAGATTGCTTTCCAGCACCATTCCAAAGTCACAGATAAGAAGCAATGCAAATCTTAAAACAATGCAATAAATATTATTGCTATTTATTACATAAATTGGGAGCAACCAGAAAGAAAAGCATAAAATTCATAGAAACGTAGATTAAAAATAAGTTCCTTTGCTTTGGGAACTTTCAGAGAACAAAGAAAATGAATGTAAAATCAAAGGTGCAATTCCTCTGGGAAAAAAGGAAAGGTTAAGAAACCATGCAGAATATTTCTATACTATTGAGTGCATCAGGAAAGGAAGGCAGGAGGGACCAGCATAAAGACATGTAGAGGGATCCCTTAATACTGCAGTAAAGCAAACTGTAATTGGATTTCTCCCTTGGCAGGCAGTCCCTACCCTTAACTAACAGCAGTTTCACCTGGGGAATGTTTGTGTTGCTGCAATGAGGATGCTAAGCTCTTGCATGTAGAGGTGTCAGTAAGGGACTGACCAACCTCGATTCCCACAATCCCCTTTATGGCACAGCTGGCACAGCACTCACACTGCTTTCTCCATCTATGCCAAGCTCATCAAATATCTCTTTTCAGTACAGTGCTTAATGTTCTGCTCTTATATCAGGAAATGATAACTTCAGGGTCCATTGGTAGTGTTTTCCTGATCGCAGTATTACACCACAACTCTGTCCTCTTACACTAAATGGTGCCATGGTGCTGTCCTATGGCACATTTGTCTCTCACACTGTCCCAAAAAGGGTTCAGAAAACATAATTCTTTGTTTCTGTGCACCAAAAAGAATTGGAAGGCATGTGTGATTCTTCCTTTGCATGCGGATATGATTCACCGATGGCATCTTTATATAAACACATCATGTACTCCATCTAAAGGTGCTGTGTGCTCCAAAAGAGCCAAATATATTAGCATTCTTCAACCATAACTTTTGAAGTCAGCATTTGACTATTTTTGCATTTCTTCCAGGTTGTAGTTAGACAACTCCTAATTCTATGGGGAAAGCAAAGACTATAAAATGCCAGAGCTCCACTCTGCTGAAATAACATTAGTGAAATATCAAGTCCTTTATGATGTCATGAGGGATTCCTTAATGTGACTATAGCCTCCTAATGACATCATAAAAAACAAGTGCAACATCAGAAAACAGCCAAGGGTCATCAATCAGCCCATCCTCTCTCCTACTCACCAGGGGCAGCAGCCCAACTTGCTCCTATCTGCTTTTTATGAGCAGTGCTGTCTGCTGAATAGCACACAGAGAAGAAACTAATAATCATACAAATATCAGGGAGAGCGGTCAATCATCACCTGAAATGTTCAGTACACCTGAGGGAAATTCGGGTGCCGCTGCCTGAAGAGTCTGCAAGTTTAGCATGTAGAAGAGACAACATTACTGCCTTAGAGGTGACCTGGCATCTGGGCAACATGCAACACAAGTTGGTAATTCAGACATTTTTAAAATGAGACTGAAAAAGGAATTATTTGTTTGCTCTCTTCATCCTCTAGCTGTAAGTAAAAGTTTTTTTCCACATTGCCCAGATACCCATCTGCATGTCCCATAGTACAATGACCACACTGAAAGACTTTGCATCCTCCAGCTGAAATGGGTGATGGTCCCAACGAGACACAGCAACTGCCAAATCCTCTGGCAAGAAAGGAAACAGCCTTCTCCACTTTTGAAAGCACAGTGCCTCAGAGTTATAGCCTCATTATACTCTCTCAGGAACACTTGGAAGTTTTCCAGGGTTGGGGACAATATGAGGAGTTTCCCCAGACTCTCAGAAAAAAAACATGTAATATCACATAATGTGGTCTCTGGATGTTTCACGATCAGTCTTGGAGGGTGTTTAAAATCAAGCTTCTGCCAGCAGAGCACTGACCAAAGAAGGGATTTTTTTCCAGATAAGAAGGGGAAGGATCTGGTTCCTTAGCTTGTTCCTCACAATTTATACAAATGTTTATGCAGTGAACTCCCAAGTGGGCAGGCTGTCGTCATGGTGCTTCACAGAGGGCTGCAGAAATTCCCCACCTTTGGAGGTATTGGGAAAGGGAATTTATCACAGTTCTAAAATTAACTGAACCTGGAGATTGTCTCTTGGCTTAACAGTGAGAGTGTCCTTGAGCTCTCTGTGACTCTGAACCCTTTCAAGGGCATGTGGGCTAGAGCCATCACCAGTTTTGTGTTTCACCTGCTTCCCTCTCTAAGCAGCTGCAGGGGAAAGTCTGTTTTCACAGATGATTTTTGATATGAAAATTGTGTTTTGACTTTAGTTCAGGGTTCCAGTGTCTCTAACCAGCCTATGGAGAAGCACACAGCACCCTTCTCCCCTCCTTTCCATACCCTTCAATTGATGCAGAAATGATCTTAGGGTCAAACAACAGGGCAACAGCTCAAAACAAGGTCATTCTGGGGGCCAAGTGAATTAAATCAATAGTAATGAAAATTGCCCACTTGCCAGGTAAGGGAGCAGCAGCCTCGCTGCCTTTTTCTGGGGTTTAGAAGTCTCCATTGCTCTGAGAGGCTTGTATCATCTTCCTTGCTCCTTGCAGTGCTCTACTGGCTATCATTTGATGAGTGCCTGTCCTTCTCAATTCCCCATCCTCAATGAGTGCTGGGCCACTCACTTCTGTGTACCTATTATCTACACCACCCTCCCCTTTGATTTGTCTACTTCTCAACATGAGGTAAAACCAATTTGTGTATTTTTTAAACACTGTTGAGGAGGTTGGAGGGAGCAAGCCTCTGACAAGGGCATGCAGAATGGGACAGTGGCAATGGCAGGGGCTTGGTTGGTGCATGTTCACACCCTCATCAGCATGACTATTCCTGAGAATAGCAGTTCAAGTCCAAATCTTGCTGACAGCATCCACCCTGAAGGCAGCTGCTGGGACATGCAGCCATGCCCTGCTCAGGATGTCCTGCGTGGCATTTTGTGCAGTGGGCAGTAGGCCACACCGTCTGTGTCCCTGTTCTCAGTCCAAGCCAATCCTCTGGTCAGAAGGTCCCCAGCATGTTTCTCAGGACAAAGTGATCTCAATGGAGCCACTGACCATGGGCTGACCACTGATTATCCAAGCCCAAGGGACCAGCTGATCCCCAGCTATACATCTTGTCACTTATTTTTTCATGCCTTGCCATTAGCATTCTCTTAGTTTTAATCTTGTAGGACCAAGGCAACTGCCATCCTGTGAAGCCTGATAAGGTCAAATACTTCCAGATCTGCTGCTGCACAGATTGTCTTCCCCAGGGTTTCTTTCAATTTCTCTTTCTTTTGATCCAAACAGCAGTCCTGTGCTGAATGGTGCTCTCAGACAGTTCATTAATTTAAGGACACCAGAGCTCAAGCACATCATTTACAAGTCAGCATGAAGTACAGGGGAAAGGAGGAGACAGTGCTGCTGGCATTTTCAATAAACAAGACATTCAATAATTTTAATCTTATTCCCAGATTATATAATCCCACTCTTGAAAGAGTGTTATTTGAGCAGACTGTCACATTAAATAGACACATTTGCTGCATATGTTAATTGCAGTGGAAAGCTGTTAAGCAAATAAGCTTGTTTCATCAAAATGTTATTCTTTTAGCAGGTCTGTTCCTTTCATGGATCTCCAATTCAGAAGCCATGCTCTTCTGGAATGCACATTTCAGTTCAAGGCAAAGAAATGTGTTCACTGAACTGATCAATTTTTTTATCACGTTGACTTTTGTTTAAATTTTAAGGCATGCTGTGCCACAGAAGTATATTCAGGTTTATTTCTACAGCAAGGTATCAATGGAAAGATTTGAATCTATATGTAGAGAAGGACTAACAATGTATTTTCTTAACAGATATTAGCATTAATAAATCCTGGAGTGTATTGCCTGACACACCACACTCTAGTACTAGCCATTTACTAAGTTTTTTTATCATGTACTTCAGGTAAAAAGCAACTGTGTACAATCTAAGCACTGATCATATTTGTTAATACTATATCTTATGCAATAAAATCCCCTTAGCTGCACGTTATTTTTGAATAAAATCTAGGGGTTTGAGCACATATTTCTGATTCAATGAAAACGGGAATAAATATTACATGCTGGTATCATGGTGCTTCTAAACTCATACGTTTTAATTTCTTTAGACAAGTGAAGGAGGCTGAAAAGGAGAAGCCTATGCAAATTGGAATACACACAATCTTCTGACAATCACTGAGTTTGCATCTTTCCTCTGTGAAATCAGTAACAGCCGGTTCATTTCACATATAAGGTACGAGCATCAGTGCTTGAAATAGAGAGCAGATTGGAAATGGACTGGTACTAAAGTGGTCAATACTCTCTCTTCCTTCAGAGAGGTAAAGAATATCAGCTTTTCACATACAAGCTAGAACACTAATTAACATGTCTGAGTCAAGAGCCATTCTGGGGTAGCTGGTGGCAATTTTAAGTGGAAAAGAAAGTTCTTCTAATGATTCCAAGGTTGCTGCACATAGATGTTCCAGAAAAAGGGATGGACGAATTTGTGATGCTAGGTTGCTTCTTGATCAAGGGGTAGCTTCCTCATGAACCAAGCTAGTTATCAACTTATATCCAAAGGAGATGTGTTCATTAATGTAATTTTATAATTTAACTGATGCAAATACATGTGCAACTAATATATGATCTCTTTAGAATCTCTACTGGTCCAATAGTATACTGTCTTCTCCATGCACTGTGCCTTGGAACTCCAAAGCAGAGTGTGAGGCACTCTAGTTCAGCTCAAAAAGGATCTGCTGTAGTTCAGGGAGGCCTGGGTACTAAGCTCCATGATTTATCAGGTTTGGTAAGATTTGTGGGGATGGCTCCCTGGCTACCCTGCTCTCAGCCAGTAACTTGATACCTGGAGCTTTTTCATTGCAATATTCATCTTCTTGCTCAGATAATGTATTTATTAAACATTGGAAAGGACTTGCTATAACTTCACAAGTAGAAGGAAACCAGGAAGAATCTTCACACTAATCAATTATCTAGAATGTCACTGACGATACTACAGTTTACCAGAGTTCACAAGACAAAGAGATATCTGAAAAAGCCAAAAGGACATGAACAAGGGATAATGCATCTCCAGATGAGGAAAAAACCCACAATGCTAAAATGTGGAAGAGTATCTGAATATGAACTCCTGGTGAGAAATACATTTTTATTTATAAGACTAATATGTTGCAAAACCTTCTGTATTCTTCAGAGTTGTTTCCAGAGCAGCATGTGAGGCTGGGGATCATTAAAAGTTTGTGCCAACACTGGAGCATCTCCTGTTGAGGCACAAAATATAAATTGGTCTGTGACAGTAGGAGAGGCAGCAGGGAGTGAAACACACACTGCTGGGTGTTTGAGACTCACAGGTCCTGCAGCCCTCATCTGGTCTTGACACGTACCATCTTTTTAAGTTTTTTTTTGATATGACTTCTCATTAGGTTAAGCTGTTATTTGTGTTCAGAATCAAAGGAGAAAAATTGAATGACAAGAACACAAAATATTTTATGTTCTTGTGCATATGTAGGACTGTGGCGGATGCCAAGCCCTTGCCTGCACCAGCTGAGCAGGCTGCACTGGGAATATCCTCCAAGATGCTACTTGCACAAGCCCTGCCAGCTGCTTCTGCTCTACCTACAAGTAAAAGACATAATCCTCCACTACACCAGAGATCAGGAAGACACAGCTGTATGTGGTTAGACAGGATTTAAGGTCTACAAATATATGTTAGATAAGTTTTTGGGGATTTTTTTTTCTCTCTGCTGCCACAAAAAGTTATTGCTGACAGCTGTATATGAGAAATTATACTGTTTGTAAGGACACCACATGAAATTGCATTACAGCCATGATGGCAATAAAAGCAACTGTTTTTTTTGATGGAACCTATTATGCAGGGATTCAAGTCATGTCAAAAAATACTGGCAGTCTTAGATTTTCCTATTGCTGGAACTGGTAGAAATCTAGCCAAACTAAAGAAACCAACGTGACAAGTGATCCTGAAGGTCTGTTCTGAGAGGAAGAGTTGCATGTTCCTCGTAATGCCTATTCATGCGCCTCAAACCTTTAGTTCAGTTTCTATGGTAGGTGAAAAAATGGGATATGTGATTAGTGCTGCCTTCCTTAATTTTTATTGTCAGATCCTCATGTGACAGAATAGATAACACTCCCTATGTCTCAGTTGGGAATGTCTTATTCTTGGGAGAACTTCCCTTAGAAAGAGAAGTGTGTATTGTGGCTTGAGAGAGATTCTACCTGGGTGAGCAGTTTTGTTTCCTGCTCACAAAACCGTTCTCTGTGCTCTTGAGTAAGTCACTTATCACCAGGTGGTTCACTCCCGCTCACTTTATCAAGCTCTCAGTTTGGACAAACAGGGCACCTACTTGACTTCACCTCAAGGCACTACTGTAGTAAATATTAATAGCAATTAATAGTACTTGAACACACAAGGCTAACTGTGGCCTGTCTCTGGCTGTTAGGAACACGAGTGTTGCAAATTTGCCCACAGAAACTATAGTTGTGTAAAACTGTCATAATCACCACACACATTTTATCGAAGACACAGTTATGAAGCAGCAACCCCATCACTATTCCAGACTTGTAACTGTTGTCCTAGCTTTGCAAGCTGATTTATCTTCATGCACTTTGTTCTGTATGTTTAAAAAATGGCAAACACTGGTATAAAAGCTAATGAGAATGTCTCTGACAACATACTGGTTTATATCTAACAAAAACCTCTGAATTCAGGACAAATATAAAGTAAAAATTTTTAAGGGGGATATTAATAATTTGTACATGTAAGTAAAGGCTAAAGACATTTGCCTTTTATTGGTGTCAGTAATCAGTATTCACTATATGCAGAGGGCAAAACCCTTATAAGCCTTTATTTGATTATTAGTGCATCGAGATAGGATATGGGCATCTTATTCAAAGGAGTATATAAAATTGTTGATACTGTCTGCCCTTTTCTCCCTATAAACATTTGTCAATTCACTCCCCGTCTGGTGCTCTGTGTATACACATGCCCAGGCTAATGTTAGCTGAGGTTGCAATATAGCTATGTTAAATAATTTTATCTGATTTGTTGGATGATGGTATTTCTAATGGAAAACAACATGGTAATTTCAGAATGTTACTGATTAGATGAAAATGATATTGCATCAAAGTTACTTCCTTAATTTATTCTGAAAAAAACAAGAAGGATTTCTCTATTAAGATGCTTAATTAAAATCTATCTCTCTCCACACAAAATCTTTACTTTGGGTCCTGCATGTGATGTCTGAAAAGAACAAAGGCTGATTAGCATCTTTTACACTCTGCTTTTCTTTTTGTCACTTAGACATTCATTGCAGCAATTCCAGCCAGGCTTGGAAGGACTGAGAGAAAGGGTGAACCTGGCACCTTTCACAAGAAGGAAGGACCTCTTCAACTAGCACAGCCTGATCTTTCCTCTATTCTCTAAGTTCAGAACTCTTAGGGTTTTGATTCTCTTAGTACTGAAAATATAAAAATCTTATTTCTATTAGCTCTTTTATTGTTACCCACATAGTCATATGCTGAAATCACACTCACGCTTAACATACAAAACCGGAGAGCATCTACTGAGGAATGCAAAGGATATTTAGCAAAAACTTTGTCATCTTGTGCTGGTACAAACAACTTTTGTGTTTTTTTATTTTTTGACAGTAAAACCATTAGAAATGATGCTACGACTAGAAATCTAGACAGCATTTCATGTTCAAGGATTCTGAATTTTAGTACTCCTCCTATTGCCTCTTTTATGCAAACTATTAGCTGTAATTCAAGCCCAAAATATTAAAAGCAGTATAAAGATTTAAGGATTCTTTCATACCAATTAGAAATAATTTCTAGCTGTACTTCAATGAATAGGCTTTTTACCTTTTGTTACAGTGGGAAATCACTTTTCCCCTGTAGCACAGGACATCTGCATAGATTTGTTTCCCATTATCTTTAATGGCATCAGCAAATACAGAGTTCATACATTTCTGTTAAATATATCTGCAGTTGTTGGAATACCAGCTTCTAAGAGAATAACAAGTTTAACAATTCAGTTAACCCAAACTTACAATTTGATTAACAGACCAGTAGAATATTAAAAAATGATGTCACCTTATCATTCACACTGCACTTGAAAGCATAAAGGAAGATCCTCTGACTTGGTTCACAAGCAACCTAGAAATATCATGACTGCAATCTCTAATGTGCTGGAAAACACTAACATCTGAAAGGTCAATCTGTGCTTTCAAGAAAGTTTTGTTTTTAGTGTTTTTAAGCTCTATTTTCACTCCCTTCCTGAATGTGTAACAGATTGTGCATACACAGAAAATACAACTCTGCACTGATAAAAAAGGCTTAATTATTTATTTTCAAACTTTTAATTGCCTGTGGAAGACTAATGAAGAGCAATATCAAATACTGACCATGACATTATTTCATTGCAGGTCACTGTCAAACATGAAGGTTAACCTAAAATGGAGAATTACATGATATTTTCCCCCTGCTGTTATTTCTCTACACTTTCTCCCTGAACTGTGTAAAGTCAGACTGTGTGGGCTGTGACCTCTTAGTTCTCTGCAGGCCACAAGATCATGACATTATGAAAATTGTTTATCTTTTTTCCTCCACTGTGAATCATATTCTTGGATTAGCTAAAAAGACATTTTAAAAAGAGTTATCACGAGTTTTGGAAAAAACAATTCAATTATCAGATCAGGACAGAACAGGTAATTTGTCTATCACTAGCTTGCCTGTATATATTGTAGTTCTGCAATGACCAAAACGATGTATTCTGGATTAGTGTGTCTCCTCCTCCTCATCCTCATCCTCTCTCTTCTTTCTAAATACCAGTGGCAATCTCAAAAAAAAAATAAATCTCAAGAGCTACTCATAATTTTTGCAGTTCTCAAGTTGTCTGGTATTTTAAGCAATAAAATAATGTTTTGCATCCAACAAATCTCGAGCGAAAAATCTCCAAGTCTCTCCATTACTGTTAACGCAGCTACGGTAAGAAGATTCACCCCTAAAGCTCTGACTATATTCTGAAGGGAAAACTGATATTATCAAGCACAGTTTCCATCTTTAATAGCTTTTTGTTTACTAGCTCTTTCCTCTTCTTTCTTTTTTCAGCTCCACTTAAGTGACCATATATAATCACAGAAATTTATTTTGCATTCAGCCTTTATATTGATCCCTGGCCCCTTTGGGCTGCTTCTTGCACCTCTGTACGTGGTGCTCCAGAATACATTACAAAAGCAATTTTGGCCAACTGCTCCCACAAGAGTGGGCCCTTGTCAGGACATCGTGTGGATCTGGCTAAGGAAGGGAAGGGCGCTTTGTGTTCCCCCTGTGCCTGATGCTAAACACCACCCCAAAGAAATCACTTCCAAGTGCTTGATTTTGACTATTGTAACAAAACTATTTTTGTTGGGGTTTTTGCCTTACAAACTTATAAAGATCTCCTTTGGAAGATTAAAAAACAAAGTCTGAAAGAATTGAATAGAACAGCTCTCAGGTGATCTGGCAAGGGCTCTTCCAACTCAAATCTAATTTGCTGTGGTATCACCAGTGAACACGCAGAGCACAGTTCTCATGCGCACTACACACCCTCACAGTCTGTACAGTTGCACCAGCAATTGTAAGCACCTACCTACAAATAACATAAGTTTTGCTTGTGCAAAACTTCAAGGCAATTAGGCCCATCCATTCTCCTTAAGTGCATATAGCAGATACCAACTGAATTTAGTGTGCTCTCTACTACACACTGATTAGCAGCCTGGTGACCACTTCAGTACCAGCACAACTGTTTTGTGTTTGCTTTAATACTGCAGCATCCCACTTTTAAATGCATGCATTGTTATTTTTGCAGTTGAAATCAAGAAATCAGCTTAAAGCAAGCAGCTGGCATGACAGAAAAGAGGGCTGAAATACCCAGAGATGTACCCAGTCAAGTGACTTCAGAACTGTGGCACCAGTTAACAAAGTGTTAAACTTAGTGGTAGACATTTGGTTTTGTGTTTTTTCCCCCCTCTTTTTGTTTCACAGGGCAACATTTTTCTGTTGCAGAAATGGTTTTCTTTTAGCCACCACCATTGTATGCAGCAGGTCAGTCTCAGTCTGGTTGACAAAATATTTCATAATTTCTAAGGATTTTTTTGGTGGTTTTTTCCTCCCCACATATTTATGTGGCTTTAATGCCACTACTTCCACCTGCAAGAATCCAGGTACCTGCCTCATATTCCTCAGTGCTGTGAAAACAAACTGTACTGAAGACAGGCTCCTGTCAAAAGATGGATTGTAAAACATAATGCAGACAGGTTGAAACAGAGACAGTGTAGTTATACCTGTCACAATAACTTCCAATAAATATTGCAGAATAAATGGAAATCGTGGAAATTTTGTGTCATTATTTGGGGAACTATGCTAGATGGATCTTTTTTTGTCCCCTCAACCATTTTGAGCTGAAAATGCACTTAATAATATGATGGGATGTAGGATTAGAGAGTGCTACAATGTGATTGGGTGTAGAATCCTCACAGTTTTGTTTCTTGTTTCAGTGTTAAGATATTTTGTTTGGTTTTATTTTGGTTTTTTTTTTTTTTTCCTTTCTCTAGTCCTGGCATCAAATCTCACCATTTCTGGGCCAAATGGATAATACAGCTGCATAGGACTCCTGAGAGGACTCTCAAGTGTCTCCTGTGCTGTTAAACCTCCACATCGTCTCACCCTAGTAGCAGCAGAGCTATGCATGCAGCAACAGGACTGAGAATGCTGCCTCTGACATCTTCAGCAGGAGCTGGTAAAGTCAAGGAAGGATTATTCCAGCAGGATAGGCAAGCCTGGCTCTCTTCTCCAATATTGTAAACAACTGGTGAAAGTACATTAAGAGTTTTGCATTACTTTTATAAAACTGTCTTTGAGAGGACTTTGAAGCTGAGAAGTGGCATTGGCAAGAATATGAGATTCTGAGATGCAGGGGATGATGGTTTGGTTAACACACAACAAAAGTAAATGGGGATTGCCTATAAACAAGGACCAAAACTGCCGTACTCAGAATGCTCCTCTAGTACTTCCAACATTGCTCAAACTCCCTGTGGGCTTTCATTTGGCATTTGTAAACAAGAGAGCAGAAAGGCAAAGTGGCCTTCAGGTGCCAGCAAGAGAATTCTGAGGCAGAGACATAAATATTTGTTCTGGGACAACTCCTCAGAGCTCCATGTTTCTTTCGATAACAACAAGGGATTTTTTTCTTATTGATTGCTTTTTGCAACTGAGCTTACCAAATAGAAGTTCCCTCAAATGATTCTTCCAACTAATCTGATAGAAAACTAACCTTGTTATATTTATTGACAGAACACTGAAATAAGTATTATAGGTCTAGAGGGAACGTTTCAGGTAATTGATTATTTTTTTAAGGAAATAACAAATGCACTGTATTCCCCTTGGCATATTATGCTGGGAATAATCTGGTAAAAAAAGCTTACCTTATACAAACAGAAACAACCTCTTCAAGTAAGAGGTTTGGGGCCAAAGAGGAGAAGGGTACAGTAGAAAAGTGCTGAGGGAAAGAAGCTATTAAAAAATTATGTATAGGTCTGAAGAAAAACATTTGAAGCTGAGCAGAATTTTGCTCATTTCTGCTAAATATGGTAATTGGTATGAAAAAGCTTTTCACAAATAAGGCAACACTCAGATGCTTAAATGAGACTGTCTCACTTTAGCAGCATGAATTCATGAGCCACCACACACAAATAGCCAAATGGCCTCTTTTGCAAGACTTATAGGCAACACACAGATACTCAAATAACTTCCTAGAGCAGGTTCTCTGACTTCCTAAAGACAATAATTTGAAATAATATGAAATGATAAATGCAAATGTATTGCAGTGCAGTGCCATAAAGTTCCCCAAAACATTGTCACTTTCATTATCCAAACAGCTTGATGTTTCACTATGAGGACCTAAAAAGGCACTATTTTTTAGAGGTTTTAAAACCTGAAATGAGACCTTGGAACAGAAACAAACAGACAAAAACCTCAACCCAAACAACCAAAGGACATTACAGTTACAGTCTATACCACAAGTGAAAGCACACTGCAGAAATGCTACAAGCTGCATCTCAGTTTTACTTACCTTGAGGGTCCTTCACCAAGTCAAAAGCATTGCTGAAATTGTGAGGAAGCTTTCTGTGATTAGAAGACCAGTGCCTGATTTGACCAGAGAGAGAATCTGATTACACTCCTCCCACAGCACCAAGCATGAACCACCTGTGTTCATAGCTTCCAGCTAAAGAGCACTGCTACTGAAAGTAACTTATTCCTTGCCAGGGGTTATATCCAGTGTCCTTTCTGTGGATATTATGTACAGAGACTTTGCATGCTACTGAAAAAAGAGACATGAAGCCTTCTGGATAGTATTTGTTCATGAAGAGCTACAGAATTCTTTCCAGCTCTGTTCTCTGTTAGAGCTTGAGTTCCTTATTGAGCATGCAGACTCAGAATTCCTGCCATAAAGAATTGCTTTGTACAAGTTTTGCAGCAATAACGATTTCTTCCCAGCATACTGTGTTTTGACCAGCCTTGGGGAGTATTTATGAATTCGCACTATGACTGTTATATGTAGACTGACCTAATGCTTTTGGTGCAATTTTTCCTACTGTCATTGTACAACTATTCAAAAGAATAAACACCTTTGGAAAAAAGGAAAACAAAAAGCACATTTTATTGGCAAAGCTGGCCATCATTTAGTTCCTGGTTACCCACTAACTGTCCCCCCACTGGAGCTGTGAACAATGTTTCTCCAGGGCTCTTTTAATGGTCCCAGTGAAAATGTTTTGGAAACAAATACGAGCAGTCTCTTCCTGCTGTTTTCTCCCTATGTGTGTACACACACGGACGGGGAATGCCCTATATCTCTCAAATATTTCCATTTAAGACAGCACAGTCTCTTTGCACTGCACTATTTGCACTCATGAATGTGGAGGGCTGGTATAGGAAGAAACAGAATTGTACAGTCACTGCTTCCAAAACCTCTTCCTGATCCTTAAGTAAAGGATTGTGGTCCTTGTCCTGACCAGTGTGCAAACTTGCTTCATATTTTGACTTGAGTATATACTGACTATCAGCGCACAGCAGTATAAAGTTTCCTTTGTAAAACCAGATATCATTCAGGATCCATGCATGACCTTCTAACATCTAGATTTACTGGAAAATATATATAGAATAGTTCCAGTTGGACAGGACCTACAACGATAACAGTCCAACTGTTCTCCAGTCTGATAACAAAGTAAAAGCGAAGTGGCAGAATCAACAGACACTTCGGGCTTGCACGCTGCCACCTCGTGGTAATTCTCACCCACATTCTAGAAATACACGAGCCCCGAACACTAAACATAAATGTAAAAAGGCAAAAATATTTCCTGGCATCCTCTCCTAGAACCACCAACAAGCCAAAATAAGCATGAAAGTTACACAAAGCCTAGTGCTGCTTTCTACTTTAAAGGAACTGCTCTGGTTGCATCTTGTCTCTTTGTACGCAGCAACAGCAGCCAATGATGACATCCTAGTGATATTTTAGAATGGACCTCTTAAAATCTGTGAGAAATGAAATACAGGGACTAAAACAAATGAAGTAGACTGAAGAATTGTTAAAAGGGGCTCTGTTCTAGTACTGGTGTCCGTAGTCATAACAGCAAAATCAGGAAATGCGTAAGAGTGACCGAGCCAAACACGCAAATGCCTCACAACTAAGTGTGTGACAGCAATTCACAGCACACACGCAAGATAGACCCAATAACCACCTAAACACTGCTTCCCCAGTCATCTTCTGACCTCCAGGGCAACACCTCTCCTTCAGAAACTCGTCCACTCAATTTTACAAACACATTGACTCTGAATTGAGGTAAGAGAGACCAAAGGGATAGGTCCCATTTGGTGTGAGTTGGTACAATTCCATGGACTCCACTGGAGATACACAGCTCTGCAGCAGGCAGCAAACTGGATCAGTGTGTTCCATGAAAAGAATTTGCACTTTGTTGCCTGGATGTTGATCTTTCTTTAACATACAATGTCAGTTTAGGTATGTATTTACCCAAGTTTTTCCATGCTGTCTTGCTCCTCTGTATCTCAAAGATAATTCACAAGAGTTGCTCAAATGATAAAAAAGACAGCTACTGACATTTTTAAATATTTTTAAAATGTAGCAGTAAGGACAAGCCAAATAGTTTTTTGCAATACTTTTTCTAATAGTAGTTTTTAGGTCATGTGAATTTCTATTTGCACACAGACTTAATCACATTGCTGCACATTTTGCTTTCTAGAACTCAGGGTAATTGGCACCACAAGGCAACCCTTTTCAATGTAATACCTTGTGCTGGGCCACCATACTGCAAGACCACAGAGTTGATAACTCACCTACCAGGAGCTGACAGACTACACTGAAAATTGGAGGGGAAAAAAAAAAGAAGGAAGGAAAGAAAGAGCGGGAGGGAGACAGAGAAATACATTTTTAAAGATAACCTGGAGGCAAATATAATATTTATACTTATTTATCCTCACAGCACAATCATAAGCCCCAAAACATGTCTAATGAGGTGGAATTGCAAAATGGCCATGAGTCCTACTTACTTGGCTTCTCAGTGGTCTCTTTGCAGTCACATGGATCTATATTTTTCAACTATGTGACTGCTGCAGGCAAAACTCCTATAAGTAAGAGTGAGAGTCACAGCAAGTCCTTAACTCTCAGTGGTATTCATCCACAAAAATGCCAACCTAGGAAAAATGAGAAGACAAACCAAAAAAATTGCAGGGGCAATTAAACACTGCAGACAAATGTACTTTACACTTGCTTCATATTTGCAGGGTATCCTCTGTTCAAATGAACTTTCATTCACAGCTTGCTTCAACTCTTTGACTGGTCTCAACTCTTCAAGCCTTCCTAAAGAATGAGAAATATGAAAAAAATCACAGAATCATGAAGGTTGGAAAATACTTCCAAGATCAAGTCCAACCTTTGACCAATCTCCACCTGGTCACCCAGACCAGAGCACTGAGTTCCTTGAACACCTCCAGGGATGGGGATTCTACCACCTCCTGGGCAGCCCCTTCCAATGCCTGACCATTCTTTCAGTGACAAAATTCTTCCTGATTCCAACCTGAACCTCCTCTGGTGCAGTTTGAGACCATTTCCTCTTGTCCTGTCGCTCGTTCCCTGGGAGCAGAGCCCAATTCCCCCCCGACTCCACCCTTCTATCAGGGAGTTGTAGAGAGCAAGAAGGTCCACCTTGAGCCTCCTTTTCTCCAGGCTGAGCCCTCCCAGCTCCCTCAACCTCTCCTGGGGCTCCAGACTCTTCCCCAGCTCCGTTCCCTTCTCTGGACACATTCTAGCCCCTCAATGTCTCTTGTGCTGTGAAGGGCCCAGAACCAGACACAGCATTCAAGTGGCCTCACCCAAGCCCAGCACAGAGGGACAGTCACTGCCCTAGGCCTGCTGCCACACAATTTTTGATTCGAGCCAGGTGCCATTGGCCTTCTTGGCCACCTGGGCACATACTGGCTCACATTCAGCCACTGTCAACCATGGTTTCCAGAAGATCACTCCAGATTCCTAATGTGCTGAAAACATTTCCTTTTGTTTAAGTGTCCTGATCCATAATCATAGCATAGAGGGGGTTGGAAAGGACCTTTAAAGTTCGTCAAGTCCAACCCCTTCTGCAATGAGTAGGGTCCTCTTGAAATGGATAATGTTGCTCAGAGCCCCAGCCTGATCTCTGCCAACCCATCCAACTTGGCCTTGAATGTTTTCAGGGATGGAAACAGTCTTACCTATTGTTAAATGAGGTTCAGACATGTTTTAAGCTTGGTAATTCAGATACCCCATGCATAGGTACCACCCAGCTGATCACGGGATGGCTACAAATGTGTATTTCCAAAACAAACTTTCAAATGAGAAAGCAGAGTCAAAAAAAAAAGGGAGAGCAACTTTCAGGATACTGTAATATGACCATAGTAATAAATCATTTACACTCCCAAACCCCTACACTTTGCAGGCTGAAATTAGAAACATGAAGGAAAAAATTAAACCCACAGCTAGAGAAGTTATTGACAGTTTTAGCTGTGACTGTTTGAGTATCGTCAGAAGTGACTATCAAGTCTGATCCTGCCATGACATCTGAGAAGTCCCAAGAGACAACAGTTCTGACAAACTGTCAGAGCCATGAATACTCTCAATTCTAGCTGAGGTACCCCAGGTGCTAAGCACCAGTGCATGCAACAGCAGCACTGATCTCCATCTCTGCACTAAAGGGTTTATGAGACTTATTTTCCTCGTTGCATTGCAATCTTTGTTGTAGGTTCAAGTATATTAAAAAAAAAGAGATTAATACCTACTAAAGGCTGTAGAAGACAGCATGAAGCTACTTTTTAAACTATTATATGAATGATCCATTCACATTTACTTGGAACAGACAGCTTGAGATGATAGAAATAGATCCCCAAGAGGTATCATGTCATAATGCTGCACACTGAAAAGTTCCATGCTAATCTCCATTCATGCTGGGGTCACAATTAGATTTTGCAATGAGTAAGCTTAATATCTTTTACACTTTCTCTGACATTGTAGATTTCTCTCTCTTTCCCACCCAATTTATCAGCGTTTTTTAAAAGACAGGAAGAATAATTTTATCCTTTCTCTTTGGAAAGCAACAGAAACATCCTCCTTCTCTTTGACCACCATGTTTTGAATATTTATGTAAGTAAACAATAAAGACAACAGAGAACTTACATCATTTGGATACAGAGCTGATTTGGCATTGGCTTGAATTCCTGTGAGGTACAAGATGACATGCTGTGTAATGTAAGAGCCTGGAACTGGGTGCTGTTTTACAATGTTTATAATTAAAGAAATACTTAAGCATTTCATGGGATATGTCAAATCAGCCTTTTACATTTATTTTTGATCTCCAGTAGAAAACAGAGTACTACAAGTCTGGAGCCAAGAATTAAGCTTAATCTGCCTGATTCATTCACTGTGTCTTTCACTTCTAAGACATAATTTCAAATCTAGCCTAGAGCAAATTGACAGAAAATCTTTGTGATCTGAGTCATGGGAAAGGTCACAGTTAAAGAATTTCCTAAGCTTTAGTCTGATTTGAACCACAGTAGCCCATCATGTGGAATAAGTAACAGTCACAACACCTACAGTCATGAAATCTCTCACTACCCGTGCTCTTCCTATGCAATGTAATGACACTGACTGGGTCCCTAAAAATCTTCTAATGAAGAAAAACCATGCAGCTTCCCTGCAGACAGAAGCCTGCCTGTTTCCAGATGCCTTCCCTGCTGCCCATGAGGACGGACAGCTTGGCAGCGTGGGATCCTGCTGGGTTTGGGAGGCCCTTGTGTACCTAACTTGTGACATTGCCACCTGTGTCAGGGGAGCTGACCTTTTCAAGCCAGAAGGGCTGGCAACTCTGACACAGGTTCCGTCTCCTCAGTGCACAGTCAGTGACAGTCACTTGACCCTCCTTAGCAGTGAGCGAATGCCCCGTCTGCAGGCAGAGAACACCACCAAGCTTGTCTGCCTTATGGATTCCTCCCCTGCACACACAGAGCCATCCATCTTTGTCTGCGTGCCTCACAAACAGTCAGATTTATATACCTGGGGGGGCTGTAAGGAGCTTATTTATTATTTGTTTTCATTTAATGATCTCTGTCATTCTCCCCTAGGAATCCCCACATGCACTATGCAAATCCTATGAAGCCCCTGGCAACAGTGCAAATGCCGTGAGCAGCAATAGCTGGTACATCAGCACTTCGAGAGCAACTCACCTCCTGAACTGAGTCCTTCTCTGCACTGCCCCCAGCCACCTTCGTTTGCTGATGGTGTCATTCCCCTCCCTGACAGTCTTCTCTAGGATCCAGAGAGGGTTTGCTCCAGGTTTCTCTACCCCTCACCAGTAGTTCCCAAATGGTAGTCTCTGACCGCCCACCCGTCTCCACAGAATGCTGAGAGCTCACAAGGTCACACCAGGAAAAGAGCAACAAATCAAACATTTCTAGCAACTATCTTTAATTTTGGCAATAACTTTGACTGGATGATATGGGCTATGTATGATCAAATATCTGAGGCAAGATGGGCAAGATGAAGCAAGAAGTTGTCAATAAATCACAATTAACCCCTTTGACAAAAGAGCATCCACAATATGGAGAAAAGTGTGAGAACTGACAAAAATTCATTCTAACCACAGCATTGCAGAAACTTAGGGGCAGTGAATTGACCCTGGGACTTGGAAATGTGTGTTTCTTTGCAATGACTTCTATAACTTTTGCCAGTACACTTACCCTTTCTAAATCACATTTGCGTATGCGTGATAAAAATCATGAGTCACTGTTAAAACGAGGGAGGTCTGAATTACAAACAAAACCATGATCACAGTAAGAATCACTGCTTTTGTTAGGGAAAAAATTTGATGCTTCTCATAACCCCTTGTCACAAGATTCATACTGTCCAGAGTATGACAGCCTTGCTAACAAGTCAATGCATTATTTTGAAAATATATATTTAATTTCAACTTATCCTTCATTATGCTTATGCCTGTCTCCTTTTAGCTCTCTGCATTGCTGCTTTGCTATTCTAGTCCACATGATCTACACTTTGATTAATTAATTTATTCTGATTATTTAACTCCTTTTTAATTTTTCCATATTCTTCTTCCTTGATTTTTCTTCATTTATCTCCCTGTCAGTCTTTTCTTTGCATCTCCTTCTATCTGCTCTCAAGAAATGTTTTTTATTTTCATCTCTACTTCTTCCATTTATTAACTTCATGTATGGAAAAATATACACTAATACCTCCAGGGAAAATAATCCACAATACAGACTCTCAGCGAGGGAGAGCAGATCCAAAGAAGCTGCAGTGCTGCAAGAGATCTAGCAGAGACAGCAAACTGAAGATTAGATATGGTTTTGCAAGATGATACAGCTACAAAAATGGCTAATGAAATCTTGTCATCATATGCAGAGGCATCACCTTGTGTTACAGACCAGAGAAATTTAAATCCAGCCTTGTAGGGATTTCTTATTAGCTCACAGAGAATACTGCATTAGGGTGCATGTGATGTGCTGCCTTAGCAATGTGCAGTCTACAGAAATACCTGGAGAGACAGATATTGCCAATATTCACTGCAGAACTGACAACAACCTCACAGAAATCCAAACAGGATCAACAGAAAAACAAGAAGAAGCTGAAAGGACGATTGCAAAAAAAAGATGGAAAATTGTTGAATAGCACTCACCTTGGTCAGGAAGGTGTTACAGAGCTCACAAAAAAATGGTAGATATAGAACATATCTGATTATCAAGGAGGAAGAAATGCTTTTTCACAGCATGCACAAAAAAATAAAGTGAAAACAGGATAAATTAGGTTAAGCTTAATGAAAAACTTGAGGCTTTGGAAGAGTCAGGTGAGAGGCTTGTAAGAGCCATCAGTTGGGACTTCAAAGGTAAGAAAGAGATTTTATTTTTTTTTTAATTGTCCCCAACCATGTGCTGAGGTGTTACACTTCAAGTGTTTCTATTAGAAACAGTAACTTTTCATTTAACTTACACCCAGATATTAGAACCTCCTTCTAAAATATATCAGTCAACAAGCGCCTCATTTCAGTGACCTTCTTCCAGATTCACTCACAGAAATTAACACTGGATAAAAACATGGATATTCCCTCCCTTCAGCTTCAATGTTGTTTGAGATGCACATTCAACCTTGGAGCATAATGAGCTTTAGCTGCTACTTGACCATGCTGTAAATCAGTGTTAATAAAAAGATACTATAAATAATTAACAGTAATAATGTTGTTGGGCCAAGGCCTTTTATCAGACAGTTGAAGAAACATTAATGAACCATGATATATTTCACTAAGGTTAACTTGAAGCTAAAAATGCTACCCTAGTGCATGGAATAATAAGCATGAGAATGACCACCAGACAGTTTGCTAATATATAACAACAATATTCTTACTTGATAAACTACAACTTCAGAAAAGGTTGGTTCATAGGAGCAAGCTTTAAAAAATATTGGAAGCATTCATTTAAGTTGATTCATGCTGATATGCATTTTTTTTCTATTCTTTCTTTCTTTACCCAGGAAAATGATTTTTCTTCCACAGCATTGGAAATGTCTCCTCAAATTGTCACATGAAGTTAGAATTGCTCCTGAGCCAAATGATCCTGCATGTAACTGCAAAACATCATCTCCCTCAGGTAACTCCAGGAATGTGGCTTTCTCTTTTTAAGTGTTCAGAGATGAGCTTTGCCCCTGGAGCTGAACACAAAGCCAGTGTTGAGCATATGCTGTCCTACCCATATGCACATGTAGCTTGATATTAACATGATCCATACCCACAGTGATAACACTACACAAAAACCTCTGAGTCTAAATATAGAAGCGATGCTGGAACAAGATCTGCGCATCTCCCTCTGCATGTAGCTTTAGTAAGAGACCCCTCTCCCTGGCTGTGGAAGCAATACTGGCAATGAACTGGATTCAGTGGTGCTATTAACCCCCTACTATGAAAATGCAATATGAAAACATTCTTAAGTGTTTTGAAAAAAACACACTGAGCTAATAATTTTTAAAAAATGAAATATAAGAAGTAAAATTTTATAAATGTGAAAAGCCAATGCTCCAATAGCATTGGTAGTTCATTTGCATTTCTCATCTGTAATATTGACTACTCAAGCTTTATCTCATTAAACGAGCAGTCTGATGCCTTTCAGTTCATGTTAAATTTATTTACGAAAGTATATACCAAGACAGGCTTGGTAGTCAGAACAAGAAGCCATGGTTACCTGGGCTGCTCTGTGAAACCATTGAATACTGGACCTTTCTAAAAAATCCAAAAAAACCAGAACACCAAAAAAACACATTTCAAGTACTGAAAAAAAATAATTTCTTCATAATACAATCGCAGAGGAGGAGGAGGAGTAAGAGCAATCAGGTTTCCAACACGGACATTAATCACAAATGCCATCTCTAATTGATTTGGCATGAGTGGACCAGTGCAGTTCAGCAACACTGCTCCAGTTCCTGGCATTTAATGGCCCTGTATTCATGCCCTAGTCCTGCACATAAGGACTTGGGGCCAACCTAAAAGGTCAGAAATTCTTACTGCATTTCAGGAGGGGCTTTACTCACCTCTTCACACTACAGCCTATTTGCTTTAATAAGAAGTTAAACACCTGCTATAATGCAGGTATGGCTGTTCAGTGTCCAAGAATAGGTAAAATGTGATTTAATGAAGTTTATCTGCTGGGCATTTTCAAAGCAAAGGATTTCTGCTAAGCTTTTCACAGCAGCTGTGAAAGGGAAGCTTTCGGATTGCTTCTCCCTCACATTCTTTCCACAGTAAGACTCCAAGTGCAGAACAGAAAGCATTATTGTTGCAACATTTGCAAACAGTTTCCAAAGCATCCTCCAGAAACAAGGTCTTTTTTTTCCCATTATCCTGCCAGTAAACCAACAGAAAAGCCCACATAGAGCAAGCGGGAGGAAGAGCTCATGGCAGAACAGTCGTCCACACTCAGGTGTACCTGGGTTCCTCCTGACAACTTGGCACCACTTCATATGAACATTGACTAGGGACACCAGCTCCTGTCCAGGAGTGGAGGCAAATCTTCCCCCACCTTTCATTCTTGTTCATACATTCCCATCAATATTATTTGTTCCAAATTAGTCCACAGCTAAAGAACAACTTAACAAAGGAACAACACACCAAGTATCAGATTTTGCACTTCCTAATCCTTATTCTGATTCCCATTATGTGCAATAAGAGCGTATACATTCCCTATTTGATGTAAACATAATTCGCCTACAGTTTGCACAAAGGAGAGATAGAAGATCCAGATTTCATTCCAGATTTTGCTACACTATTGGGCAAAGTACTGTATGTCTCAAAGAGTCCACCCTACAATAGGACTCTAAACTAGCAACGGTAAAAGTTGAAGTTGTGTTTTGAGATGCCTGAATGACCAATGCTGGGGGGGGGGGGGAAGTGCACCACTGCATGGTAAAAAAAGACAGCCATATGGACACAGGAATGTCATTTTTATAACTGAGAAAAAGCAAGAAAAGATAATTCTGTTACTTCTCTTGAATGTTTACAAGATGTTTGTTTCCAAACTTCATGTGGGAAGGTCACAGCTACCCCAACAGGCTTGCCTTTCCCTGAACTAAGTTTTAGAAAGTAGGTGGGTTCAAAGATCACTTTTTAAATTTAGGTGGGGAATATTTCCAAGTTCATCTTCTGAATCTATGAAACACCCTTAAAGTCACTTTCCTGGTACTCAAAACCTTTGTTAAGTCTGCCCTCTTGTAATTACTGGGCAGCCACTGCCTCAGGATAAATCTAATAGACTTTTTGGCATTGTCATATTAAAATTTACCTATCAACTCACTGCAGAGCTTTAGCTCTCCCTAAATACGTACTTGGAAGAGAATTTATGACTGTGAATCACATTTTGCAAAATGATTAAAGTTACCAAACATCCATAAAAAGTTGCAGTTGCAGATACAATTTTTTTGAAAGTCTGCTTAATTTATGAGAGGTGGAAGGTTTATTGTCATTTAGAGTCCACAGTGATGCAGCAATTTAGCATTTTGCTGAAGCTGTACACAGCTGCTGCCTCATTTATGAATTTTACATGTTTTTAAATTGCCATGTTTGTAACTGGGGGCATCTGCATGCTGGGAAGGGTGGAGGAAAACAGACTCTCCTTTTTGTTCTCTGCCCTACTGTTAAAATGTGGAGCAGGTCATGTTCCTCCTAACAAGGCTTTGAATCCTGCAGTGAGCTTCAACACTTACTCTAAAGACAGAACATGCCTCTCTCTTGTCCTGTCACCAGGCATCACAAGAGGAGCCTGGCCCCATCTTCTTCACATCCTCCCTGTAGGTACTCATACATTAATAAGATGCCCCCCAGCATGTGCATCTTAACAAAGTCTCTGCAATGTCATCAGGGGAAAGGTAAAAGTCTCACAGTTCACTTGTGCCTACTGCCTGGTGTGAACTGGCTACCGTGTAAAACATCAGGCAACGAGCACATCTTCACACATGTAGACATGTACACATCAAAAGCTAAGCTCTTCCAGTCCCAGCTTTGGACTCTGCATGCAGGTCAGTTCCTTCCCTACTGTGAGGCAAATTCACCCTGACTCTTCAACAAATTTGGACAGAGACCTGGAGAGTTTCAATGAAATAGCAATAAAAGCTGCCAATGCTGTGTTAAAAAAAACAATGACAATTGAAATTGAGTCAGTGTAAACACTGAACATGGAAAATGGACAAATATCTGTTTGGAAAATATTTTTTCATTATCTATTGCTTTAGAAGGTTTCTTTCCATTTGCAAACTGAGCCATGAGAGTCTAGATCACCATCCACATCCTTCCAGCTGCTCTTCATACAGTTTGCAGCTTGTTAACAATTGAGGTTCTGACAAGCATCAGCACTGCCATATCCTCATCAGAACCAAACACTGAGATTTCCAAGGTCACACTAGTGCAATGCACAGCTCTCCATGCTAAGAGGTGTGCAATGGAGTACAGAGATGCCTCAACTATTTGCCTATCCTGCTGTCATCAATAATTCCTTTATTTTGTGTTAGTTCATTTTTTCATTTTACCAAGATAGAAATTTAGATTTATCTCTGTAAAAAAATCCAGTGTCTCCCCTTTGAGCCTTATAATTTTCCAGCTTAATTGAATTTTACATTGTGTTTATGATGTAATTTAAAAAATTCTGACAAAAACAAACCAAAAACGGAAAAAAAAACCAAACCACAAAACAAAACAAAAACCCAATCAAACAATTAAATTAAAAAAACCCTCAAAAAGTTCTTTTCATTACTTCTGAATTTCTTTTGCAACAGGCAGTCTTTTATCTATGGAGAAGGCTGAAGTTCCTGTCAATTGTAATAAAATCCAAATGCTTCTTAATAGTTGGAGTGAAGTCAAAAGGAGCCACAACAATTAGGAATTACAGATTAGCAGCAGTAATCACGGACTAATTGAAACAATAACCTATTAACTGGTGTTCTGGCAGCCCTTGCAGACACAGGAAGCTATAAGTAACCAAAGCCGGCATTACTACGCATATAGACTTGGCCTTAGAGAGATCCTTCCATTGCCAGGAAGAGACCTCATACTTCCCCTTTCTGTGAGAAACTAAATGCCAGTGATTAGCATTTTGTATAAGTTTCACAATCAGGGGAACATTTCATGTGAAATAACTACAAATTAGCTATGCAAAAAAACCCCACAAAACCGCTTTGCTCTACAGCTGTAACAAACATAGAGATGTAAATTCTTGCTCTGTAAACAAATTATTTTGTTGTCCAAGTTTGTTTCCAGATAGGTAGATATTGTATCATTAAGATATGGCACGTTTAAGTAATTAAATCAATATTAACAGAGTGAGCATGAACATGTCAGCTTCAGCAAAGCAGCTACAGGGAGTGCTTGCAAAGGTCACCCCTTCTGAGGATGCCCAACAGTGCCAGTGCTTTCCAGTTTCCAGCACAGGGTGATTTATTCTATGAGGGACACAGGTGCCATTGTGGAGTGTCCCCTGCAATGCAGGAAACATTTCTGTCACTCAACAGAAACCAAGCATCTGCCTGTCTTTCATTCTCCACAAAAGGACAAGGCAGATGTTTGATGAATACATATGGCCAGTGCCCCAAGCTGTGTCATCAGTCCATACCCAAAGAATTCACTGCACCTGTGTGAAATATGGGACCTGATCACTAATGCAGCTGATAGTAAAACAAGAAGAAAGACCTTGCAGAATTTAATCCTTCAAAAATAAACAAGCCTTAGAAACCAAAGACAGGGGAAATTGCCAACATTTACCTCAATAACTCTAGAAAGGGACTGAGCAGTAGCACGAGCTGTCCTGCACACTATCTGTGTCAGAGCTGACAGTCTTGCAGCCTAAATCTCTAGACTAGAGCAGCATATGATGCAAATGTTGTACATCATAAAAATCAATGGTTCTTTTGCTAAGTGGTCAATATTTATTTAACTTTAGCATTGTTTAATTCAATGCATCAATTACAGATAGTGTAATGTCTATTTGGTCCCAAGCTACTGTTTCTGTTTGTCGTTACCTCATCCGTTTGATATCGCTCATGTCTTTAAATCTCTGCTCTTTTGTCCCCTTGCATAACTCAAGGACAGGAGTAATTGACATGAAACTTTTAAAAATTAATTTCACCGCATATGCCACTAACAGAGAGTGCAAGTCCTCAGAATCATTTATAACCTCATGGTGATTGGCCCTGACAAAACAATACCTTAAAAACTCACGAAAGTAAATTATGGCCAAGGCAAATGGCTGGATCCGAGCTGAGCCCAAGTCTTGGAGCCCAGCCAGGCAAAAACAAAGTAATGTGCTTTTGATATTAATAACAGAGATGATATTGATCCACAAGCCAGTGTCACTTCTATGCTCAGGCAAGGAGATTGCTTCAGGCATTTAGCCCACTGAAAGCCACTTTCCATGTAGGCCATTTAATTCTGGGAGTCTTTAATTACATGTAATGGAACCCAGTTAAAGGGCTAGATACCTATTTACTCATCTTGGATATGGGCTGTGATTCAGGAAGCTGTCAAAAAGGTATATAACTCAATTCTTAGATTTCAAAATGCACCCATCTTTTTGTATGTTTATTTTATCTGTTTATTTCTTTGGCTCAGAGCCTGCTGGGAATTTGTAGGTACATGGATTCAAATTATAGGATGATATTTTTCCACACAATAAAAGCAACATCTTAGGAGAGTCAACATTTCATACTAAAACCCAGGATGCACTAGGAAAGACACAGTACATACCTAGAGCTTGAAAATACCCTTTGGCCCTTGTCCTTTTGCACACACCTGAAAATGTACTTATTATGCTCAAAGAAAAGTAATCAGATTTACATAAATAAATTACTTGCCTTAAATCTACTAGAAGACGTTGCCCCTTAAATTTTTTCCCCAGAGAAGGATACTGAGGAGTGCCAGGGATTGCTCATATTCTTGCTATATCCTTATCTGCTCAAAGTTCAGAATTTTCTATTGCTGAGGTAAGGGGAATGGAGCACATATGGGACTGCATCAAGGGAAAACCTGGACAACCAGTGATAAAGAAGGTCTGCTGCAAAACTGTGTGTCCAATCGGATATCTACTTCGAGCTCCAAGTTCAAAAGTAGCAACGATTTATGAGTTAAATATATGACAATGTTTCACAAAAGCAGGGGCAAGACAAAGCAAAGTGGGCAGTCGGCAACGTCTGACAGTTTGTCTGTTGGGGTGATTCTACATGGGAAGCTTTCAGGTCTTCTTCCAGTATGGATGATAAGTTCAGCTCTTGAAGATGGGGAGAATAAGAGTCCACAATCTGTCACTTAAAAGACTGAAAGTTTATGCCATGTGGTGCTGGCATATTATTATCATTCTGTATCTTCCTGAGGTCAGAGATAAGAAGGCAGAAACAATCAAGATTACCAAGAAATTACTAATTGTTTCTGTTGGTCTAATGTCTAATTCAGACATTTGGGAGGCTGCAAGAAAGGGAGTTTGCTGATTTGTCTGGAGGGTACCCCTGTTGCCTTTCTTAAATGGATATATTAGTACAAAATGAGCAAAATACCAAAAGACAAAATGTGTCAGAAAACAGTAAAGAACAAAGCCACTCTGCTGCAAATGCTGCCAGCCAAGCATCTGCACATATACTGTCTGCAGTCAACATTCATTCAATTTAATAAGAGCAGCTGGGAAGGAGAAAGGGAAAAAAGATTTGGTGCTAAGCCAGCATATATTTTTTTCCTCTGTAATTTGTAATGTTTCTCTCTTAAATTCTGAAAATAAACAAGACTGGCCATTTGCCTACTTTGGGTAGAGGTGTTTGTGAGCCCTCATGTTTTTTACTGGAAACCTCTCAAACAAAAGAGTTAACTCACTTTCTATATTAAATATTTACATAAAAATGTTCAGGAAGGTGTGTGTAAATTATAAATAATGTAAAGCAGGACTGGTCTTGGTTAGAGCTAAGAGACCCAAATTGTATCATCATAATACATTATTCACATATAATGCGTCTATTCTCCTCCATTAGTGTTACTAGAAAAAGCCCCTGAGTGCTTAACTTGAATTTGGAAGAGGGTAATAAATGTGAGATAAACAAATAGCAGTGGGGGTGCATCTGTAGTTAAACAAGTGTAAATTTGAGCTCAGCCTAATTCCTCCAAACTACACGTAGGACAAACATGATGCTCTCCAGAAACAAGACATCAGTTACAAACTGCAAAAAAAAAAAAAAAAAAAGACACAATAAATCCAAATTATTTCATGTCGTTTCCCCTCCATCTGCCTCCACCTTCATCCCCCCCTGCACTCCCCCCCCCAAAAAAAGGCTTTTTGGCAATTCAAACCCTGGGTTCCTCTGGTCAGTCTGTGAGCCGAACAGCAGCAGAGAGGGAAACACTTCCAGACAAAAAAGAAGAGACAAGAACAAAGAGAAGGTGATCCCACAGCTGAGCATGTGGAGGGAGAGCAGACAGTCCCTGGCAGGACACATCCTGACATGGTTCTGGCCTCCTGCAAACTCAGGAAAGCCACTCCTTCTCCTGTCCCATGCTTCCTCTTCAACTAAAGAGCTCCTCCTCCCTAGGCCCAGAAAAATATCATCAGCTGCTGATTACTGAGAGCTTGAAAAGTGATTTATTAATTTCTCACTTGCTCTCAGCTGTGGAACATAACTGCACTCAGCATCAGTTACTAACTCCTTGGGCTGGTTTTGCCGGGTGTTTCCTGGGGCCTCAAGCCTGTTTCTTTTTCACATGGGTTTGTATGACTGCAATGTACAGAATGGTTTCAGTCGTTCTTGGGGCAATTTTTTACTTTTTTTTTAGTATTTTCTTGGAAGTGAAGAGTTCCCTGAGCCTGGAAAGTGTTTAGATGTCTTCAGGTGAAAGTGTTATGGTAACCATACAGAATATCCTCATTACTAATGTTCATTGCATTCAGTCCAAAAGGGCCTGGAACACTGCACTGGGATGCACAGACATGAAGTTAGTATTAGAGCTCAGGTGCCTTTTAGAAAGGCTTCATAAACATTATTCGCTGAAATGAGAAAGTCAACCACTATGTGAATAGTGTTACTGCTGTTCTGCAAGCCTTTTTAAATTATTTTTTTTCCTGCTAACTATGGATGTTCAAGTTTAAGAAGCAAGCACTTCTCCCAACTGCAACTCAATTATAGTTTGAATGACTTTTGTTTGGCAAGGAATTTTGCTCTGAGGACGAGACTTACGGCAGCAGCACAGTACTTTTGCTTCCTTCCTTCAGAGCTCGGAGACCTTTGCTAAAATCATAAAATTTATTGTTAGTGCAAGGGGAACAAGAGTAAAATAGTTGTCTGGTCAGTGGCATATCCTGAATAAATAACATTTCCAGCACAAGGGAATTTTCACTGTCTGAAGAGTGAGTTGGGGAAACATACTTAATAAAGAATCTTTAGTGGGAATTTTTCATAGCATTTACAGGTTGCATTGTAAGCAATTATTAGGTCTTGTGCTGAAAAACTGCACAGTGATGAACACGCAGTTGACAAACAGGGATTTCCCCAGACATCAGAAGAGTAGAAAATTCAGTAAATTAGAAAGAAAAAAAAGAAGATCTGTGGCTGAATGCAGCTCTTAGTTGCATGTCGACTCTATTCAGTGTCTCATAGCATGAGCTCTGAGGATAGAAAATAGAAAGTAGATGATGAATGTCTTGTAGGTATGACAGAAGAGGTAAGGTGGGGGTTCTCAATGTTTAGGCTTGCAGCATCTCCACGCCTTTCTAAACAATGTCATATCAAAAAGGTTTATATGTCACAGAAAATCCTGAGAGCCAAGAATTGTCTTTAGAAATCCTCAACAAAGTTTAAAGCGTTGATGCCACCTGAACAAAAGAGCAATAGATATAACAATGATAAAAAAGCTAATAAAACTTCCCAAAGAGCAACTGGAGAACTACATGAAGAACTCAGCCTCACCATTTTTTTGGTGTTACAAATAGTTTTGCTAGATACTTTTAAGCTGTGTGTTCCTCAGCTGAAGGGAGTCAGACACATAAACCTTGGTAAAATGCCCAGTACCATGGAACCCAAACTGCAAGTGGGCAATGTGTGTTAATTTAAATATTAGGAAACAACTTTATAATATCCTAGAATAAACACCCTGCAAAACCTACAGATAAACACTCCCGAATCACCAGAGAAAGTGGGCTTCAATTACAGAACATTTTTTCCCCTAGTAAGGTATTATCCTCCTGTTCATTAACATCCAATTAGCTCCTGAGCCCTTTCCCTACTGCTGAGGGTTGCTTTTCAACAAACAAAACAGTGCTACAAAACAAAACAACAAAGAACCCTGACCCCAAACAAAACCCTCAATGTAATTAATTAATATAGAGACAGATTCATAGAAAAGCTGAAAGCACAGGCACAGCAATAGAGAAATCCCCATGTAAGTACTGAGATTCCTGAGAGCTGCTGCCCACCCAGCACATGGGGATGGGGACAGCGACTATCGCACAGATTTACTTGGCAGTACAAAGATTTGGCAGATCCACTGTTACAGCTTCTTTTTCTACTCCAGAGGATTTCCCTGGCATTCATGTGCTGATTGAAAAATATGCAAGAAATTCATGTGCCAACTGGGGACTGTGTGTCTGGGTGTAGCTGTGAAATGTTACCAAAATCTCATTTACTAATAGAGTTTAAATAGTCATTTAACAAATTAGGCAGTATTTTTTTCTATAATTGCATTTTCTCAATACATTATTTGCTGTTTTCGTCAATCTTTATAATGAGATCTTGGTCTCTCCCTTACTAGAGAATTTCATAAACAAATAACAGGAATTACTTATAAACAGCCTGATTTAATAAGATGTAAGGATGACTATAAAACCACTCTAGTTCTATTATCCCACTAAAATTTGCCAAACTATTCACCAAAGATAATTGCATTAAGTGAATTTATAAAGTTGCATAAAATAAAAAGGTGATGAAGAAACAGAGACATCTGAGGCTCTCATATTTAAAGAGAATTTCTCCTGGAAAAGACTAGGTTAATTCCATAAAAATGTTTACTTTTGTTTATGTTTTCTAAAAACACTCCTCATTAGCAAATATGCTTTTTTGGTCCGTATTTCCAGAAACAATTCACTAGAAATAGAACTGTTTGTTTTAAGCCCAAACACTCCCTCACAATATTTGCATCCCAGGCTCCCACGGGGGCAGGATACAATATTCAGATACTGAATGTTGACTAAAAAGAAATGGCAAAATAGCTGACTTGTTTTCCTGGCTTTTGAAAGTGCTGTTTAAAGAACAGCCTGAAATGTGAAAAATTATGCGATTTTCACAAGTACCTCATTGCAAACAGATGAGGGTGTTAACTACTGGTACAAAGAAAGAACACTTTTTCCAAAATTTCCAAAGGAATAATATTACTTGTGGGTATATTTATATGCTTATTTAATGTGATAGTATCCCTTTAAGTAAACTTGTCACAGAAGATTTATTTCCCCCCCTATTGTCTAAGAGTACAGCGCAAGGAGCACAAAAGGTCCAGTGCCCAGGACACAAACCCTGGAGGCTTCAGCTCACAAAGGGGCTGACAAGGAGAGCCTGGGTGACAGTGAGTGAAGTGTTCACCAGATTCTTTTGTTACAAAGAGCAGAAATATAAACAACATTGAGTCAAAGAAATTATGAATGATGTTAGCATCAAAACCACTGATACTGCAGTGTTCAAGCACTGAAAAAGGTAGTGCATATCAACTATTTAATTATTTCCATATACTTTATCCTATATCTAAAATCAATGGCTCAATTTGATGCCACTTTCATGGACACCTATTTCACAATTTTCTTTTTTTTTTTTTAATAATTTTTCATCATTCTGTTCTGTTTAATGAATACATGGATTATGAATATTAGGTGAATAGTCCTTGCAACTGAACACAAAGGGGAAATGATGCAGACAGCATTATGGTCTTGCTTCCTCTCCTTGCATTAGGGTGGAAATGATATGCAGCAGGGATTATGCTTTGTTTAAAGCTGTGCTTCTGCCTCTAAAAGAATATATTATACAAATCTTCTAATGTTGTTGAAATTCCCCAAAACTTGATTGTGTCAGACATAATGTGGCAATGAGGTTCTTATCCCTACCTTATGCTGAATAAATATCTAATATCAGAGAGTATAACCTTGGAAAAGTATACACCAGGGAATATCCCTTCCGTCAATAATTCATTGTGCTGGTGGTGGGAAGGTGCATTCAGTGAGCCCCTGACACTACAGAGAATACATTAATGCCCACACAGCCCCAGCCTGAGAAGCAGGGAGGGGGAAGGGGAGAGCACAAGGGAACCGACTTTCCTTCAGGCCCATTAAAAAAAAACCACCTTGGAATTATTCAAAGTAGCACACTGTCTACAAAAAGCAAAGCAAACAGACCTCCTCCTCACCAAGTCCGTCATCAGAATTATTTGAGGGAGAGAGCACGTGAAATACTAATTTTTACACATGTACGTGCTACAGAGATTTGTGTTCCATTTTCCAGCTGTAAGACATGCAGGGCGAGCTTCCCTAATCCAGTGTGGACAGAACGACACTGCTGGGAATCTGGAGGAATGTGCTGACGAATGAGGCCCCCAGAAGTCCACATATTAATTCTACTAATGTTAATCCAAAAATCAATACATTTGGGTTTAGTGATGCTTCTATAGGCAAAAATACATCTGTTGGTCAAATGAGCTCAGAATAAATATGATAATTTTCTGATAGCCTGTATCAGCCTTAAAGATGATTGCAATTTCAGTTAAAGACAAAATGGTTATAGATTTCAATACAGTTTGGGATCTTTTGCATTACTGTTTGCTCTTTCACTGTTATGGTTTTAATGATTTAGGAACCAGAAGAATAACTAAGAAACCAAACAGTCATTATCTCAAATAATGAGACTTTTTAATGCAAAATCAATACTTGCTGTAATGAAAATAGATTCCTTAGCTCCTGCAGGGTGGTATGTACAATTCTTTTTCACTGTTAAATAGAATGTGATTGCTTATTTTCACCAACATGATGAACATTTTTTCAGGAATAAAAATAAAATGTCAGAATTTATTTACTGTTATTAAGCACATGTATTTAACCATCATGTGACTGAAGCTGAGCAAACGGGGAATAATTTTCTATGAACTTTCAGAGTTGAGGAAGAAATACAAAATTTCCAGGAAGTAACGAAAAAGCTCACTCTGGGAAAAAAATGGTCTGATTGCATTTCAGCTTCTGTTCAGATGGTTGACTAAACTCTTAATTTGTTATGTCAAATGAACCAAATTGAAATATCTTAAGCAGGCTTAACAAAATAAAACAAAACACTTCTTGCATACCAACATATCAAAACTGTTTTCAGTGCTGAGGAAATTATTATTATTATTATTATTATTATTATTATTATTATTATTCGGAGTCAATGTATTTATAGTCATTTTTTATCTCTGAATGTTAGGAAAAACACTCGTATTAATACTTCAGAGCCATATTCTATTAAGGGTCCAGATGATCTAAAAGAATCCATGGAAACTCAGAGGTTCAAATGCCTCATTTGGAAACAGTGTATTTCTCTCTAGTTCTGTTTGGCTTGGTTTTCATGCAGTGCCTAAAAGGTGTAAAAAATGAGAACATGAAAAAGAAGAAAATGAGCAGCAAAGCTGCCAATACCCTTTAAAATGCTTTCTTTGGTTCTTCTTGGAGTAACAGGCAAAGAACAAGTTCTCACTAGAATAGAACTACAATCGCAGCAGATGTGCAGGTGAATCTGCAAGCACTTACAGCAAGAAGTCCGGGGTCTGTGAAGGGTTTATGAGCTCAATTTGCACAAGTTATTCTGGTATTGCTATCTTCAATAACACTTTGTTGGCAACTGCAATCTCTAAGGGTGCTTTTTCGCAAAACGATGGTGACTGAATGTCTCATTCAGTCACGTATGCAAAGGAAGAATTTCTTGCAGTGATAGAAATGTTTAGGAAAAATATCATCTGTTCTGACTTGGATGCCCAGGCAAAATATCATCTGTTCTGACTTGGATGCCCAGGCAGGTGTTGGGATCCTTGAGCACAGGCAGCGAACACAGTCCCAGCAGGACGAACTGGAGCAGGCTGTATCCCATTGGTCTTTGTTCTTGGATACTATTATGTTCCACACTTTAACCTGCTCTTGAGGCACAGCACTGCTTGAAACAGTGGCAGTCTTGTGTCTGGGAGTTCTAACTGAACAAACTCTTAGAGATAATCGGTGTGAAAACTCTGCAAATCCTTCTGTTCAATAACAACAAAACATGAATAAAATATGCACATTTATTCCATACTGTTGGCTGAGGCTTCATCCATATGCAGAATCACTTCTGGATTTGTGGACACTTCTGGAGCAATAGCACTTATGAACCAGTTTAGCCTCAAGTTCCAAGCCAGTCACTTAATGGTGAATACTCAATAACTAGAATTATATAAAGAGTTTCTCCAAGAACTTTTTTTTCCTTTTGCGATTTGATAAAGCTGTTTCATTCCTTTTTGCTAATGACACATTTTCATGAATGTTAGAGAAATGGAACTTGGTGTGAATGACTTATTAATGAAAAACAAATTGCCATCCATGCAGAGGCATCTGTGGAAATAAACATAAGAGTTCCATGAGCAAGAAATTCTTACTGGGAACTATTTGGGGCTTATTTAGTAAAATACAACAATAATTTTATGTTAGATAGGAATTTCAGTCAGAGATAAACTTTACAGGTCAAACTTGATGTTTTGTTCTCAAGGCTGATAAAAAAAAATAGAAAAATATTTTCAAGGAACAGTGTTACTTAGGTATGACTTTGAGTAAATATCTGCTCATAAATATGATGCAGACAGAAGTCTAAATTCTTTGAGTAGATTACTCACTGTGATATATTTTTTCATTTTCAAAGTAAGCATGATTGGTATTAAATAGAGAACAGTATTTTTGCCTACAGCAGCAGAATTCAGATCATTAAAATATTAGACAACTAACCAACAAATGCAGTTATGCAGGAACTTTCCCTAATTCACACACTCTTTGCAACAAAACATGCAGGGCCTCACATTATGGAATCTGTACACATTTGCATAAGCTGTTCCATTGCAGTGCATGTTCGTATACATCTTTCTGAAACAGCTTTCATGATTCAAAAGTATTTTATTTACAGCATACATACTACCAGTGTTGCACTACATCTGCTTTAATTATTTAATATCTCTATGCCATAGAGCAGATTTGTTAATTAATGACATATATGGAAGAAGAGAGTCACAGACTTATGCAATGTTTCAGAATACTCACAAAAACATTCCTAAGGAGCCGTCTGGTTCCTGACTAAATACCTAAAATACCTTAAGAGAAAGAATTTCTTAGAAAATATGAACAATGCTTCAGGATAAGGCTACTTTCAATTAAGGGGTTTTCCTAATATCATTCAGCTTTGTTGTTGAAATCACACACTTCAGTAAAAATGGGACAAACCAAGAGTCATATTTGCAATACAAATTCTGGTACGTGAATATATTCACTTCAGATGTAATAGCGAGGCAGCTTCCAACAGAACTTGGAACAAATGTATAAGAAAAACTGAGCCTTTCTTGAAACCTTTAGTGTAGTAGAAGAGCTTTTCTTCTCTTCTTTCTGTCTCTTCAGCATTTAGGAGTTTGAAAATCCATCCTGCATCTTTTCCAATACGCAGGCGTATTTGCTGCCAGCTCAGCTGAAGGCCCAATCAGCATACATAAACCTTGCCCCTGAGCAGTCTCTACTGGTTTATACAGAGATTAGGATTGCTTTGAATTACACATGCAATCAGAACATTTCATAGAGCAAATTGTGGTCATTTTGACAACTATACAGCAAGCTTAATTTCAGGCCCAAGTATACATGATATTCAGAAATACAATGAGGTAATTTAACATTTTAAAAAGGGAGTATAGAGTATAAATTAGTAGAAAAATCATGACACTCACAAACTTGTTCTAAAGATGTATTGTTCCTTTTTCTTCAGAAAAAGAAAAAAACCACCCCCCCCAAACCCAAAAATCAACAAAAAAACCCCACAACAAAAACCCTACCAGTTTCTGTTAATGATAAATTAACCACTAAAGAAGAATTTCATTGATGGACAATTCATACTAGAAATCTATTTTAAACTTGGAAAAGAAAGGCAGGGAAAAGAGGGAAGAAAAGAAGAAGGAAGAGAATTATCAACATTATTTTTAGCACAAATCCAAAATATAGCCCCATACTGGCTTCTTCCAGCACACAAAGGTGCTGGATCAGTATGAGATCAAAGCCAGAGAAGAATATGTAAGATAGGACATACTGGTTCCCAGGACTTCCCATGCCCTTTAGCAAGGATAAGGCTGCTCTCAACTGCACAGCTCTCACACGAGAAGCATCAGTGGGTTTTCATTACTTTCTGCTACAGTCTGTCATCCAATCCACTATCTCCTTTCCATTAAAGATTTGAGTTAAAAAGCGTAAAACCTAAACTTATTTTGTAAACGTTGTTATTTGGATTTACAGAGAATCTTTCACACTTTGATTGATAGCAACATCATCATCTTAGTCTGATTTATCACTCATCATTTTACACTCTTGCCAAAAAGGGTTAAAAGTCGTCCGTTTCCAAACATTTATTAGCTGACCTTTTCATAGCTAATTTTACTGCCCTGACAGATTTTTAGGTTTCTGTATTCCTTAAAATGCACCATGATAGCAGCTGGAATCTTCTAATTTCTTCAAACTATGTTTTCCCAGTTATTTATTTAAGAGTTGTGTAGATAAGCTCTCCATTCTCACCTAAATCAGTGAGAGGAGAGGAAATGGCCTTTTCAGTGTGTCTCTGCTTTTTAAAGCAGATAGAAATAATAAGGTTGACAAAGGAAAAAAGAAAATTAGGCATTATGAGGGTAATAACTTAGAAAGTGTCAGATTCAGAATAATTGAATTCAATGACATTTAATGCTACAGAAAACAATAGCAGCAGCCCAGCCGCCCATCTGATTCATGTCTAGTTCATGTTTAACAAAACAAGGCTAAGGGTCATGCAGTCATGAGTCCCATAAATAACCCGTTAATGGGATTTCCAAACAAGCTGTCCTCAAAATGGTTTTTTGTCTCACAGAAAGAATATTAAAATGCAAATGGATTCGGGCTGTGTCCTCATAAACAACCATGTTCATTTAACCTCTGACCTCAGCGTTTAACTGCCCATTCCAGCAATTTGTACAGTATTAGCCACAGCATGCCACTCCAAAGTGCTAACTTTGAGAAGAGAGGACTAAATGAATGGGTTACTATCTGTGATGCTCAGTTAACCACGTCAAACTGACTTTATGGGCATAAAAATATTTTAAAACTTCCCTTCAGTTAGTTGACATTTTTTGCTAAGAAGAAAAAATGTGCCAAGGAAGGTACTTTGAACCATTATTGATTGCACAATGCTGTGTCCCAGCTCCAGGGAAGATCAGCTGGAGCATTTTGGCAGAGAGATCAGCTGGAGCATTTTGGCTGAGCCTGCTCAGCTCTCACCTGCCCTCACCAGCCTGCTCCCTTGGCCAGCACCCAGGACCACTTGGGGAAGCACTTTGTATCCTACAGTGCTATGTCCAGATTTTTTCAACCCCTTTCTGCAGCAAGATATTCCACGCATTCCCTGCAGCATTGTCAGTCACATTTTTAGAAGAATGTGGCTCTTTTTCTTACAAGATTGAAATAAACCCACCTGCCTGACATGAACAATGAATAAATCATTCTTTGTTTAAATTCAACCACGCCTCTCCTACCTGATACTCCTCACAGGTGTCAAGGGGCGACCTTCAAATGGCCTATGGGAACTTGTCTGACCACAGAGAATGTCAAATTAAAACAGCGGTAAACAAAATATCTGGTAATTGTTCCCAGTTAAAAGTATTGTGAAAATCACAGTAAATACCCACTCAAACCGAATTCAAGTATGAAGGTTGTTCTTAACAACTTGGTTTTAAAGGAAGAAAATTAATCTTCTTTGAAAGCTCATGACTTCTGAGAAGGGTCAGGGTAGGAGCCCCTTTGCAGTGAACTATATGTCACAGAGGGAAAGGAGTAGTTGAGATGTCAGAGTACTCTAACCTGACAGGCTGTCTGCATTTTCTCATCACAAAACCACTATTCCAAAATACTCACAGCACTTCAGAATTTATTAGAAATTTGTAACTTCTAGAGAAAACTGCCACAGTTGAGACTGGATGAAAGTTTGCTGCACAGCTTGGTGATGAGGAAACAATCTGAGCTAACAGTTTTTAGAAAGGAATGATTATTTTCATGGGTGCTAACTCTGGACCACGTCCAATGGTACTCTCAGTTGATTATTCATGTAGACTAATTTTTCATGTCAGTTTTGGATTTAGACTTTTTCTCAATAAGTAAATTTCTTCCTGTAAACAGCTCCTCTGGGACACAGTTTCAGGTACATTGCAGGTCACTGATTGGTCTTATTTTGCTTGCATTGATTGGCAGTAAAGTCTCTGAATACCCAGAGTTTCAGTTGTCAACACTTTCCTGGAATGCATCCACTTCCTTGTCCAAGAAAACTCTAAGTGATGACTTCTCTCCTAGAAGAGGTGGTAACAGGTGTTTATATCTCATCTTTCATCAACTTGCAATTTTCTTTTTCCATATTAAAGTCTGAAGGAAAATAGAGGAAAGGCCTTGGACTGCTCAGTGACTCTCCCAGCATGGTGTGTATTAAAGATTTATGTTTAGTTCGCTGCACCACTGGCTTCCAGAGAACCATTCCTTAAAAGTTAAATCTAAGGCCAGAAAAGTTATAACTGGAAACTTTTTTTTCTGTAACGGGCTGAAAGCCGAGTCATTAATGCTGCGATCGGTCTAATCCAGAGCATTTGTTGCTGCTAATTATTACGGACAAGACTCTTTATTGAACCACATCCTTTTATCAACATTAGGATGCATGAGCCGAGGCTGTTGTTTTAAACGCACTCATTAACCACACAAATCAGCCCTGTTGACAGAGCGCTTTTGAATTAAGCATCAGACTGTAGTCATTGGACAAGGAGCAATTTATAATGCCATTAGCAACACTTGCGAAGGTTACAGGCATCAAAAATTGTTCAGCCGTAATTATTCTTAATGGATACAAGGAATAAACTGACGCAGGACAGCTTTTTCATTAGCTTTCAATCAAGCCTGATGGCTTTGAGAAATGTACAGTAAATGCATTTTGGGGAGAAATAATGATGTTGCAGCACCTTTCACTGGAAAATGCTCTCAGTTCAGAACTTAACTTTTAATAACCTTAATTTGATATAATTAAGAAATATGATTTGCTTTGAAGATTTTGCAATGAATTGTTCTGGCTGCTGTTTAACCCTTTTTCAAGTATTCATCCCAAACATGATAAAAAATAAAAATAAAAATCTTCAGATGCTTAGATTCTCATGGAAATCATTAGACTTTTGATTTCCTAAAGCCAGAGTAACTAGGACGGAGTTTTAAAGTAAACTCAGGGCGCTTAGAGAATGATGGGAATTTTACAAAGTTTATCTACCACCCAAAAAGCACCAGTACATACACAAATTTCTCCATAAAATTCAGTTGCAGATTCATAAGCAGGTGATCCTGCACATTCTCACAGGCAAAATGGTGAAAAAAATACAAAAAACCCCAAACAAACAAACAAAAACACACACCAAAAAAAAAGAACAAACCAAACCAAACAAAAAAACCCCCAAAAAACCCCAAAAAACTGAGCTTTAAACTGAGTTTGATACATTACCCTATTACCCTATTTCTAAAAAGCAAAAACCTTCATGAATTGGTCCTCACTTCATATCCCTTCACAGCTGATATTGACAGACCATGTCTCTCAAGAATATCTCCTTTGTGCAACAAGGGTCTTTCCAGACAAATTGAAGATTTTGGCCCAACGGACTATTAGTCACATCTGACTCAAGCCTAAAACCAATCAAAAGCTCTTCTAGTCTTTAGCAATGCATGTGTTTTAGCTCTATATTTCCATATTGTTACAGTATAAGAGATCTCTTCACTGTTCTTTCCTTATACTTCCACAGATCAAAGAAAACAGATAATTAAGAAAGTTAGTCTAAGAGAAGGCAAGAATGTGACTTACTGCCCTTAGTCATTCTGTGCTTGTGAGATTGCGGGTCAGGACAGAAATGCAGCAGCACCTTTGCTACTTAAGCAGTCAAACTGTAGCAGTAGCAGAGCAACAGAAAAAAGATGCTTTTAAAATATGGTGTGCACAGAGTTACTGGGAGTAGAGAATGTCTGACAAAAAGCTGATGAGAGGAAATAACCCAATTCCAACTGGTCTACTTCAGTCTACTACTGGTTGAGTTTATCTGGTAAATATGAAGACGACCCTCAGTGGAAGAGCCAAATGGTGAGTTTTTAATTTAGGAAGGTCATTTCAGGTTTATGCTATGAGTTTTAAAATATTTTTTCTTTTAATAAAATAGTTTCTGTAGTGCAGTTACAATAACACAATATCTGATTCGAATGCTATCTTCAGCTCCTAACAATGGATGGGACAGAGGTCCTGCTCCAGTCTATTAGAAGAATTTAATGACCATTAAAAGGCAAGCAGAGACTTGTATCACTCAGTTGTTCAGTGTCATTGTTCCAGTCTCCGCAGTGGAGAAACAGCACATTTCTTTTAAGTAAAATATTGCTGGGAACTTACTGCTTCAGCAATTACCTCTGAAACACATTGTTTTCTCAAAGCCATTAACATGTCAGATCATGGCAGTGCTTGACATCCAAACACGCCTTGGAGGGCTGCAATTCAATTTAAGGATCACCTCCTCTGAGCAGGCCAACCTGCAAATTTCACAAAATCTGAGAGAAATTCTCAGGGCACATTTTGATCATGCTGCTTCCTAAATTAAAAACAAAACTGTAAGTGTTAAACATCTTTAACAAGACATTAAACCTCAGCCATAATCCAGGATGGGTCCCTTAATGAGTAATGACATATGTTGTGAAGGCAGTTATCTCCTAATTTTCAATGTTCAAGCAGTACAGTGGAATGGCACAGTGTGCAAAAGGGATGTACCATCACTAATGAGAGGATAATTTGAAGCTGCTCTTCTGAGAACCCCAAAGGAGACTTTCCATTGCTGCAGGATGGAGAAGGATGCCATACTCCATCTTATTACACGCTTCAAAGAAGAATGGGAAGTGACAACGTGACAGAACAAAAGCTGAGACAGAGACAGAATATGGGCTTGGACATTGGGAGAGTCCTTGGAAGGGTTACTTTCCTTTACTCCCCCAAAAAATTCTTGGTGCAAATTAATCATATCTTCTTATTCTTTTCCACCCAGCTGACTACTAATGGCCTGCTAGACACTGCATGGGGAGTGTAGGATAGATATAGGGCTGATGAGAATACACAATGTTCTGCAAAAGGAGATGAGGTAGGGGAGGAGCCCAAGAAGTGCTGGGTGAAGGTCATGCTCAAAGGCAGGAAAAGGATACAACTCTTATTAAAAAAAAAAAAAAGTAGGCAACTCTTCAAAATGACATTTTGAAGTTTTTCCCCTCATTTCTTAGCATTTTATTCTTCCTGCATGTTATACTTAGCCACTGTGTTGGGAAGACTATGAATTCTGCAGGGAAACAAAAGGTGAAAGAGAAGGGTCTAGCAGATAACAAGCAGATCTTAATGGTAGGGACAGGAAGTCAGGGGCTACACACAGGAAAAAAGAAACTGAACTGGGGAGGAGAAGAAAAAAGAGAGCTTCCAATCACAGCCAGCCCTGGGTTTGCTGGCAAGGGTTTTTGTGAGACTGGGGAGAGCAGGGAGTTTTTGACATTTCAGCTAAGTTTGCCTTCTCATTCTAACTGGGAGATGAGCTTGACCAGAGAGAAACATCATGAGGTGTGATGTGGTCACAGGACAGCCTCTCCTGGTTCCAAGATGAACTGCTGCACATTCAGGCAGGTTTCTTATTCCATACTTCTTCTTCCTTCTGTAAACTGTCACTGACTGAACAGTAGCAATGACTTTTCCAGGTGATAAAAATATTCAAGGCCATCAACTGTACAGTATGCTATAGATGATTTCATTTATCTTTGTCACCCCCACCTTTCTCCCCTCACTTAATAGATGGAAGTTCCTATTTATTCTTGACTATCTGTGCCAAGGGAGGTTTAGATTGGATATTAGGAAAAATTTCTCAACTGAAAGAGTGGTCAGGCATTAGAACAGTGTGTCCAGAGAAACAGTGGAGTCACCATCCCTGGAAGTGTTCAAAAGGCGTGTAAATGCTTCTTGCATTACTGAAAAAGCCTCGATTTGGTGACAGAGTAGTATTTAATAATCATCAATATGAAATGCATAGCTTAGCCCTCCTCCCTTGACCCTTCCCCCCATGTAAAGACATCTGCAAATTAAGTGAATAACAACCAGTTTGAGATGTTGCTATTTGCTGAAGCAGGGATTACCAGATCCTATCTGATTGTTCCTGCATCTAAATCAAGGGAACTGCTTCCAGAAACACTGATGACTTCATGCTACATTGCAAAAGCTATAAAAGGTATCAGAGCTTTGGTGAACCTGTATTGTGTTTATTAAATTGCAGTTGTTAAACTTTGGTCTTTAGTGTTTACTAAATTGCAGTTGTTAAAGTTGTGAATCTGCAGCTCCCTGAGCTCTGTAGAGGTCTTTAAGATGAAGCCCAGCTAGCCTGTCCCTGGCAGTGGGCAAGAGGAAGAGCCAAAGAGCCAAAGAGGCTCACTGTGTGGTGATTCTTTTCCCAAATTTTTCCCCATCTTCTAATATTTAGTAGCCTGGGGGCTTCTTGAGCCCAAGATCATGTGTACTGATGTGAGAAGTTCTACAGCTCTCACTGCTAATTTTGTCCATGGTAAGAAAAACTTCCCCCAACACCCTGCAGGTTGCTCAGGGACAGGAACAGTGCAAACCAGCCTTTTCCAGCCTCTCTCTGCTGCTCCATCTTGTTTCTGCTGATGCCTTTTCCAGGCTTGCTCTGTCATTTATCCCCTAAAAGCAGTGTAAGACCCCTATCTACTATCTGCCAGTGTCATTCACTGGTTCATTCCCAGTTCTACCATGTCCTTTTTAGATGGGGTGTCTAAAACTGTGTAATAGTTACTGTGCTAGAGATCATAGACTTATACTCTGTTATAGTAACCTTTTTCCACTTCACTGCCTTTTTCTTTCCCAACAGTTTCAAGCAATTGGCAACTGTCAATTGCTAATTTGACATTTCACAGATGCAGCTAAGATAGCTTCAGCATCTCAGTCCTTGACAACAGCAAGCAACTCAGAGCACACTTTTAATGTGGAGTTAGGATTTTTTAAAAATTAAACTTAACTGAGTCAAAAATTGCAATACATAGGGTTTGAGGTGACTACGTGAAATTCAGACTCCAAACTCAGTTTATTGACCAAAAGGCCTTCACCTCTGTTTTGATCGTTTTGTTGTTTTTGTTGTTTTTTTTTTTTTTTTTGTCCTGGTCACCCGATTCCACAGTTTCCTAGATGACTGCCCTACTTTAAGCAGGGAAGAATAACCTCTTTTTTCACTGTGTGCTGTACAGCCCTCACTGTCCTCCCAAGCAGAGAAACAGCAGGGGGACTTAAACACTCATGGGGCAGAAAAAATGACAAGAAAACCATCTTTGTTCCAGGAAGACAGTACAAGGTCACGTTACTATGGCAGCACGAACCATTTCCCCTCATTCTAGCTGGTAGTTCAAGTTTGCCCATAGTTTATTCCCTGGGAAGCCTAATCCAGAGTTCAGGCTGGGGGTGGCGGGAGCGGGTTTAGAGGTCAACAGCAATGCGACATTGGCCTAGTTAAGAGAAAAGAAAGCTATGATATAGCAGAATCAAAGAGTCAGTTCACCAATCACTGGGGGTTGTCTCGTACAGAGAGGTTAGAATTTATGCCCTCACTTTAGCCTGAAGTTCCTGATTTAGCTATTCTGTGCTCAGCACACAGAAAGCCTGAATGCTGAACAATAACAGTGACAGTAGAGTAAACAGTAACCAATAAGAAGACAATGCTGAAAAGAAAACTGTGGATCATGTGCCCAGTGCCATGTTGCATTTACTAGCAAAATTACAGTTACATTTACAGGCATCTTAGACTAATGCAATTATTTTTCCTGAATCACTCCTTACAGTTGTGCATAACATACTAACAGGATATAAATTCTCCACAGAGAGACTGCAAGAAGAGAAGCAGGAGTTTCTGGATAAACATATGTGTGTGTATGCATGCACCTGTGCATATGTAAATTCTCCAATAAAAAGGGACAGGTGTAAATTCTAAAATATTTTGAAAGAGGAAGAGATAAAACTGACATGTGAGTTAAAACATTCACTTCATGAATCTTAATAAAAATAAAGAGTCATGATTGGTTTTCTTTCACTTAGCAGTCCAGGGAAAAAGAAAAAAAGACAGACGAGAAAGTAAAGAAATTCACTATTAAAACTGGCAAGAAAAAAGATCTGTGAGATCAAGGTTGCTCAAGTCTCACTGGTTTCTACACTACAATCCTGAGAAATAAGGAAATCTGGAATTTCAACAGCAACATAGAAATTGCAAATGAGTCAGGGAAAGCAATATGTAAGACACCAAAGTGGACAACTGTTTTCTAAATACTCACAGGCATTAGTCCAAACCAAAAGATTTACTTTTCTCTTACACAGGGCTACAGATATTTTCATCATCCAACTAAAAGGTCTGAAACATCTTCTAAATCCAGCAGCATTTCAAATGATGTAAAGAATTCTACTAATGCCCCAAATATGTGAGAACACCATAAGGCATATCAACTAACAGCCCGTGGGCAGCGCTCTTTTTCTGCACAAGGGGGAATTGCTACTACATTACACTAAAAAACATTTCCAATTAAGGAGGAAAGTAGTGTAGGACAAACTAAATACTAAGTAAAGAGCCGCCATTGAAAAGCACTAGATTTATTAAGATAAGACACTGTAGATCTGTCCACTTATGGTGCAACATTGATTTAAAAGACCACTCCAGTCTCACTGGAGCTCAGATACTTAAGTGATACTTAGACCTTTCAGCAGTTCACATTACAAGGACTTCTTCCACCCCTCCCTCAATATTATTCCTTTAATGTGTGACAATAGGGCTCATGTACATGAAAGTATCCATTGCATAGCTTGAATTAAGCCATTTAACCTCCATGGAAATCCCATAAAGAAAAATCAATCCTGACTCAGCTTTTTACTATAGAAACTAAACCATGATTGGTACCTGAGCTAGACAGCCTCAAGTTATATCAGGTACATCTACATTGTACTGTAATCATTTCTGTGACTGCAGGGTAGACATCTGTAGCCTCTGGAGAATTACTGTCAAGGTTTCAGGAAAAACCTGTCCAATGCTTTTCTGTAGCAGATAAATGCAGTGAGGGATTTTCCCAGAGAGAAAGGTACAAGTGTGTAAACTGACGTAGTTCCTGGAAAAACCTAACATGCACACCTTATTTCCCTATCTATAATGTGAAAACTAACTAGTCCTGTCCTACTGTCCTATTAGAAAGGGAGCTGGCAGCTAGAGAGATTTACAGATGTAATTGCTCTTGCCCTGCACAAGGTAGGATGCTATGGGATGAAAGCCTATTCCACAGGAAGCACCACAATTATAAAGGGAAAAGGAGATGCATCCCTTTTTCAGGCTGCAGCACTGATATTTTCGTTTACAGCACAGTTGCAGTCTTAGATGGTGTAAGACAGTTCTCTGTCATGGTCATCACTGCAACTCAGTGCACTGTGAGAGGAGGAGGGAGCCTGGAGGGAGAATGGGATAAGCTGAGCTTTATTGACCCAAGTCAGTTATCACCTTCACACGGTAACTTCTTCTTTCATGCTCTTATTTGGAAAGAATAGCATAATTCAGTTGGGAGTGACCTACAGTGATCCACTATTCCAACAGATGTTAGTTATCAGCAAAGATGGAAAAGCAAAACCTCATTTCACACCACCAGTAAGAAGAGCAAATTGCACTATAGAACTGAAGGTGAGAGGAATAGGTGGATGTTAACAGCAGAGAATTTTCAACTCTAGAGGGCATAATCAAACTAATTGGACCACTGAGTTTACTTAGAATGAAGGAAATACAAACTTCCAAGAAAGACTCCCATTCAAATAATAACTACAGCAATTGACAAGTCCAGGATAGCAAAATAAGTTCTTTAGGACAGACACAGTTGTAAGACTAAAATGCATCTTAAGGAATTAATTGCTTAGAGTTTCTAGGTTAGACTTAGATATCTTACTAGTTATTTAAATATTATGGCTATAGCCTTTAATTCAAATGTATGAATTATAAACACTGGAAATCAAAATAGGCATGAGAGAAAAAAGCATGTCAATCCTTACTGCCAGATGGAGGTGTTCCACAAAATGGTCCTTTTTTCTCAGGTGTTAGGACGGACATCACTTTGCTCAAGGAAGACTGCGAAGATCCATACATATGCATCTGCAAAATAAAGAAACTATTTTTCTTAATTCTCTATTGGAAGCTGCTAAATAATTTACATTTTTCAAGTAGTAGGCTATTGAAACTTAACTTCTTAAGTAAGTTTTATAATTTTCTGTAGTTACTAAATGCATAACAGAAGGATTAAATTGTTTGAAACACTGTCTAAGTTTAAAATCTCTCTCTGGTCAAGTCATAAAACAAAGATAAGTGACGTTGGTCTGGGGCCAAATTATCTTTAGAAGGATCAGATTTATTTACTGAACATGCAGGATACACAGAAGTCAGCAGGAAGCATTTATTGATTAGCCATCGACAGCAATGTGTCACCCAAGTGCACCATACTATTGATGAGGTTTACTTGGTCAATGTGCATCTGTAAGCTACTGTCTCCTACAAGGGAACAGTACAATGGCTTTTGGAGAGAAGTGGGACTTGAGAATATAAAGACATAAAAACTCTCCCTGACAAAGGGCCTAGGGCAGCTCTGTTCAATTCCTAGACTGAGAGAAGCAGAGATAATCTACTAATCCTGAAGAGAGTAGCATAGAGTGTGCCTGCCACCCAAGCTGAGTTCCAGAAAGATTTCTGTTCAAGAAAAGAAGCACCTTTCCCTTTGACATCAGAGGTCATGGGTGTTATTTCATCTGACATTGGTTGGGAGTAGTAGTTCTTTTCATCGTGATCATTCTTTTCCACTGCAGGATGAGTCTGCTGTATTCTGAGAAGGACTTACTTTCAATTTCTCTCTAATTTTGAGGAATACAGGATTTAGAGGAAATGAAGCAATTTGGTACTCTAAGAACCTGCTTGCATCTTTTCATTGCACTCTGAAGTAATTTTGCTACTTTGCATTTTAATAAGTAAATTATGTCAAACTGATCCATTCTTAAGGATGGGCAAAGCATACTCCTTACCTAAAGGTGTGTTAAGCAACTCACGTAAGAACCTGCTTTAGCTGTTGCTCCAAGTCCAACAAAATACTCAAATACTCTACTAAGTTTGATGTAATTAATGGACAAATCCCTCTTTCTGGTGGGCACTTCTCAGTCCCATTTATTTGCTACAGTTCCACACAGGCCTAGTTACACAGTAATATTTAGTGTTCCACTTTGAAATCTAAACTTTCTAAGGCAGTCGTCTGCATCTCTCAGGTGGCCTGAGTCAATACCCATCTGTAAAAGCTGTATAGTGGGTGTATTCTATTTAATCAATTAAGATTTGCTCAAGACTGTCAGATGGGGCAGCTCACAGAATCACAGAAATATAGAATGACTTGGGTTGGAAGGGACCCCAAAGGTCATTTCATTCCACCGCCTGCCGTGGCAGGGACACCTTCCACTAGACCAGGTTGCTCTAAGCCCCATTCAACCTGGCTTTGGACACTTCCAGAGGTGGAGCAGCTTCCCTGGGCAACCTGTGCCAGGGCCTCACTACCCTCACAGGGAATAATTTCTTCATAACATCTAATCTAAATCTCTCCTTTTTAACTTTGAAAGCATTTCCCATTGTCCTGTCACTATCTGCCTGTGTAAAAAGTTGCTCTCCCTCCTTCTTACAAGCCCTTTTTAAGTACTGGCAGGCTGCTATGAGATCTCCCCGAGCCTTCTCCAGGCTGAATACCCCCAGCTCTCTCAGGAGAGAGGTGAGAGCTCCTCACAGGAGAGGTCCTGCAGCCCTCTGATCATCTTTGTGGCCCTCATCAAAGACGTAGAAATACTTTTGTTAGCAGTAAGAACCTTTTTCCTAGAGAAATAGCTTGTCTTTTCTCCTTTTCTTAAAAAAAAGAAAAAAAAAAAAGGGTCATCCTTGCTTTCACCACCTGCAGACTGTCCTGGCAACTGACCAAGACTCTGAGGATTGTATTTAATTTGCATAAATCAGAGCTGATTACAGTTACTTTCCTCATTAGTACACTTAGTACTGATTAATAATCGGCAATACCCAGAATGTACTGATGCATTCGGAAGGGGCTGAATGCATGGTGGATGCCAAAAATGTTTCTAAAAACAAAACTCCTGTTCCAGAGTGCTCATGCTCAACACACAAAGGACAACGATCTATATCACAATGTAGTCTTTGTTCTGAAAGGAAGAGAAAATCCTGAGTTTCTTTAGTTCCTACAGGATACATTTTCATTTTAAACCCTGGTGGGAGGGTGCAGAGATGTGGGCTACTTTGGTGGTCCCTGTCCCGTTCCATATAGATGCTTCAGGCAGAGCTCTTGACACTCCTGACTGCTACAGTCACAGGTCCTATCACCTGAATCTTCTGCACCAACAGCTGGGTTTCAATCAGCAAGACAAAACACTGCCAAGAGGAGTAACCTGCTTTCTTCTTGCCTATACTGGACAGATGCAAGAAGCTCATTCGATACAGCACACCTCTCATTTCATTATGACAATATACATAATCTACCAGCATATTTATTGCTTACACAGATGTGAGTTTTTCTCATGAAAAAATTGATTTATCTATCAGATAATTAGTAAACTTCAGGAATTGCAAAAACCTCTTAGCAATCAGTTGACATTTAATTAACATACAATAACTGTCTTTTTAAATCTCCATTAAAAACCTGTTAGAGTTAATTACAACCCATGTGTAGGATTCCATGATTCCTGGGGAAAGCACATTATAGTTAAACAGTAAGCTGCCTGGAACAGAGTTGCTGCTTGTTTCTGTTGCAGTGAGTTGCTCCAGTTTGAGGTAAGGACAGTCCTGTGTTTCAGATTCTAACACTTTATAGTTATGTAAAAATAGGATATGAAAAACATGAATGAAAAAACATGAAATGCTCAAGACTGTCAGCTGAACTCAGTTACAAACCCTTTTTTCTCGCATATGTGTGTGAAATTCATGTCTTAAGCACCTCCCGAGTCTATAATGGTTCTTGTGTTACAACAGAGCTTTAAAAACCATGATAAACTTCATGTAGAGGCACAAATGAATAGTCCACCATGTTCTTTGTATGTCATTCCAATAAGATTATTTGGAACTAGCTATGGCTTGGTTTAAATTTGTCCCCTTGCCCCCTGAGACCTATTCTGCTGGTTTCTGCTAAGGTAGAAGCATCTTCTATATGATCAGAGAGGCAAACACTGGATCACACAGAAAGCTTCCAAAACACTAGGCAAAATAAATTATACATTGATTTTTCTTTTACTCAGCCCACTCAAAGATGATCATAAAATAAAAACCCAAACCAATCAACCAAAGAAAAGCCTAACTTTTTCCTCTTGCAAGAGAGGAAAAATGCAAACGTTTAGCGCTACTGTTTAATCTGCAGTACATGAACAACTTCAAGCAAGTACAAGATCCTGTAAAATGGAAATCAAAACTGTGTAACAGCATTCATATCTGTGCATGTTACTGCTTAAAGTAAGTCAGAGTCAGAATAATGTCAGTACACGGAAAATATGAACAATAAAACTTTGGAAATCTACCGCCTTGTTGTTGTCCTAGCCTTATAGTATTCAGGACTTCTCTTCTACATACAGTAATTTTCTGAACACCTAAGCATATGTATAGAAGTGAAATCAAATGATTGCCTCAGACTTGACAGAACTGCTGAACTAAGAACCATGCACTGTCCTCTATTAAAGGGCATCACCTTGAGAAGATAAACCTTTGTAAATATTGCTCTAAAAGTTAGTATTGTCTGTTATTGTCTATTATATATATTTATAGAGTTACAAATAATGATCTTATAAGAATGATGTCACCTAGCCACATTTTATGTGACCCTTACAAAACCCACATATCAGTACTCTGATATCAGTACCAGAGAAGAAACATAGATTTATCTCTATCAAAGTACTAATGTATATCTAAAAAGGGATCCTTTCTTTTGAAAATAGCAAGACAGATACTAAAAAGGAAAACAAACCTCTAGTCAGACAGAAGATACTGGGTAAGAGTGAGGGGCAATACTCACAGTAATCTAGGGACATTCAGGTTATAATGAGAGCACACAATGCATTATTTGTGACTTAACTTTAGTCTGAGGTCCCTGAATAATTAATTTGCTTTGTTCATTCATTTAAATGTTCATATTCTACTGTTTATGAAATTGGAATATGTTCTACAAAATAAATTCACACTGCTTCCAGAGCTGCACAGAGACTGATTTGAAAAATGTTACTTGTTATAAATCTTATGATTGAAGTATTTTGTTTAAAAGAAAAATCTGTATTGCCATTTTAAAAAAATGTTGAGAGCAAGTATTTTATCCTAATTATAAAAGAATACAATTTGATATTTTTATATTGACATTTTATCCACTTGTTCATAAAAATCTCAAATAAAACAGGTTCTTTTATAAAATTATCACTATTTAAATATTGAATATGTAGTCTAAAATGAATCATTGCATGATATCAAATGGCATTTAGGTAAAGATTTGAGTGCAGCTATTAATACTGTAAATCATGATCACTGGTACTCTGCAATTGAAAAGGTACTATGCTTATGTAAATAGAAACTAAGGTAAAGGGTATATGTTTACACATTCAGCTTTTCCAGTTGTCCCACAAAGGATATTGAACATTCCTAGCATTCCACTTGGTGTTACTATCCTCTTATATTTTAAACCACACCTTTCTAATTCTCCTATTTTCTTCATGGCTGCGTCTCTGCATTACAAACTTGCTTCCCTAACTATTAAAAAATATTACTGTTGCTGGAAATTCATCTGTCATTTTACAAATCTTTTTCAAAGGAAGCGATAACAGGCTGTCTTAGTGAAAGAAAATAACTTTGAAACAAAAATAGTTTGCTCTTTGCTCAAACTGGGACAAACCAAGTGATATTTACCTCTGACATGATAAACAAAAGATTAGAAAGTACTAGAACTAATGGCTCTGTAAATGGGATATTCAGAAGAGAGGAATCCTAGTAGAATTGCAAGAAAATTGTATCCGTTTTCAGCTGCCAATTTTTGAGGAATATCCTGATTTATAGAACTGTATTTATAGAACTGTATATGAACTGTATTTATAGAACTGTGTATGATAGCAGCAACTCTGCCATCAGCATTTTTTTACATTACTGCTGGAATTTCTCCTGAAGAGTTACCTACCGTCTCCTGCACAGAAAAAACTGAGGCAGATTATACAGAGGTCATTTTCAATACCAGCTAGATTTTGAAAAGCAGAGTAAAAGCAAATCCAGCAAAAGAGCCCACCTTCCAAAAAGAACACCCAAGTATCCTTAAAAAGCACTCAAGTCAATGGGACCTTGGACAGAGAAGACTAACCAACACTGGCTTGGCTAAATACGTGAGCATCAGGGAGCTCAAGGAGAGAATGCGCTTTAAGCAACTGCAGATATTCAATGAGAAGGGGAAATATCTTCTGAAATTCTATCTAATTTATTTGAAGATAAACTCACAGCACCAAATTTCTGAACATTTTCTTCTCAGAAAATCTCTCTGGTGATTAGTGTCCATGAAGGGCACTTCTGTGTTAGAAACATGCATTGTTTCTGACAACTGCACTGATGCTGCACATCTTACCCATGTCTCCAAATTGAAAACTCACAATGGTGTGAACATGCCCCCTTCTATGTGATCAGCTCTAGCTGGCCCAGTGTACTTCATTTTTTTCTAGTTAGTGAATTAAGAAATGTAAGTTGATCAGAGTCCGAGTTTCCGTCTTTCTGGCAATGCTAGATGATTAATAAACGCATACTCAGAAGCAAATGAAAAAATATGCAGTTGTGTAAATGTGCAGTTGTGTAATCATCCAATGCAGTTTCGTATTCATTCCAGATGGATACCAGGTCTTCTCACAGCACTTACAATATAATTAGACTTCAACACTAAAGAAAAAAATTCCCCGAATAAAACATACAAAGATTACAATCTAAATACAATGTTGTTAGTTGAGAGAAATGAATGTAGAGTATTGAATGTTCAAAATTGTGTTGAACTAGATAAGCAAATCCCATGTAGACTTTGTTAATGATTCATAATCAGCTAATAAGCTCATCTCTAGTAGAATAATGATCCATGGACCTGTTAGCTCATTTATCACTATGTTTTACAACACCGGCAAAGAAACTAATTAAATCCCAGCATCATTACACAGAATTCCTTTTAATAGAGATACAATGATGCACTAGAGGCTACAGATTACACTGCAAATTGTACCCAGAGATTCTGGACAGCAAGTTTTAATTAACATGTTAGCAAGAAGCTGCTCACTTAAATAATAACTAACTAGGAAACATCTGCACACTCAAAAACATTGGAGGAAGGAGAGAGTAAGGAAAGGAGCATGATGTGAGGTATGGAAATTGTAGACTTTTTTTATCCGCAGCAAAAAGCTGTTGCTGTTCACTGACTGCATTCATTATACAACACAAATGAGAAGGCAGAACTCTGGCTCCAGATCAGTGTCGAAGATGCTGGCAGGGGCATGCACATCAGGTCACAAAAAAAAATAAAAATCTCTGCAGCACCAGTACTAGCCCAGTGAAGCTGAAGCATCTCTCAGAATATGGCAAGGACTCACAAGGCAGAGTACAAGAAGTTGTTATGTCATTTTGCTCATTGTGGGAGAGAAGACAGAAGGGTAACTGCCCAGATGCACTGTTGACTGTTGTGAAAGAAAGAGAAAAGAGTAGAAAGAACTCAAAGGACAGCACAGAATGAAGAAAGACTGAAATGACTTAATAGTCCAACACTGGTATTCAAAGGAAAGGTGACTAATAGTGGGAAAACAACAGAATGTAGTCTCTAGTTTCACCTTTTAACCTGAACACCCCAACCTAGAGCAAGAAGCACACACAAATTCTGTAGTGAATGTGAGACAAGAAACAGTGTTTGCCAGTATCTTTCAAATGCACATGTAAAGGAATATGCAACCCCCAAAATGGTGAGTAGTTGCTATGACTATTGAGAAAGTAATCCAAAAGGCAAGACTCTGCCAAAATACCTCATGCTTTGTTGTACCTCTTTATTTCTGAGAGTAGTGATTATTCCATGAAACACAGGTCCATCTGAAAATGCTTAACAGGTCAGGTAAGTCAGAAAATATTTTGACACAGTTTCTAACATGAGACAATGAGTCAGTGAAAATATGGGCTCTCCACAAGAAATAATGATCAGAGAATAGGCAACTGAGATGGACTGGGTAAATTGTTTCATTCCTTTTGGAACCCTACTTTAAGATAGAATGTCTTAGCTTCAGGAGGTATCCTTCTCTTTCCAAAACACAAGTAGCTCAGAACTCTGACTGAGAGCACATGCCTAATATTTAGATGCCCAAATCAAAAGAGAGAAACAACATTCCAGTTATCTACAAATCTGGACTATTATGACAAAGAGAAACGTTTTTTTCCCAGTTGTATTTTCTTTTTGAAACATAGGTTGAAAATACCTAGAAAAATAAAAAGCTCGTCAGTGCCTCTTTTGCTTTTCACAGTTGAATTAATGTGAAACGAAGAAAAATAGGAAAAATCTGGTTTTGAGCTGTATCTGTTTTAAAGTTAGTTCTCAAAGACTTTTGCAGGAATTTATTACTCAGCAGTGTAGTATTCAAAGAAAGTGTCTACCAGAGCAACTGGTCACTCCAGTAGAATCACCAACATCTCGTTGTTGATTTCTCTGAGATTTTTATTGTCTGATGAAATGTAATTAAAGACTCTGGTTGTGCCAATTAAAGACATGAAGGAACTTCAGTTGGTGTTCCCATTATTAGGTGGTAAAATGCAGTGATGGTGTAAATATCCACTAGACCTTACAGTTCTCATTAGCCCCCAGAACCAACTCATTAGTATCCTTAGACATAACAGACAAGTAAATCTAACAATATATTCATTTTGTGCAAAATCAGGGCTTCCATCATCATGTTTCACACAGTGACAATCAGTTAAATGCACATTCTGCAAGAAATTAATGTAAGACACAGAGCATCTAAGCCAGAGTGTAGAATGATGCACAGTGAGACACTAACAGGGATGTCAGATGTTTCAGTTATGCCTTACAGTAGGTTCATGTGAACTTCAGGTTGCTATGAACTGTCACAGTTGTTTAGCCAATGTTAAATTTTATAAAACATATTGATTTAATTTAAAGTGATGTAATTTACAGTTATTTTAGAACTGAGGCTGTCAGTTTGTGGAATCTGATGGAGGCTTCTGGTTACGTAAAGAAAACCTCAGTAGATAATTAAGAGCTAGGGACACACATCCAGGGATGACACAACCCATCACAGTGTGCAAGTCATAACGTTCACACTGCTGAAGATGCCTGTGTTAGACCAAGTATCACTTTCCAATGTGAGATACTGGAGCTCCAACCACTACCAATCATATTCCAAGTACAGACATATACTTTCTCCTATGAATATCTTTACTTACCAGCTATTTTTCATTCGCCTTTCTCCCATCATCTCTGGACCTTTACTTCTGGACCTAACCCTAACCCTAACTCTTTTGACAAGAGCCTGTAATTAGTTCCTTTACTTGTACATCTGTTACCACTGGTGTCTGTATCTTTTTAACATTAAACATTCACCTTTTCCCAGCTACCTTTCAGAGTTTTCAATTGAGAGCAACAGCTTTGGCAACACTGTAAGAAAACTCTACAAAACTATTGAATTAGACAGAAACCAACAGTGCTAATAATAATGCCACTGTTGAAATCAATAGTATGGCCTTGCCCAGAATAGTGGTTTCATTTTTGTTTGCTTTACTTCAGAAACAACACAGCAGGAAGAGAAAGAATTCAAAGATAGCTCACAAAAATGGTGCCAGGCCAGCAGGAATTAACTGCAATGCATAATTAGAATCTGAGTCTGCTTAGTTCAGAAGAAAAAGGATCTCCTGCAGTTATACAAAAAAACCCCAAACCACATAGGGAGTAAACAAGAGTTCCCACTTGCTGCATCTTGGAATACAGGTACATTATAAATAAATCTGAAAAGCAATTAGTACCTTTATTGCAATCATTAAGAAAAAAAGGAGGTTGGGGAATGAATGAAATTGCACATAAAATTCAGTAGGGCATAACACAAGAGATATTGCTGTAGATAAAGAAAACATCTGCAAATAAAGGGCTGGTAGCACCAGTGATGTGATGACTCAAACATAATTTAGAGATCACAGCCATGCCAGGCAGAATGATTGTTCTAGACAATTGAGACAGATGAGAATCTGGCCTCTAAAACTGTTCTTTCTACCTGTTCAATTTAGGAAAGCGTATGGCAATTCCACATGTGCAGAAAGCATATGCTTTAGCCCTCTCTAGAAGGATCAAGAGGTGATCTCCACAGACCTGGTGCATCAGGCTGGTACCACTGATAGCACAAGCCAGACTTTGCCTCCTCGTTCCCATGACTGCAAGAAATCCACACAATGGGTATTTCTGTATATGTCTCTAAGCTCCTGCTCTGTGCTCAAATGGGAAAGCATAAATTGGATTTTTGCCATTCTTTGTACAGTGCGATATACTTTAAATGCATAACAGGTCTTATAAGACATTTTAGAAGTACCACCCACATGTTTCAGGATGGTCTTCTTTAATGTGGGTGATCACAATTTCTACACCTTGTCCACCACTAAGTCTCTTGCAACAGTAAGGGTTCTAGCAAGTCAGTTTATCACAGGATGAGAACTAAGTCCTAAATCAAAAGCAAACATACAGTCATTTTGCATCACTTTAATACAATGTACTCCAGCAGTAATACAAAAAAAGTGTTCAAGCAACACTGTGACCTTACTGCCCCCTATTCTGAAGCTTAGAAAATTACAACATTCCTTTAACCATACATTCCTTCTGGGTGGAAAAAAGAACCATCAACTTACCAAACAGCCCTTTCCCAACAAAAAGAATTTGAGTCCAGCACCCGCTTCTTTTTCCTGTCTGTAACAGAATCCTCAATCTCTAACCAGTGAATGTGACATAAATGAACAATCCCAAAACACACCCTGGCAATTGCTCAGCCCCTGCCTGCATGAGTACCAAGACCAGGAGAGCATATGTAAGAGCCAACAGGTGCATTTGATACTGCGATTGATCAGAACAACATTGGCATCATGGGGTTATTTCCTTTAAGGTACTTCAGACTCCAGTGTGACAATTCTTCAGCCCTAGTTTTCTTTTGTACTGCGCAAACTACACCAAGTGGAGTGATATCAATATTGTTGATTCTACAGCCAGTTAACTGACACAGAAGTTTTACTGACTTCCACAAATCACTGCAGCAGCAACTGATTTTATACTTACATTGAATTTTCTTATTTTTAAAATTTAAAAAAAAATTAAAAATAGTTTTTGAACAAAATGATTTTTTTTTCCACAAAATCTAAGAAACTTTTTTACATAGATAAACCACAGATAGTTCTCACATCTACTTCCATCAAAAAAGTGTTTAATTTTAAGTACAACTCAATCCTAGTGCACAATCCTAATTCACAATTAATTGAATTAATGCCAAGGTGATTAGAATGCTTGTAAGAATGCAATTATTCAATGAGGAAGAACTTCCCAAATAAAGTAAAGCAGAAACAAATTACTTTTCTTATATCAAAACATATTAGGCAGACCTCACAGCCTCTTTGTTGGATTTTAAAGGGGATTCTGCAGGAACAATGAAGGTTTTGAGCAAAGGTAATTTTGAAAGGTGGAATCACAGCTTATGAAACTCTCCAGAGAATTTTCTTGATGTAAAGCTAAGAAGATTTTATTGTGATAATTTCTTAGGAACTGGCCTCATTCCAAGTTGGATTTTAAACACAGATTATAAAGCAAACACCATCCCCCACAAGTATTGAGAAAGAAGAAAATAACAGAATGGGGGCTGCAGAAATGGTCTCTATTGTGGGACAAAAACCTGTCAATCAAGCAGGTTGACAGGCATCAGAGATTGACAGACAGGCCCTCTCTCCTGACTTCAGTTATCTGGGGGAATGGGAAAAGTGTCTGCAAGAACATGTTAAATTGCCAAAGTCATTACCAGTCACCAATTACCAAAGAAAAGATAACAAGGTGTATTTTAGAAAAATCGATGCAACAACATGCATTTCAATAAAGTGAGTTTTTCAGAACTTTAGAAAACAAAATGAACTATTTAGGGAATACATGATGGTTTTTTCATAGAATAGCAAGCACTTTACTATGCCAGTAGGCTTTGGAGATTCATCACTATTCTCCCTATATTTTGTACTGGGGCCAGAGGTCAACCAACAAATATTTCCTTTTGTCTCTTCTTAGGCTTAACCTACAGAAAAGAAGTAATCTCTGTATCCCAATGATTAATTCTAGGTTTGGTGCTTGGAAAAGCTATAATCCAAAACCCATTTTGGTTCTCAAGTGCATTTATTTTAGTTGCAAGAGTAAATTCTATTACGTGTTAATAAATTACTAAAAAAAGACCAAAGCACCTTGATGTTTACTGCCAGATTTGACTTTTTCATTCACCCAGGCTGAAAAAGCCTCTTAGGAGTTGTGTTGGACCCACTGCATTGCCTTCAGACAGGTTGCCTAAGCTTGGAATACCACATTTCTCTCATATCACTCTATTAAAAAATTTTCTGCAGTCATGACCTGAATCAAGTAAAATGAAATTTATTCTGACACAAAAAATTAAGAAGCCTGCAACTAGGGTTGTGAGAAAATAAAGTCTTTGCTGTGATGGAAGGAGGCAGCTCCCTTGTTTTTGTCACCTTCCTTCCACCAGCACAACCAAGCAAAAAGCAGGACAACCCTTTCAACAAAAATAAAAGTGTTCACTTACTGTGAATTTAAATATACTTGCCTTCAGATTTTCCAAGCTTTCATAACAGTAATTAAATATCACTGCAAATACGTTGAGCGCATAAAGTGAATTAATTTTTTTTTAGATTGCTGCCCACTTATTTTTTGCTGAATTATTCCAAGTGTTTTCCATCTTTTAATTTAGCTGGCATTAGGTGGCTCACTTTCAGGAGCTGCTTCAATTTCAGTGGAAACAAAAGGAGGTTTTTTATTACTGCTGTTCCAGCTGTGATCTGCAAGAACATGATTATAGTCTACATTGGATTCCCAGACAGCACTGAATTCAAATGTGTCCTCTTAGGCATCATCTCTCTCTCCCACTGTGTCCAACAACCACAACATACCCCAGATCACCTTCTGCACTCTCCGTTATTGCCCACGGAGGATAGGATGGAAACTGCTGCTCCGGGATTTATTTGCATACCTCTTGGATACATCCTCAGGGTTGTGGTTACTTCTATTAATTTTTCTTACTTATGTAACTTTTGTGGGTTTTTTTAAAAAAGAAAAATGACTCTGCAATCCAGTTTGATGATCCCACACGCATCTTATACCCTTAAATTCCTGCAGCTCTCTCAAGTGGGCCTTTCGGATACCATACAGTAGGGAACTTAACACTTCACCTGAAGAGCCACTTGTATCCACGTGTGTCACATATCAGACCATATCTCTGTGCTTTCACTGAATCACGGAATTGTAAATTGAGTTAGTTTGGAATGGAAGGGACCTCTGGAGGTCATCTAGACCCAACCTCAGCTCAAAGCAGGTCTAATCAGATCAGCTTGCTCAGGGATCTGTCTAGTCAAGTCTTGTGAACACCTCCAAGGATGAAAATTCACCCACAGGGTTAGGAAAAAAAAAAAAGAAGATTTTTTACTGTATCTAGGTGGAACGCCCCATGTTCCAACTTGTCTCCATTGTCTCTTATGCTATTGCTGTGCACCCCTAGTAAGAGTCTGTCTCTGCCTTCTCTTAGCTCTTGATTCACTAATATTAGGACAAAAATATTCAGAATAGTTACTTTTAGAGTGAAGAAGGGAAAAAATCCAAGAAGACTGAAAATATCTTGTGAAGACCTCTCAGAATATACAACTCAAGATCTCAACATTATTTAACTAGCTAAATTAATTAGCTGGATCACAGATGAGGGACCACAAATGCTCTCATATTTCTAACAGTAACTTTGTGCAGATGTGCCTTCAGAAGAACATGAGCATTAGTTCATGTCTCTATAGAAAAATGTCTCTATAGAGAGTACCTAAATCCTGCTGAAGGTCTATTTTGTTGGCTGAACCTTGTACAGGTCATCTCTAGCAGAAAGATGTTTTAAGAATTTTACGATCTTGAGTTGACCAGCCATGTGCTTCTCAAATCTGTGGCAAAGGAAAATACTCCTTATCTGGATTAATGATTTAGATGTTAAGAAACAAACTCTCTATATAAATTATTTATATAAATTTTTTTGTTTAAATTGATTACCTTCTACTGGCAGGACTCTTCCCATGGTTCAGGCTTACATTTCAAAGCTACCTGATGTCTCCAGAATCGGGATCTGATCTCTCTGTAGGATGTTTCAGTGAATATTTATTAACAAGACTGGAGAAAGAAGCCTCTATATTAATCATCTTCTGTCAAAAAAGAGAAGGCCAGCAAGCAACCTGTGGAGTAGATCAATAGATTTGAATTTCTTTATTCATTCAGGAATGTTTAAGTCAACTTTCCCCAGTAGTAACTAATAAGAAACTTGTCCACTGTTCTCAATGGCAGCAGAGTTTTTGAGTTCTACATGATGTTCTTTAATGCAAAAATCACAAAAAGAGAGTCCATAAGGCAGGGAGTCTAGACCAAAGTACCATGTGTCTATTGCTCATGTCCTCAGACAGCTAACTTTGGCTAAAATGAATAATATTTCACAATTGTTATCAATTTACAACTAATTCTAGAAAGTGTAATTAAAACAAAAATTATTTTCCGCTTTTTTTTTCTGTTGCTCTATTGCAATAAAGGCCCAGTCTGGACCATGGCAAATACTGTGTGCTCTGCAAACCCAGATGGGAAATGCAGAAGGAAGATAAATGAAGAAAACCCAAACAAACAAAACCCTTAAAAACCTGAACTAACATAGAAGATAGCCAACAGATTCACTCTGCAAGATAAGTCTTGCAGGGCAAAGGAAGTTAATGTTGGAATTTCAGATTTAATCCATTCCTAAGCAAGAAGAGTAATCACTTTGGCCTTAACCTCAGCTTTGAAAGCACTGTTCTGCATACATGCTGTTTCAACATTTCTGGGTTGCAATTCAGCATCAAATAATCAATATTCAAGCCTGTTCCCCTTGCAGCCTCCCTGACACACCAGACTGAATGCCACCTTCTACAAGAGCGCTGACACTATTTGAAATTGAAGAACAAATTTTGCATATCTTCAGGTCTCAAAGAACATTTTTGTGCAATACAGATGCTATGTTGAGAATTGGTATATGCATATCTGGTTTCATCCTTTCAATAGGTGTTTCTTCCTTCCTGTGTTTCCCAAACAGGAACAAGGATGCAGTGCAGTAAATGCTACACATACACAAAAATTCACACAGTGATAAAATTGACCGTGTAAAGAAACATTTGTATGGTTAAAGTAATAGTCTCTGTATTATTGTCTTAGCAGACTTTTGGAGCAGATTTTCTCAACTTCTGATGCAGCAGAGCTGCCCTGATCAGAAATTCAACATTTTCTGCTATTTTAAAACTGCTATTTTATATTATATTATATTTTTATATTTCTGCTATTTCAATACCATGATAGGTATACTGGTTTTTTACAGCTGGTTATACTGGAGTCAATCTGCAAATATAATTCCATGAAAAAGTACTTGATCTTCATTCAGATAAGCTCTCAGCTACCTAGAACACTGCTGCAAATGCCCAAACTTCTGCATAACAGAAATTTATGCATAACAGAAATATACCTGAAAATATATTTAGACAGGTGTAAAACAGACAGAATTTATAATCTCTTTTTCAGTAAAAACTTCTCAAACATACACAGAAAATTAACCATGAGAGTGTAAGATTTGTTCTATTTTACTGCAAATTCTACTTTAAAATTTTCAGGTCTTTTTATGTCTTCATTTTGTGACATTAGTGCATTTCCCAGATAAAAAAGATTATGAAGTAATTAAAGATGGCGAAAATCAAGGTTTACAGGCAGAATTTAGAGAGAGAGGTATAGTGGCAGTTACATTTTTTGTGTTCATTGAACACATAAAGAGCTTAGAAAAAAAAATCAACAAAACCAGGCTATGCTGTGGCTTCCTCCAGAGGTGCACCCAGGCTGCATTTTTTTCCTGCCCACTTGGTTTTTTTCTGGTAGCACTGAAGGTACCTGTGACAGTTCCATGAAGTGCATGACAAAGTTAAACAGATTCTTTTAGAGTGAACCAAAAACTGGAGGACCCAGGTGTCTTTTGCGTAGGTGCACATCTGCAGCTAACTCTGCACTAGAAGGTCCCCTCCCAGTCTGGTTTGACTCTGGCTCCCACTCAGCCAACTGAAGGCTCCCAGTAGTCTTTATAAACACTACAGGTCTCTGGACTAGCTGTTGCCACCCATCCTGGGACAACACTCAGCCTTCTTGCGGAGGACAAACACAGCTCACCGTGGTCAAGTCAGAATGTGTTAGCAATTACCAGTCTTTCTTGTCACAACTAAACTTTGACAACATCAGTGACTAGTACGGGGGTGTCTGCAGAATATTCAATTTTGTATTCACCATTTTCTAAATTCACAAGAATTCCCACATGTTGTTACAGTTCAGTAGAGAACTACTATAAGTCTTTGCACAACAGCACTTAACACAAGGTGTCTGACTACTCCACCCTTGCTCAATCTGCAGGAGCTCCTGTGTATGTGATGCTGCCCCATGCCTCCCCTCAGCAGCATGGAAATAGTTAAGGTCACAACAGAGTGCTGCTATGTAAAGGAGAAATTTCCCTGTCCTTGCCTAAGTGAATGTCTGGGATTAAACTGACAGCCCACCTTAGTGATGGTGGAATAATTGGTTGTTCAGCTCTGTCCTTGTCAAGCTCTGACAGTTCTGCAGATGTCCTGCTCGGCTCTCCAAAGGTTAGCCTCAGCTGAAGCTGGTGTTCATTAATCATTCCTTCCTGACAGGACTCAGAGCAGCCCACATCTGCCACTCTGTTCCCCTCAATCCCTGACGCACCCAGCTTGTGTGTAATCACTGCTGGTTTTCTTAAGAGGATACCTGATAAGGGAATATGCATTTAACTATGAAACTCATGGTGTTGTCTTCTTTCTTGATAATTCTTTCAGTGAAGGGCCAGTAATATGAATTTGGTGTCTTTGTCCAAGACACTCTTGTAGAAAAAGAGTGAACTGTGAACTGGATGTACAATAAGTACACAAGTATCACATTCTTCTTACAGTGTCTGTAATGCCTTCATATTACAGTAATTTTCAATCTAGTGGCATACTCACACTGAAGATGGAATGACATAGTATTGCAATAACCTTGCATAGGTACGTGGTAGCTGCCAACAGCACCTGACTTAGAGGGAGTGGGGAAAAACTCACCATGAACTATCCCACTGAGCAGCTGGGAAAAGAAAAGCCTCAATGCCACCTTCTGATCTGGTCAATTTTTCCAACCATTGGATCTCTCTGGACTATAATAGTTGCTTCAGAGCCTGTTTGTGGACACAGTGAGTGAAAAATCCTGTCAGCAGCTCTGCTTTAACCCAGGTGAACTGGGTAATCTTCAGAAGTTCACACAGGACTAATTTCGTTGGAGTATTCTGACTGCTTTTACCAGAACCCGTAAGAGTCACCCATGATTAGTATGCAGTTTAGAAAAATCAGAGAACTACTCAGATAATTCCCAGCAATTTCAAGTATACTGCAAGATTTCAAGTGTACATCCTACAGTTAGACAAAAACACAAATATATTACTTATGACTCTTGAGTAAATTGAAATAACCATCAGCACACAGACAGCCAGTGTATTATAGTTGCCAAGACTGAAAGAAATGAAATAATTACCCACTTCACAAACTTATTATGAGATTGGTCACTGACTTTTCTTGGGGTGCTGGTGTTCATATGTGAACATTGTAGAAATCATTTCAAATAATTGATTAACTGTCTAGTCCACAAAGTTTAAAAAGGAACAAACAAGGACATTAAGTGATTAACATTCTTCCATTTAATTTGCAAATCCTATCTTCACAGCTAAAAAGCCAAATGCCTCAGGCTCCAAACCAGACACACAGATCCCAACAAGCTTGACAGTAGAAAGAAGGTGTTACAGAGGCAGATAACTGACATGCTGGATTAAAGCAATCAACACATTGACCATTAATCACGACTGAAAGCTTTACAGTGCACTTAAAGAATGGCAGTGGGCCTGTTCCAGAAGGGAGCAGCAGTGATGCTGAATTTCAAACTGCTGAGCCAACCCACTACTGTGATTTGGTTAACATAAGCTGTTATAGCTGCAGATCTTCAGTTAACTCTGGTATATTTTGGATGTAGACAAAAAGAGAAAAATCTAAGTAATGGATCACCTTTCAAGTTCCACAACGCTGACTTTACCAGGGAAGCCTAAGTAATCAAACCCAGCCTAAATTATGTACTCATAAACAGAGTCCTCATCATGTATAGCTGCTCTCCCACTGCTCAGCTGACAATGATACTTTGTGGTGCTGATCCCAGAGTAATGGGATATTTTTTAATTTTTTTAATTGCAATTCAATTATTGATATGGGGACTATAAGTTGAGAAGATTTGGAATTTTTACCAATATGCATTGCTAAAAACTGCAAATCTGCTTCTTGTGTTGAATGGCAGAATTTTTTCTTCCCAGACAAGTCTTCTGTTTTGCAAATTTTATGGAAGACAGTATGGTTTTTATAGGTTCTAATATGAGAACTGATTACTGAATTTCTATGAAAATAAACCTGACATTCAAAGGGGGATTAGACATAATCCAAATTACAGTTTTTTGGATGGCTATCTAACATCTTGTCTGTGCAAAAATGTCATACGTTAAATGGCTTGGAAACCATGACAACACCACCTCTCTAGAGCTCACACAAGCTCAATCAAGCCATAATCAAGGATTTCCTTATATGATTGTCTATTATCTCCTTCTCAGTCAGAGATGCACATTATAGGAGTGAAAAGATCAGAGTGGAATTGCCAGCATTAATTACATGCTAGACTAGATCTGTCTTCCTGAAGGAGCTGTCAAAAAGAATTTGGAATACCTGTAGCACATTCAGAATAGTCCTGTATTGATTCTGCACAGGGTGTAAACCAAAATAAAAAGGATTAGTACAAGTCAGTGTTACTGAAAATATATTAAATTCTTCATATTTGATAAAAGAGAAAGTCTACTCAGCTCCATGAACACAGATGCATTCCATAATGCCTACTATGTCCTTCCAGTGCTGAGAAGGTACCTAAAATTATAGCACAAGTGAAATGTGCTTACCATGAAGAAAAAGGTTTCCAATTAATTAATTCCTGTGTATATTTATTAGAATAAAGGCTTGTTAATAGAAGCACAGTCATTTTAAGCCTGTGCTGAAGAGACGTCAATTTTTTTTCTTTGTAAGGCTGTTTGAGAAGGCACAACCTCACTGTGATAAAAAATTAATTACAACACTTTCTCACCTCAAATACTTTATCTATTAAATGAAGTAAAAATATAGTGTGAATAAAACTAAAAGAAATAATATACACTTTGTTTTTACTGGGAACATTCTGTTTTACATATGATATCTCATAAACCTTGCTGAAGGTATCAGAAACGTGGGAGTTTTATTTTTAACTTCACAAAATATCATGCGTTTTATAAGAAGAATTTATTTATAAAAATCAAATAATTCAGTGACTATGCTGAGTAATGCACTCTGTCTATATTAAAAACCTTAAATCTCTAGAAAATTCCAAGAAACACTCTAACTTGTCTTTCTTCCACATATGAAAATCCTAACTCTTAAAATCTGGGCTTTGGAAGGTGTATCCTGCCACTCCAGAAATACTGTTAGCATTCAAGACAAAAGTCCTTCTACTCTGCAACAAGGTAGACACACAGAGAGCAATCCTGGGCTCTCACATTTGAGTAGAAATGCTTCCAATCTTTTTCTGTTCATATGAACAGCAGTCTTGCAGTTAATCTTCATAAAAATAAGAAATTACATCAGTTCCTTCCCCATCCTATGCAACCACTGATTAAATTACTCACATTTATGATCCTGCTTCCAGAGGCTTTCCCAGTTTTGCCTCTTCTTTTCAGTCCTTGCATCTCAAACTTTTCAGGTACTGAAAAGTTTTTCCTCATCTACCTATTCAAAACAAGCAAAAAAGGTAAAAGTCTGTCCACTTCCAGAATTTCCTCTCTGTGGATACACTGATGAGATTAGGCATTTGAGGAGGAACAGAAGCTAATCGTTACCTCACATTCCTCTGTCATTGAAATCTCCTGAGAATGACCAGGGGAATAAGGAGACTCCTGCCCTCAAACCCCACAGAGAGCCATGTGCTTTCTTGCTTCTCCAGTGGAGCTTCTTGCTTCTATCACATACCACATAATCACATATTCTACACGCTGCAAACTGTACTTGCAAGTGGAGCATGTGTTGGCCACCGAGCTCTGACCATGCTGTCAAAAATTTCAATTCACATCACGATTTCATGCTGATGATGCCATAGAATACATTACTTTCCTGCAGAATATCAACTGGATAACAACTTTTGCCCAAAAGTAAAAGTTTTTGGTTAGCAAAACTAGAAGCATAGGTGTTCTCACGGCATTGGCAGCAGACTGCATATGAGCTGCGAGATTACTGCTGCTGCACGTTTTCCCTTAACATAAAAAATTGTGGGTTTGGTTTTAACTATTCATCAAATGAAAAATTCACCTCAGTGCTATAGAGTTCAGTTTTTCAAAGATAAAGTCTACAACAAGAAATGGGTGCCTAAAGAAAGCAAAGCAAAGCAGAAGTATATAGAAAAAAAATCATTAGGTCCCCATTTGTAGGCTCAAATAAGCCTACAAATTAAGAAAGATCAGTGGGTTCATAAAAGGGATTGCTATAAACTTCGAGAATGCATCCCTTTAAATTTAAGTGAAATTACCTCCACCACTTCTCGAATAACTGATTATTATACCTCATCCCAACAAACATCACCTCATCACAGAGGTTCCTACAAGCTCCCTCATACCAATAGGTGTCACATCTGCCAGAAAACCCCCTGACTGCATGAGCATCTCTAGACAAATCCTTCCCAGGCTTTGGTTAAAATCTTGGGTGCATGGCTGACAAGTTTGCTCTAAAACAGGCAAAGACCATCCCCAGCACTCTTCCCTCCAGGCTGCTGTGCCTGCTCAGTACCCTCCTGTTCTCAGGAGCTGTTCGAGTGGCTGGAGTTGGCAATAATTGCTGCTGACAGTGTTTGGAGCCTTGCCTCCCTGCCAGAGACAAATCTTTCATTCATGAAGAAGTGCTTGTTAGGCCAGTGCTGGACTCCAAACCTGCTTAATTAAATTCAAAAAAAAAAAAAAAAAGATTCTTAGCTCTGGTGGGAAATTTGCACACAAAGGCCTGTGCCTGAGCCATTCCCCCCACCATTGTATCTCTCAAACAGTTTTGCAACACAACAGGGTCTCTCTCCCCCATCCCTTTCCTTCCAGCCACTGCAAAGGCAATGGTGACCCTCATTAAAAGACCAGTTTGTTATGGAATGTTTTCCCCATGATTCACTAACAGGGCTTTTCTCCTCATCAATCAAGAGCTCACAAGTGCTGTGTAAGGGTTCTCCAAGGGCCAATGGCTTCAAGAATTTCAAAAGTAAAGAGTGTAAACAGGTACATGGAAAAAGCCTCCTTTGAGCAGCTATGTAAACAGTCCCATTGCAATTTAAAAACCTCCAAGCTGAAACTGTCAAGTCTGATTCTTTTATTTAATAGTATTCACACATCTCTTTCTGCAGACACCTACTGAACAACACTGGGTCACATACTCTGGAAAGTGATGGTAAACACAGTTCAGGGCTGTGGAACAGTAAGTGGGAGTAAAAAGATCAACAAACAAGCTATTTTGTGAAGAGGAAGTTCAGGAAATGGAGTAAGAACTGAACACAATACTTGAACAGATTTGGCTTTGGCCTAATCCAGCAATTTTTGGTCTTTGTCTTGGCTTTCAAATTAATGTGATTTGTTGTTGTTTGGTTTAGTTTTGTTTGCTTCTTTGTTTGTTTTAACATTCATTTAATTTTAAGCCTTTTGGGCAGCGGCCACAGGTCAATCTGAATCTAAGATCAGAAATTATTTTTTTATTATGAATATTTGAGATTACTGTTTTGTGACCTGTGTAAATCAAGTAAACATTTTCAAAAAACTAAACCTTGGAAATGATTTTTCATCTCATTTCCTGTATTCTAGGCTACAAAAATTTGGTTTTTACATGTGGCACCATCATTCAAGCCCCTAATTCTACTTCATTTCTGTTTGAAAAAAAGTCCATGAATACAATAATGTTTTAAAGATAATGAGAACTCCGTAGAAAAATGCGTGTATTTGCAAACCTACATGAGGGTCAATTGCTTACCGTATTGCTCCCACACTTCCACACAAGAAAACCAGGTTTATCCAAAGCTGCCTGCAGGGACACCTTCCACTAGAACAGGTTTCCCCAAGCCACGTCCAACCTGGCCTTGGACACTTTCAGGGATGGGGGAACCACAGCTTCTCTGGGCAACCTGTGCCAGGGCCCCACCACCCTCATAGGGAAGAGTTTCTTCCTAACATCTAATCTACTCCTACCCTCTGTCAGTCATATCCCTTATTATTCACTTATATCCCTTATTTTGATTTGCTTTCTCTCTAGTTTGGGAGTCTCAAATTGCTAATTATGGCATTTTCATGTAAAAAATGGCTTCTTACCTTCCCACAGTATGTAGAATTCCCAGAAAACAGACAAGATATACTATCATATCTTTAAAGTGGTTGGTTGGTAGTGATTTCATAAACAAATATTTTTGTCCTTAAAAAACAAAACAAACCCCTAATGTCACATTACTAATAAAAAGCTTTTGCCCATGGCCCCCAAAAATATGACAATTTATTTAAAACTGATACAGTCCTGAAAGTGACCCACTTAAAATTATTAAAAATATATGGTGTTTATTTTTGCTGTCCATAAAACAGGCAATGGCTTTTGAATATGCAAACTGATCAAAAGTAATTAACATGATTGGCTCCTACTGAAAAACAATCTTTTGTGTTTAAGGGAGTTGAATGTAAAAACTAATGAGGTCAATTTAATATGCTTGTGAAAAAAGCATCAGCTGTCAATGCAACTGACAACAATGCTGGTACTAATCCCCGTTTCTGAGAAAATCATTTAAATTTTCCTCAGTAAACTAGGAAATCTCAAGAGTCAACCAGTGCTGATAAATGTGGAATGATTAACAGGGAAGAAATAAAAGCTCGTGTCCATTTATAGTAACAATAAACATGGCATTTAATTAACTAGAAGCTTTTCAACAAGTGTTATGGACAATTAGTTGACCATCACAGCACTGGCTTCATCAATCCTGTCCAAGACTCACAGTTCCAGAAGTTAATCTGCAAATATCTGACCTTAAAGAAAAGATAAAATGCAACTATGTATAATGACTTCAGCAATTTAACTAAGCAGGTTTGACCTCTTTGCACAAAAATCTATGCCTAGAATCTGTTGAATGTTTAAATGTTTACATTTTTCTTTTCTAGTGGTTAAAATCCCTCCAGCCACCTCAAAATACTACTCATGTCTTTTCTGTGCAATCCCTCCTGCTTTTACATAATAATAATAAAAAAGAAAATTCTAAAAGTAAAGGTGAAAATGAAACTTTTATTATAATACTCAGATTCAGATATCACTGTCATGCCAGATTAAGTGAAGAATTTGTCTTGAAGTGATATCATGGGCCTGTGATGTCATGAAACAACTGTAAAATTTCAGTTTGGGGTGTTGTCGGCATTTCTTTAATTCTGTGTTTGCATTTATTACATCAGGGCTATAGTGTATGCAGTAAGCTGCAGATAGAGAAGTATTACAAGTACTCTAAGAGCCACTAGTAAATATCTATGGGTTCTTATCGAGATGGTTACAACTCTTGAAAACAAAAAAAAGGTAAAACACCCTACCTTTGAAAAGGGAGTCCCAAGCTTTGGTATGCACAGGCCCTTTGATGCTGCTTCACACAATATGCCTGCTGCAAAACCAGGGTGCAAACCAGTTCAGAAATCCCAATTCTAGCAGTTCCCCATAGCTCACTACCAGGTAATCCACAGAAGCCTTACTTGGTAACACTACTTCGTTTTGCAAAGGATTTTCAACATCAACTATACTGAGTGGCCAGAAAAATATCATGGGGATAAACTGACCTGCTGACACTCAGAATGAAATCCTGACGCTGTTCACATCGCTAGATGCTCTAGTACTACACAACAGCTGAAGAAATCTTCCTCCATCCTTCTTCCAAAATGTGATATACTAGACTACAGGATATGGCCCAATCTGAAACAAAATAGGAAAAACAGAGCCAGATATTTAGTACTATTGAGGGGAGGGAGGTGTCTGCTCTGAATGAAAACAATTCAATGCTTGAATCACCAGCAAGATTTTTTAAACACTAAATAAAAACTTTTAATTTACTTTGATTCATCGCCCTCCTTTACTAAAATAAAGATAAAAGCAATATTTTAATAGTGGGAATGGTTCTTATTTTGTAAGAACTGTGGTATATTATTTTGCTTGTGAAGGTGCCATGGCTAGTCTTGTAAACTTCCATACTCTTCTGATTTACATATTTATTGGATTGTTATCCTAAGAAAGTTTAAAACATACTCCAATCCCCCAAACAACCCCTTAAGAGTCTGAAGCAAATCAGAAAGGAAGCTTTAATTTTCAGTTCCTGCCAGGTGGAAGAAGACATAACAACCAAATTCCAGAAAAGAATATCAAGGTTTGTTATTAAGAAAACTCTGTGAAAAGAGTGATTAAGTACTGGAAAAGATAGCCAAGAAAAATGAGCATCAGTGCTGCTTTTAAAAACACATTAGTCAGGGACAGTTTAAGACATAATTGACCAACTTGGGGCAGAGGAATGGGTGAGATGTCCTCTAGCAACACTTTCAGTTTTCTTTTGTATGATGCGAAGATTTAGATTCTTTTGAACACTGATGCACACAAATAACAGGGAGCAGCTCTCCACGAGTCCCAACAATACAAAAAACCCATCAGGAAATACCACTCAGGGCTCAAACACAGGCACATCAGGAAACACCGAGTGCATAAGCACTGCTGGCAGACTAAGCAAATACCCTTGTAGTGTATTCCTTATATATAACTGGTTCCACATTCATACCAATGCTAAGGGCCTCTGCCACTGGCACTTAAGGCCTTTAAGACCTTTGTAATTCGAGGCCAGAGAAATCCACTTTCCCCCGGGTTCCTATGGAGTAACAGTGACACCCAGTGACAAGTTTTACAGTAACTTCCTGTGAGCATCCAGAAAATACCATCACTCTTCTGTTTAAAAGGCAGTGAGTTTGTCTGTCACTTACATGTGTCCTTTGCATGCTTCCCGTGGAGCCTGGGCAGGGAGTGCTCTGCTGCATCCTCTGCATGACCAAGAGTTCAACAGCAAACTCTTCCTCAGCACCATCCCTTTGTGCTATCTGACCTGAAATAGCTTAGTAGGAAATATGAAACATGTAGAGTACAATTACTGCTAACTCAAGAAAAGTTAATGCATATAAATAATTTTAACAAGCCTTGATAAGTCAGAGGCATTTTATAAAGAGCTCAATTAAATACAGTCCTGCATTCCATGCAACTCAAACAGGTGATACAGTCAGGAACCAAATATGTCTCAATGTAGAAGCATGCAGACCTAAATTTAAATTTGGTACTCCCTTTACCAATGTAGGCATCATTCTGCATTTTCATGATACTTCCTTACAATAACTGTAAACACAGTCTTTTTGAGGACCTAATACAACAAAAGCCTGATCTTCAACTGCACCACATTATATACCAATAACATACCATGTTATTGTATTTTCACTACCTTTTCAAAGCTTTCAATTTCAGAATTGATTTCAGCAAATATTCTCTTACTTGAAATTACTGGTTAGGTAATTTGGATTATTTGGATGAATAATTCTAAAGCTATAGGTCGCCTGCAGCCTCTAAATTTGTCTTGACTCACTGGTCACCACAGCTAAAAAGTTAACCAAGCACAACTACTGCTCATTACCCTTACTCAGAAAAATCTTGATCTTGGATCTGTTTTCTGAATTCTTTCACCATCACATTGCACACAGTCCTGTGTGATACATTCCCACCGACAAAGGCATGTTTTGTAAAGAAGGCAACTGAAAACAGCAGGTATCCCACTCACTGTGCCTTACCTGATCACCCATGGGAACAGGTCTGCTACAGCATGGCAGAGGGCCAGAGAAACTGTCACTGCAGAATACAGATAAGCACTCCTCTTCTGTACCATAATTAGCAAGAGATAATATTCTAGATGTCACTTTACTTCCAAGACCTCTTTTAGTGCTGCCTTGCAACTTCTTGACTTTGTGAAAAATCTCTGTAGAACTGTGCCCTAAATGTCTGCTTGTAAGTTTAAGACTAATATAACTATTCCTTCTTGATCTTTAATTAATTATAAGGCAAAGGAACAGCCAGAGTGACAACTGTTAGAACATTATTTTCAAGCTGATATTAGTAAAAATTCAATTAATGTAGTACTCACAAAGAAAAGATTAAAGAGGAAAGGAAAATTCCAGACAAGCTGTGGTAGTACATAGGTTAGCAAGAATAGGAAGTTCAAAGCCAAGGATGGTTAAAGTACAGAGATATGAATCTCTATATTTGTCTCTGTTAGTGGTCAAAGACTGGAACAGGTTTATGAGAAATACTGTGGAGTCTGCATCTGTAGAGATACTCAAAACCTGACTGGACACAGTCCCTGGGCTACCTTCTCTAGGTGACCCTGCTTGAGCAAGAGGTTGGGCTAGGGAACTCAAGACCCTTCCAACCTAAATGATTCTGTGAATCCTTTACAACTCTGTGGTGTATGGGAGTTTTAAATGAATGGTGAATAACAAAGACATCAATATGACAAGGTAAGGAATAACCTACCCAACCTTGTGCAATTCTTATAAAGCCCAGGTGGTACTGCTCTGAGTTTGAGGAGAGAAACTATTTTGACTTCAGACCCACAGCAGTACTTTTAACAACCAAGATGGTCACCAACACATCAGTCTTTCAGACACTACAAAGCGGTGTGTTAGTTTAGCAGCAACACATGATCTCAGTGAAAGGTGTATGACACTTGAGTCAAAGTAATTAGCATGTGTATCCTACCTTATAAGCAAAACATCTCTGGTGTTTCAGAGAAGAACAAACCTCCCAGAACACAGCACTAATAGTAACCATTTCTCATGAAGGTGCAGAGGTAATTTCTAGGCCTTAGGAGAAATGCCACGTGTGCTTTTCATGGTGGTAAAGAACAGTCCCAGAGTAACAGAACAGACAAGGGCTCTAATTCAGATAGTGGTGAGTGGAAAGAACTGGACAAAGGCCAATAAATGCCAAGAACCTGTCACTGCTCATAAAGCATAAGGCATATGGGAGATTGGTAATTTTCTCAAAAATGGTCCAGGAGTTGGACAAAGCAGTATCACTAATCCAAGAGTTGCAAGGAGTCTGGCACTGGATCAGTATACTCAGGCAGAGAGACTGCAGTCACACTCACAGTGAACCAACATATGGAATGAAACAGTAACTAAAGCCTAAAGCCCTGCCCTCTGTAGGGACACAGTGCAGTAACTGGCATGTAATTGTGTCCATGATGGATGAAGGAAGTAGTTACGTGAATCAAAACACAATTATTTGGCTCCAGAAAGCATGATTTGCATGAATAAAATAAAATTATTGCATGTTTTTGAAATTAAAGGCCTTCTTTACTTACTATGGTGCAAAAGCTAATTATAGTTACTGAAGACTTTTGCTATTTACTCATAATAAGCACCTCGGTGCAACATAATTAAAATAACTGTCAGCTCATCGGTGTTGACACACATTAATAAGGATCATTTCCAAGTCTATGAACCAATGCAAAAAACCACTTGAGTTGAATCACGCATGCAGGTTGCCCTCCTGCAAGCCAGAAATGCTCAACTGCCTTCTTTGCAAAACGTGCCTTTGTCAGTGGGAATGTATCACACAAACATATTTTCAAGGGTATTGTGAGCACTACAAGGAAAATCTGTGTGTCCAGATAGATCCAATTGTCTAACAACAAATATTTTGTTAGCCTCGCCCACAGGAGGCTTCCACAAGAGTTTCACAGTATTTATCAATTGCTAATCTGTTCTCATACAGGCCAACAGAGAAAACATATATTCCCTACTTTCCACTATGTTGCCATGCAGCTAAAAATTAGGCAAAAAATGTCCAAAGATTAGTTAAAAAAAAAAACACACTGCTGGCAACGAGATTAAGAATTTTCTACAACAGTGATTCACCTTCACATCTGGATGACTTGTGTACTCACTTACCCCTTTTGGACACCCTTGCTATGATGTTTTTGCTCTACCATAGCCATTACCCTTACATCCAAATCTCTTAATGTGCTTCTGGAAACAATTTATACAGCAAACAAACACACAGTTTTTCTCCTCATCTTCAGTCAGATAAGTGCCTAAAAAGACTCTGGTAGTGAGAAAACTTTTTTGTTTAAGTATAATATTGAAGATTATACCCAAGTATGATATTGAAGCAGAAACTAACTAGAATGATAGAACAAAAAGTTACCTATTATTAAAAAGAGAAAGAAGCTTCAGTATTTTTTCTCCTGACTTCCTAAGAGATATAACAGCAACTAGTAGCCTTATGTTTTGTATTTTAGCCCAGACATGATGGCCAGATTTCCTTCCCAGGAAGAAATTTCAGAGTGCAAAACTCCTGCCTTGTGGATCATATCAGTGGCTGTTGTAAAGCCATTTGTTGTGACATACGGTTGCATGCACAACATGCCAAGCCCTGCCCCATGTGACAACTCACTGCTGCAGCACAGAGCCAAAAGCAGCAGCATGAGAAGATGCAGGGAGGAATTTATGCCTGGAGACACACTCAGTCCCCAAAACACCCAGAGTAATCAATCTCATGCTGAATTGGACAAAAGGGTACTGTCACAGCAAGCTGCTCACTGGAAACAGAGAACAGAGGAAGTAATCTATGAAGGAAAAGCATAAATGGATTTGCAAATGCCCAGGAAAAATTCTTTCCATATAAGACAGCAATCTCTTTGGTAACCAAAATTTCCATTTCCAATAATTTTCAGGAAATTTAGTAATATATAATTTTAGTAAAATGAGATTACATTAAAAGTGGTAGGAATCAAACTTTCACGACCATGAGCATAGAGGACCCACCAGCTCTGTGCCACTGGTGTTACTAATGTTATTACACAATAAAAAAGCAACCAGATTTGTTGAAAAACATTTCAAAATGCAAACCCAGAAGTCCAGTTTAATTTCAATTCTAGTATTTTAACAAATACCATGTCTCAATTTTTTGAGTCCTATTTGTAGAAGAAATAGTAAGAATAATTAACAACATGTTAAGAAAACCTTGGAAATATATCCCCAAACACATTAGGATTCTCATGCTTAGTTTTCCTGAAAGAAGTATCATTCATGTCAGGCAGTACAATCCCACCCAGGGAAATAATTTATGAGAGAATAGACAATCTGGAAAGTGGAAATTAGGTACGAGGACTTGTTGCTAAGATGGATGCCCCTGTCCAAGTGGCAAAACATGGAAATCTCCAGGAAAACCTTAGCTTGGACCTGAAAACATTTTCAGCAGATAACTGGAATGCTGAGCAAGACAGATTGCAATGAAAAACCCAAATCACACAACGACCTTAAATAAAGATGCACTGGAAATATCTGTCCAGAACACTGATAATCAAAGTATTGATTGTAAAATGACCAAGCAGTCTGGGCAACCATGAGCATTCAGAGCAGGACATCATTTTGTGGCACTGGCATCCTTTCTCAGATGAGCTAAACATCAGCGGACAAGACGATGAAAATCAGAAGTAGTTCATTATCATTTTCTTGTGTTTTCCCAAAGAGCTTGTCTACATCAAATCCTCACAGAACCCTGGCATGTACAGCAATACAGTAAAATAACATCTGAACACGAGAGATTGGTAGACCTTTCAATAGTTAGGCCTTTCATCAGGTCTTACATCAGAGATTTACTAAACTTATGACCTCTACCATCTTATCCTTAGCACTACAATGAAAGTGCAACTCTCCAGATTTCAGTTCTGTCCAAACCTGTTGGCAATACAGCTGAAGCACAGGACATTTACCTGCAGGGAAGAATGGCTACTTTCTGCAGAATAACAGTGTACATCCCTGAAAAAATGTTTTTGTTTAGTTAAGACAGACATCTAGTTGGGACATTAGTGCATTAGTGCTTCCTATAATTTAACTCTATATTTAGGCAACTGGTTACTGCCTCAAACTGCAAGATTCAAGAACCAATTTCTCAGTCACCAACATGTGCTCTTTAAACAGTGATGGATCAGAATAAAAATCATATCTCAAAATCTCTTCAGATAGAGTGACCCTGAAGAGTTTAAACCTTTCAAAGACACTTCAAGAATAAAGCTATAGCAGATATAAACATAATTTCTAATATTAATTTACTGATTATTGCTGAGATATTGAACTTTATGCTATTCTTGAGCTACTCAAAGTAACTCAAGAAGTCCATGGCCTACAGCAGTACATAGTGCTCTTCTGGAAGCAATATTTGCTGTTTGTATTTCCAGACAGATAGATAGATAGATTGCACTTACACCATTTTTGTCAAGGTGGATTTAGGCTGGATATCAGGAAAAGGTTCTTCCCCTAGAGGGTGGTCGGGCACTGACCAGGCTCCCCAGGGCAGTGGTCGCAGCCCCAAGGCTTCCAGAGCTCAAGGAGCGTTCGGACAACGCTCTCAGGAACAGGGCAGGATTGTTGGGGTGTCCTGTGCAGGGCCAGGAGTTGGACTCAGTGATCCCGATAGGTCCCTTCCAACTCAGCATCTGTTCTATATGCCAAATCATCAAAAACCAGAGGAATACAAACATGTATACAATATATATGAAATGGTGAGGAGAAATATAATAAGCACCCCAAGGAAAGAAACAAGCATAGCCAGAGAATTGAGAAGGAACTCCTGGAATTACTTCTAATTTCAAAAGTTCCAGTATAAGATCAATCTGAAGAAGACACCTAAGCAAATATAATATATATTCACAGTTTATCTAACCTACCCAGTGAATTATGAGCTGCAAGGTGTAATTTTTAAAAATTATCTTTCCCCAGTTAGACACCAAACATGTCTAATGTGAAAGTAGTCTACATTTAAATTGATAAATTAAAAGGAGAAGGTTGGGGTTTTTTTAAGTACAGTCAGTTTGCATAATGATCCAGTTTTATCACTGGCACCAAATGTATCCTTCCCAGACACCAGAAAAGAAATGCATAAAACTCCCTGCAATGGTGATGGTCAATGCTGACTCGGATCCCCAAGTGTGAACGGCTACCGCAGACTTCAGGAAGTGTCTGTCACAACTCATCTGTTTTGATGTCCATTATGAAACCCTCCTGGGGTTAAATAGTATGCAGATACAAGACAGTTTCACCTCCACTGGAAGGGTTTTAAAAATGAAATTAGACATTTTTTGAGGCAAAATCTTTTGCAGTTAACTCCCCAGTTCTGCACATATTCCTATAGAATCTGTGGCCAAAGGAACCTCCTCTAAACCATTTCCCATCACCTCCTCTGATCTGTCAACTTCAATTGGGTTTTTCTTGCAGCACTAGTTGTCCTATACTGAGAGGATAACAAACAAACAAACAACTCAACTCATCCTTCTAGATTCATAACTGCAATCTGAAAATCTGTATTTAGTATTTATTCTACTTGCTTAAAAGTCTGAACTGTTTCACCATACAGTATTCACTACCGCACATTTCGGACTACTGTGCTTTACTCATTTCCATCATTTATCCAATACATTTGTTTTTAACTGTTTGTTTTATTTTTAAATAACCTTGCGATTGGAAGTGAAATAAATTGAATTTTTCTGAATGGAATTGTCCAACAATCTTCCCTCCTATAAGGGCATTTTTAGGAAGAAAAATTAACCAAATACCTGGAAAAGCATCTTGTTAGTTTGCGATATAAAGCGGTCAGAAAAGAAATCAAACAAAAAGTCCATGAGACCATACAACCACTCATCAAAGGTCTTGCAGAAAAAAATTTTAAAAAAGAGAAAGAGCTAAATGTAAATACAGTAGATCAAAAATACTCAAAAGGCAACTTGAACTCTCACATTGTCCTTATTTGTCTTTAGTTTATGGGGACTTGCCAAAAACCTGGAGCAACTGGTATATTAAACCTCATGCAGGAGAAAGGCCTAAAACATACTAACAGTAAATTTCCAGTCAGATGCTTTCATTCCCTAGTGCAGATAACATGATTTCCTTGACCCTCACCTTTTATTTGCCATTACTCAAAGAGAAATTATTCTTGACTGTGAGGGACAGCACTGCTACGCACAATAAAATTTGTGCCAAATGTTTTAATTGAGGAAATATTCTCAGGTTTTCAATTGATGGAAATGGAATTTGAGTGTTACTATTGGATTCTTATTACATTACTATTTTCTAATTTACTTTTGTGTAACAACTATGACAAAGATCATTGTGTCCCCCTGTAAGTAGAGAAAATCCTGTTTTCTCAAAGGTGATCTGTTGTTTCTCTTACCCAGATTGTTACCAATTGTCTTAGACTTGCATCACTCATTTGCCATTTTCCCTTCTGTTTTTGTTTTGTTTTGTTTTGTTCTGGTTTTTATTCTGTTTTGGTTTTCGTTTGCTTTGTTGTGTTTTATTTCATTTTGGTTTTCGTTTGCTTTGTTGTGTTTTATTTCATTTTGGTTTTCGTTTGCTTTGTTGTGTTTTATTTCATTTTGGTTTTCGTTTGCTTTGTTGTGTTTTATTTTGTTTTGGTTTGTTTCATGAGAGAACAGGGTTTTTTACTCAGAGCAACTTGTCCACAATCCACTCTGGCTTCTCTGAAGTTCCCAGATGAGCACTCTGGTACACACTCTGATTTGACAGATTCCAAAGACTTGCTGTTACCATGGATTGCTTGCCATACATTCTAGGGAAGTTTTTAAACTATCAGCCAATGCCTATGGGGAGGAAGTATTCCAGGTTTCATGTCTCTGCAATCCATCCATCTCAGAGTAGTTGCTGACTACTAATACAAACAAGTTCTGAGAGTAACAGATGACTAATTTTCTGTTAAATGCATATTCTTACAACCCAAACCTATACAAATGAGCAAGAAAGTATCACAACTGATGGTACAAAGAAAGAGGCAATTGCTGTCAAATCATATCTACATTTAGTACTCAGCAGCCCAAGAGAGTAGCTTTTCAATTCTCCATTATTTTGCTCTAGCAGATACTGGTACAGGCAATGGAAGAAATGATGAGGATTTCCTTCATAATGGTCACTATTATGGCTACTTATTTCAGATAATGTCTTTACCATGGAATACTAGTAAATAAGTAGACAGAAAATGACATAAGATACACAGCCAGCATTTGAACATAAAACTGCAGAGAAATAGGCTTCCTATGCATTTCTCCTGCCATTACACCCTGTGAATGAAAAGAACTACCTCCTACATTAAAATGTACCTGTTCAGTCATTTCTAACTCTTAATGAAGAGGGTTGGGGAGCAGGATCAGAGGAAGCTGGAGGTAGAAGACTCTCTGATGTTCTGCCAGGTGATAACTGACCATTAATCTTACTGTAGAGTCTGAAGCCAAGAAGAAACCACTTCTTAACACTAGTGATCCTCTGAGTCAAAAAACCCTACATAAACAGTCACCAGTGAGAAGAAGACAAAAAGAGAGACAAGAAATCATTTACCATGACCAATCAGATTTCTCTCATGTAAAACTCAGAGTAAGAAAATTCCCTGCAAGTTAAACTCAAGGAATCCTGAATTCTTGGATAGAATGGTTAGGGCAGTAGTTTTCTTGTCTTTGTTCATATAAGCTACAGAAATTTAATTAAACTGTTTCCATCACCCAAGAATGTTTAAGTATGTCAAGGCTGTTGTTTCCAGCATTATAAAGACTATGCAACATTCTCAGATTATCACTGCGTTCCATGACCCCTTGTCAGACTAAATCAAAAGGCAGCTTTAAACTAGAGGTTCATGTAGAAATTGCCCAGTCTGTCACTGTGTGCACACTCTGAACATCTCCACTGTTAATAACAGAAAGTTGGAGAAGTAACAGAAAGAACCACCCAGTACATTTGTATATAAATAACACCAGTCTTATCAAACTCTCTTTCTATAACCCTAAGCCCTGTTTTCCCTGCAAATTTTTGGTTCTAGCCACAGCCTCTTCAGGCTGTTAAACATTTACTGTTCAAAGTCGAACCCACTGCCCAAATGTTTCCAATGTCTACATTTTGAAGTTACAGCAATTTCAGTCATTCTAAGACTCAGCACTCAACATCTTATTGTCTGAGACTCAGAGCTGCTGTGAATTAGTAGTACATATTCACTCCTCAACGGCTTGTCCTCCACTGCATTTATTTGAAGGTAGAAATCCAAAGAAATGATCCAGCAGCTAGACAACATTCCTTGACTTTTGGTCTTCTAAAATACAGATCACATATCATTTATTTATGTAAGGCCCAAATAACTTACTGTCAAGATCTTCCAGACAATAGAAACAAATCAATGACTAGGCTCACCTTCAGGCTAGCCTGATTAGCAAAACTGAAACTTTTACATGAGATCAGTCTCTTATCTAGGTGCAAGTGATCTGTAAACTTTCCATAGCTTTCTACAGACAGACAAGATCTTTTTTGCTTTCAATAGCAAAGAACGATAGAAACTTTCAAATATCTTTAAAACCACAGACAAGAATAAAAGACTTTAAAGAATTCAGCCATATGACCTAGAGCATAGAGAAGTCACCACAGGTAGAAATGAGAAGAGAGGTACAAGTAACATAATAAATTCAGCTATTGTTGTAGGCAATATTAGAACTGACAGAGCACACAGAGAAACTTGCACTATAGCTAAAAGGTAAAGTCAGATCAAGATACCAGCATAGCAACTACAAGCACATGTACACAGCAACCCCTTTTTATTACTATTAACTTTCCCTATTTGGTTTTGAATTCAACCAGCTGCCAGTTTCTCATCAAAATGAAGGATGTTTAATATCTTTTGCAAAGCAAAAAGGACATGTGCCACAGCTGTACATTGAACCATACACACAGGAATGGAAAAAAGGGAAGCACTGCTTGTTCCTGGAGAAAAGAGTTCCATCTCATTGTAGTATATCCAAGGACATGTGCAGGGTTCATTCAGTTTGAGGCTCCCTGTTATAATATCACAGATGGCAAGTCCACTTACATACACTGTCTTGGCACATTATAAGGCTATACATTTGCCTTTATGTCACGTGAACTAAAAATTGAATGTTATTAGATTAGTGCAGGCCTCCACAAGGATGACAAGTCAAGTTGTAAAGCCTTCAATATTTTCTGTAGTAAGGCCTTAGCTGGAATATCCAAAATTAACCCGTGGGTACCATACTTAATATACTCATGTATAAACTGAGTACAGACAACAGAAAAGGAAAAAGCACAAGCAGATATGTAGAACACAACATACAGTGGGAAAAATTGAAAACACTGGAACACAAAATCTATAGAAGATAGAGCAGGTAAAAACATGATAGCAAGTATTCAAATGTGTGAAAGGCTAGTACATAAAGGAAAACAGGCTCTTCCCCTTTTAACGTAGGGGGGATTTGAACAAGGTAAAATGTAAACGGTTCAGATCATAGCATGGGAAATAAGATGAAAAACAGAGGTTTGAGGTGTCTCTCACCCTAAAAGAAGGAGTCCTTCCCATTAGGCTTACAGGAGCACTAATTCTTACCAGTGCTGGCTTTTCTTCATCCTGTCACTTCTCCCCTTCTTCCCACTTCTCTTCTAGGATGTTCATGACAGTACTTCCCTATTGTCATAAACTCTGTACCTTATACCATCAATACAGACAATTAAGTCACTTTTCTTTGGAGGGTTTTCCCACCATAACCAAAATTTGAGCCCTGCTTCTCAAACCCAGGTGACTTAGATTCTAGGCTTCACGGGTGCAAGAGCTTAGAAGTGAAACAAACCCCACATGTTCATTTAATAGACTCTTCTGTGCTATTATACACAGTCTGTGTGTGACAAAGGGGGATTACAGAATCAATCTTAGTTTTCCACATAATTCACTCAGCCTGCAACTAGAAAGCTCCACGTGTGCAAGAAAAAAAGTTACTTCACTTCATAAACATATTTCAATCTTCTAATGATTCTGCATTACTAAAAGTCCTGAATTTGTAACACTATAGTCCTTCATCACCAGAGTCTTAGTCTTGCCCATGGTTACTTCCCTGTTGGTAGCAAGATGGCCAAGTAATGCCTCCAGAGTGAAAGCAGCTTCTGCTCCACCAGGCTCTGACAGCTGTGCACATCATCTGGCTCCATTCTCCCTGAGAGCTGTTACTGTCACTTCTGCAATAAGTCTCCACCAGCCAAAGGACCAAATATGCCAATTACAATCCTGAGCTGTGGTGAACTAGCTTGCAGCAATGTAAGCAAAAGAATGGACATGTTTTAGAAAAGCAAACCCATTAGTCTTTCACCCTAGAACTCCCAAAGAACTTTAATATGAAGTGGATTTTTGAGTGGCCTCAGTTGCTTAAGTCATAATTGGGAAATTCTTCAGTAATGCCTTTTCTTCTCCTGTTTTTGGTAGAACACAGAAGTATGTGATTTCAGAGTTTTCCTTGCTACCCAAGCTTTTGTTTTCCTGCCTCTTCTAACAGAACAGTAGAAAACCAGAAAAAAATGTGCACCTAAATGTTTCTGCAACTATGCACCTACATGCTCAGTTTCTACTCCATCATACCCACCTGGGAACTGTATTTCATTAAAGCACTGGCCTAAAGACTGGCTCCCTCTAGTGCAAACTGCCAGTGATCTAATCCTGTAATGTAAACACCAGGCTTCAATCGGTTTTCTTAAATTACGCATTCTCAGATACCAGACCTCTTGTCTGATATTTCAGTAGTTAATAATCTTCCACTGAATAAAACATCTGTGATCAGCCTTACTTTGTGTCATAAATACAGATTATGTTCAATTAAACAATTTTTACTTCTCAGTAGGGATTTGACTTCTAGAGTTCCCTTCCAACTAGAAAGTGCATGTTCTTTTAACAGAAACACACCTACACATAACTGCAACAGCTGCCTATAGTTAACAGGCCACAAATACGATGCTCTTTTAAATGACAGAATTTATATTCTCAGTGGGTTTTTTGATCCTGTTCCAGCATGGGTAGCTCTGCATACTGGAGAATGCATACAGAAAACGGCAATTTCCGACAGTCATCTATGTCAGTACAGTTGTCGAAAACTGTGAGATTGAGTAGCCTGCCAGAGATTTGAGCATAGCTAGTGGATTTTACATGCAACAAATTTCAACAAAGATCTCAACAGAAACCACTTCTGACCTTGCAGAGAGAGACATAGGCTTCATCCAGTTGTTCTAGAACACTCAAGCAAGAATAAACGGGGCACTCATTTTCTCAAGGTATTGACAAAGCCAAATATCCACCTCTTCCTTTCCCAAAAGGCCTTACTGTCTATTGCCTTCCTCTACTTACATTAATTGCTGATTTGATTGGGCTTTAGTTTTTGATATACATGTTTAGCCTCCACATTAACTATGTCTCCCAGAACAAAGAGCCTCCAGAATGAGAGTTCCTAGACACACGAAACTGTTTGCTCTCTCTCTCCAGGGAGTTTACCTCATAAGACACAATAAATTGCATATTTCTTCTATTAGAATAACTTTAATGCCACTAACACCAATTCTTAGACATTTCTGTAATACATTTCAGTGCTTGAACTCTGGCTATCCATGATTCATACAACAATTTACAAATGCCAAAAGTAACAAAGAATAAAAATAAAAAGTCTTGGTGCTTATAATCCAAAGTCATATGGAAACCCACTTCCTTTAAGAATAAATAAAAAATAAATGAAGCTCACAACATACCAGATAGACATCAGCCAGCAAACATAATTCGAGAATTACAGGATAGCCTGAAGTGTATTTCCTAGTTTCTATAATGCAGAAAGAGTTTCTCCTTCATGCCTTGGAATTCTACATATGAAAGTTTGCTTTAGATATTCATACAGATTACTTTTTTTTTGTTTGTTTGCTTTCCCCCTGCTTTGCCTTCCTTTCTTCAAACTACTGAGATGCCATAACATGGGGAAGCTGTGTAGAGCCAGGACTGTGCCAAAAGTCAAAAGAGTTCCAGCAGATCATGCGATAGTATTGATCAGTCTGGAAGTTTTCTTTATTAGGGTTCCAAGTCTATTCACAAATAATAACTATCTTGGTCAAAAAGCATTTGTGGTCAAAATGCCAACTTTGAACAAGATTGGTACAAAAGTTCTTGCTGCACTCAGCATATGCCAAGAAGCCAGGAAGAAATATGGCTATGACAACAAAAAGGTGGGGACATTACTGCCAGATAAAGAGAGGACTTGTACCTAACAACGATAGCAGAAACCCCTTTCCTTCTGACTTTTCAGACCAACAATAGTGTTTAAGAATACCAAAGTAGTACCTTAAGAAACAGAATGGAAGCACTCGTGGAATACTTGATTCCGGGTTCTCCGGATCAGAAGTAGCTCCACTTTACTATTTGTATTTACATGGAGCACAAAAATGCCAGAATTACTCAAAGTTTAATTTTAAAAAAGGTTTCTGAGCTACACAATGACTCATATCTTAACAAACCAGCCTGAAGGCTACTGTAAGCTGCTCTCAGTATTAGAGGTTCAAGTTTCTACTTTATTAGCCATTAGCCAAAATTTCTAAATGCATTTTAAAGTAAAAAAAAAAAAAATAAATAAATGGGCCCACCATCTTCCAGTACATATTGGAAGCTTCTATAACTTGTTTTGTATCTCAGCTGTGCTGCTCCTGCTTTAGTTTGAGTGAGTTGCACCAGAAGAGCCCTTGGACCACGTATTTGTTAAATAGCGGCACCTCCAGGAGTTTTTTATAGTGACAGGGAAGGGGAAATGCTCTGATAAGTCCCTACCGCTGAGGCAGTCGAGAAACACATAGAGAGTGGCAGCACATCTTGTAAAGACTTAAAATCCTCCACTAAACGTCCTGCTTCTATTTGACAATACAGGCAGGGAGCTTTTGCTTTATCACACTTGTCACACCAATCACTAACACACAGTAGAACAGTCTGTGCTTCTTCACAAGACAAAGGATGCTCCAGCTGCATATCACAGAGATATCTGCAAAGCTGCAAACATCCAAGGACACAGGCATGGATGTGATCCAGCAAAGACAATGTGCAGAGGCAGGTGTACTGCCTCCTAAACATCAGTCAGGCAGACGTACATTTCTTCTCTGCCCTCTCTGTATGTTCTGTCCCTGGCTCACCTCCACAGACTGAATCCCAGGAGCACCTTACACCTTACTGACTCTTGTACCACAGTTGTGCCTCTCTCTGTCCTCAAAAGCTGTAGCTATGTAACAGCTATTTGGCTGGATTGTTTCCCAGCCAGTGACTTGTTCTGGACTAAACTTTTCCAGAAGTCCCCCAGGAGTTATGCATGCACAGGGATCTTAGTAGCTACTCAACAAAGGGCATGTTTGCTTCTACAAAGGAGTGATCTTCAACTCTGATCTCAGTGAAAACACACCATGTTGTGTGTTTGCCATTTGAGCTCATACTTTGTCATTCCTAGTTTTCAATAATAATATTTCTTTTAGCCAACATTTTTTTAATGTAGTGATAGGCTCTGTCTTAGAAAAAAACCAAAAACAACATGACTTTTTTCTTGGATAGTTTGTGAAGTCAGAAGATTCTGTTTCAAGAGACTACTGCCACTGGAGGTCACTATCTCCTGGAACAAGAAAAGAATATGGTCCAAAATATAACTCCAATCCCAAACAAATACGAGTCTCAGAACACAAAGTACTCCCAGGAATTCTGATCAATGGGTAGGTACACAGGAGCATATGTAAAAGGAGCTACTGTGTAGACAAAGAACAGGTTGCTCTGCATATCTAATATTGACTGCATTTTCTAGAGAACTGAAGATGCCAGTAGGGAGACTATGTCCATCTCTAACTTTGAGTTGCTGAGTCTAAGTATGTCTAGGTAAGCGTGATATGAAAAAACCCCACATCTTAAATACAGCTGCTTAATTATCAGTAGCAGCTGGAGTTGATGCAACCCACATTATTTGTGTTTTCTGGCTACTTACAGCACCAGACAAAAAGCAACTAAAATGTGAATACGCAGATGGCTAAAAAGTCTGCAGGATCTGAGCACAGGCATAAAAGGTCAGCAGTCTATTCCATCCTGAATGATTCTATGCTTTTACTTCTTTTCCCTCTTTTCCTTGCCTAAAAATTGGAGGGGAAAAGCTAACATATGAATACCTTTCACAAGTACTGTCAATTCTATGTCAGGTTTCTTCTTGTTCTTATTGAGGTATGTATGAAACTCTAAGTGCAACTGCTTTCTCAGAGAGCCCCAAACCAATCAAAACATCTCTTCTATGCTTTATCTAAGGATGTATTACTGTGCAGTACCACAGCCAGGATAAGAGGCTAGATATATTCTTACTTTTATTAAGCAGTTTAGCGTGTCTATAATCATAACAAATTTTATCTATTTATGTTCTCAATAAGACAAAACAGAAAAAAATACTAAGAACTGGATTTCTGTTTTACAAGATTCATGGTAATGTACAGAAATTGAAGCAGGAATTCTTAATATGTTTATTAGTAATTCTAAAAGAGGAATGACTTTCAACTTTCAGCAGACTGGCAAAAAAAGCACCCATGTGAACTAAAATGACTGTATAGCATGTTTCTGAAAGAAAACTGCTGATGAAACTCCAAGGTTTCAATTCCAAACTATCAATACTAACAAGAAAGATCACAGAATAGTAAGGAAAACCAAAGGAAATCCTATTTCTAATAAAATAAAAAATTAATTCAGGAAAACATAATGCCAAAAAGTGCCAAACCCAGCTAGGGAACTATAACACATGATGCCGCAAGTTCATTACAGTAGAGGTAATGTTTGAAACATACATCTCTAACTACAACACACTGTTGGACACAGGACACTTATTTTAGATTTCCAGTAAGAGTTCTGTAAGACTCTGCAAGATGTCCCTCTCCAGATTATCTTCAAACATATCTGAGTGAAAGGGCAAACAGAAATTTGAAAGAGATGATTGCTTCCTTTGTGGGGAATACAGTTACCCACTGAGACAGGGACTTATATGAATTCTGATTTGCAATCATTTCCACTATTTATGAGGTCACTGGACTTGCTCCTGCTGAGCTCAATTTAGCAAGAGCTTTGGCTAGAGCAGTGCAGAGGATATTACAATCACATTGACTTGGTGATGCCCAAATTACCACAAATGCGTAACTCAAAACTGTAAATAGGCTGAAAACTAAGCATATTTCAGTACACAGACAGATTAAAAAGCCAAGATGTAAGTACAAATTAAATAATGGCCTTAAAGGCATCATTAATTATGAACAACAAAAAAAAAAAGTATGCAGCTCATGCACTTAGGCAGTCATACTGAAGTCAACAAGAACTCCAGAAGGTAATTAAAAGCTTCTGTTTAAAACAAACAAAAATTCCACAAAACAGCAACAGAAACCCTCTCTGTCACAGAAAGAAGAAACATTTCCACCATCACCACCCCGTTTTTCAAATACACTGAGCACCACACCACTGAACAACATGCATTATTCACATTTCAGTCTCCTTTTCTCCTACAAGGATTGTCTAATGATCACTGCAATCAGGAGAAAGTCAATGGTTATAAATGCAGAATATTCTGTAAGATTTTTTCTCTTTAGTTTATGCACATCTAAGTAAACCTAATAAAATAGACCTAACTATTTCATCCCCTTCCTTATAATTTATCATTTTTTGTCATCCTTTAACTGATGATTTATGTAAATTAATAAATTACATGTTCTTTCTGGTAAAATCATTTTTACAGGGATTTAAAATTTGCTATTTCCTAACTTTAACAATCTAGTATTTGGACTGAAAGATCTTTAATACATGTTGTACATTTCTCCATTTTCATGTTTAGGAAACTTCCTTAGCTCTTCATGTCCCAGACTTTGGCAGAAACTTGTCCATCAAAACAGTGATAGCAATGAAAATGGAAGCAAAATGTTTCACCTAGTGATGCTGGCTCATTCTTTTTTCAAGCGTAATCTTTGTTTTCACTACACTTAAGTATTTTTTATTGGTGTTTGCACTGAAAAGAAACAATGTGCATTTTAAAAGAACTGTGAAGGGTGCTGCAGATGAAGTTGAGAATAATGTGCCTTTTCTTCCTGGAAAGCCAACCTATAGAAAAAAACTCATTCTAGTAATTTAGTTTAGCCCTATGTATAAAATAACTGAAGTCAAGGTGCCTGGGTTGTTATTATTTTTTTCTGATGTTTTTGACACCAGTGTGCTGAGCTTTATGGCATCCTCAGTTTCAGCAGTAGCAAGTTCTCACTAGGTATAGTCGTAATACTCCTTAATATTTTCATTTTGATGTAATTTGCGTCCCCAGCTTTTTAAATATCTGCTTTGTAATAATGTTAAATTTCAGGGGTCACTCCGCCAAGGAGTATATTAAAGCCTATAAAACTCATTTCCAAAGCTCAAATATCAAACCGTGATCAGGTTAGGAGGGCAGCATCTGTGAATATTTCATCTTTTATCATGCTGATAATAAGGAGATGACAGAGGCACATTATTACAATGAGAGAATTGCTCATTTCAGCCCTGGCTGCTGGAAGCAGGGTCTGCACTGCGCGTTACTCAATAAAATCAATTCTTATATGAAAAGCAAGTTTACTGAGCCACCACTGTGTCTTATTTGATTGTAATGAATAATATATGGACCCAAGAGCTTGTGTATCTGGTAGGGAGAGGGAAAGGAAAAGGCTTAAGTTTGAAGGGGCACTTCAGTGTAGACAATAATTTATCAAAATGGTATTTTATTGTTCAGAAGTGATGCTACGGGACTGCTGTCTGTTAGACTTATAACTGTGATAACAAATCTTAAAGGTCCACTAACACAAAGAAGGATGCTAGTCTACACTGAACAGTGTAAAACAATTTCCATCTTGCATTTGCTTATTTCTGCTCAACACATAATGACTAGCTAGTGTGACAGTTTAAGGATGACAAAATTTCTGCTGCAGTCTCTTGTATCTTGACTTTTTTTGGCCACATTTCACACTGTTGTCCACCTAAAGAAGAAACATTTGAGAAAAAAACTAGTCTGTCTTATCATCTGTGAGATGGAAAACACTTCTCTGAAAAAGTAGCAGCATCAAATCTATTTTAAGAGGGAAATAAGAAAAAAAAAGCTGGCATCCTTTTATCTCTTGGATCATATACTATTACTATTTTGTCTTAAATATATTTATGCCATTTGAAAACAGCTTACTACGAGCAGAAATTCAGATAATTTCAGAGAGTAACACATAGGTTTTTTGTAAATTTGGTAAATTTAACTGTTGGTACTGCCTTATCTCCCCCGAGCCTGTTTTATTCAAACATTTGTTTCATGACTAAGATGTCAAATTGAATCAGCTTCAGACCTTTTCAGCTGTGAACATAAAAAAAATAAATAAAATCCACCCCAAAATATCCAAATGCTAAAGAAAAAAATCAAAAAATATTTTAAAAATCATCAAATTGCTAGCAGTTTTGTGCATATTTACACATAAAACTCTGTATATTATTCACCATCTGAAATTCACATTTTCTGTTATTATGGGCAGTTCCTGTTAGTTCTTCTTTTAAAATAAAATGTTACATATAAAAACTACTTTACAGGCAATTTTTTTATTACACATTTAAATTTTCACATCATGAAAAGCAAACCAACCTTTTACATCACTGAGTGTCATAATTGCAGTATCTAAGGCTAGGTTTAGAAAAGCAGATCATTTGTCTGGAAGCTTTTTTCATAGCAGCATCTCTAGTTAAATGTTCACATGCTTCCCATTTACTCAGCCCTTATCCAGCTATTTTAAATAAGGTAAACAGCTCCTGGATTCACATTTTTCCACACTTCACAAATCTAGCAGACTCACCCCTGCTACAGTTACACATCAATCTCTGTGTCATGAAGTACAAGTTATGAATTGGATCTAAGGAGTAAGGATTTTTCAGGCAATTCTAGTTTTCAGGAAATGTTAAAAAGTATTATGTTACTGATTTCTTTCTGCTTTCTTTTTTCCTTCTCTTTCTCTTCTTTTTTTTTAAAGCATCTGAGTACTAAAACCTCATATTCCCACTAAAGGTGAGAATTACTGTGAACTGCAGCTTTAAATCAATGCATTAAAGGCAAAGCAGTCTCAGTATAACCAATTATTTATTATTAGTAACAGCATTAAAAAGGGCCATTTTTTTTCTTAACTTCTGAGAATAAATGGCCCTCATCACAAAAATAATATGCCATGCTGTGATAATGACCTATCATTTTGGCACTTGTAATCCAAGTTGTGTTTGATCCAATCCCTTGCTGTAAAACATATTTAACTCATTTGCATCTAAATATTTATTCTGCCTGTCTTCATTTCTTTCCCTTCACTTACACACCACCAAGTTCAGTAGAATTTCATAGGTTTTGTTTGTTTGGTTTTTAGCTATTATTATTTTTATTCTAAGTTTTTGAAACTCTCTCCTCTTTTTTGGGGGAAGGAGTGCGGTTAGACAAACAGAAACATTTCCACCTTCTCAGAAAGAGAATTAAGGAAATGATTGAATTCAAGCATCAGGAATATCAGGAAGATTCCCAAAGTTTACACGCAGACACTCCAATTCAATAAATGCAGACTAATGCTCGTAAAAATACAAAAGAAACCCACTCAGATTGCAGGAACTCCAGGAGGTCATGTATTCAAAACTCCTGCCTTGTGCAGAGCCAACTTTAAAATGCAATCACATTGATCAAATGTTTTCCAGGATGGTTTTGATGGACATGCCACAGGTTCCCTGGGCAACCTGAGTGCTTACCCACTAATTCTGCTAAAAAATCTACTCAACACCTGATCTACTGACATCTGATGGGGTACACCTTTCTCAGAGGGGAAAAAGAGTTCTAGCACGGGAGCCAGTGGGTCTCGTTGACAGAGCTTTAAACCAGCTTGAAATGGGGAAGGGGACAAAACCGGGTTCACCAGTGATGAGTGATAGGATGGTGTGCCAAAACTTGAGAAAGGAACACTCACGGGATCCCTCAATCTGCCTCACAAGGTATTGGCTACAATATACCACACCTACAACGTTTCCACACCAATGCAGGCAGCAGGAGGAACAAACAAGAGGAGCTCGAAGCTTTTGCCCAGTCCCAGAGATTTGACATCACTGGCATATGTGAAAGCTGGGGGGATGAGACCTCTGACTGCAGTGCCCTGTTGGACAGTTATAGGATCTCCAGGAGGGACAGCAGGGCAGATTTTAAATCTGATGATCTGGGATTTGTTGTTTGCTGTAAAAGATCACAATTTCCTAGTGGGGTTCTCCCCCTACCCTAAAACTCTTTAAAAATACATCATTTGATGTTAGAATTATGCATACAAAATTTCAAGTCCACTTTATTAAAAAGGTAATTTCATTGCAATTAAATCTTAACAACAAAGACATTTCCAGCACCAGAGAGGGTTACTTTTAGCAAAACATATGTCGCAATAGCAATGTTTTCTTCCTATCCTCAAAATGTCCCTCAAAGTACAGATCTTCTAAGACATGAAAATAATTCACAGGATCTGTCAGATTGGAAAGGACCACAGTGAGTCATCTGGTCCAACCTTCCTGTTCAAGCAGGGTCATCCTAGAGCAAATTCCTTACCATTTTACTCCAGTTCTTTGAATTCCCCTTAATGCAATGTAATCACAGCGGCCCCCATTTATGATCAAAATGAAAAAATATGAAAAAAAAAAAAGGTAGTTTCACATTAATTCAATAACTTGACCTATAAACCAGCATAATTAGCCATTTGAAATTATATTCTTTTATCTTTCATTACAGCGCAGAAAGATTCACAATTAATGCTCAAAGCAGCACTTACTAGTGAGTATATAACCTTAAATACTTGATTAAAAAGTGCTATTTCCATTTACAGAAGGTATTAGTGTAGTCAGTAGCTTTTAAAGGGCTTGTTAATGGCTCACTCTTTTCATTCATCATCAAAATTAAAGTAATACTTAGATGTGTTTTATTAACTTAAGTGAAGAAATATGCTTATTCAGCTGTAACAGCGCATTTGCAAGTGATATTTGCTCCTTATAGTAAATTTCTGATATTCAATGGTTATAATTGTCTTATTAATGGAATGATAACTATGTGAATGTTATTAGCATACCTCAGATGACGGAATGGCCATCTGTCATGGTTTAGGAATGGTATTCTCCAATTTAGTGCTCACACTGAAACCTCCAGCGGCTGAAGAGGAGAACTGGAAGCACAAAAGGCAAAGATCATGAGCAGAGATCAGAACATTTTACTGGAAACAGCAACAAGATTAAAAAAAATGAACAGTAACAGCTACAATATTAATTAAAAAGTGTACAAGAGAGAGCAATTTGACCTGACCACAGCCACGCTACCACTGCTCCCAGAAAATGATGTCAAGTGGTACAGAATAACTTCCAGGTTCTGGCCACGCCTGCACCTGGCTACTGCAAAAATTAACTCTGCCCAGCTGGGACCAGGACATTATCACACATGGCAAAGGAGAAGTTGCAGCTGCGCCAAAAGTTCAGTTGACTTACTGTGGGAAGTTATTAGAGAGTGAATTCTTAAATAAAACCAAGAACCCATTAAAAACCTGCTTGCGAGTACTCTTTCATTTAGAATGCAACAGACAAAATCTAGTTTACAGGGCAGGTGTGTGCTTCCAACTGTTGGGAAAATCTCACTCCTTAACTACTATACCGATTAGTCTGCATAGTATGAAATTATATTAACTTTCCTAAGATACATATCTAGTTTACATTGTATATGAGTAGCGACACTTGAGTATCAAACTAAAGGACCCCAGCTCATCGCAAAGAGAAGGGCAGCCCAGGCCTGGAGATAAGGACTTCACTTCTTGGAATCTTATGTCTGCAAAGGATAAAAGAGATTCTGGACAACCAAGAGAATGACAACGTGCCAGCCCCTCCATATCTTTTAAACTTTCCCGTTGTCTGGTGTCACAGGTAAGTAACTACAGCGAGATTGACTCCAGGGACATCTCTATCAATAAACTCAGAGGTGTGGGTTTAGGTGTTTGACGCAAGAGATGCAGGGACAATAGCGATTGCTGCTAGAGAATGAAAATTAGCCATCAGCATTAAGGAGAACAGAAACCGTAAAATCTTGTTTAGAGCCCTAACAAATTTTTTTTGTTGCAATTTTGCATTCTTACACATTTGCTAAGGTTTGGGCCAAAGCCCACACTCCTTACAGAATAACAGTTTTCTTTCTGCTCACTTTCCTGTTCAGTATCAGCTACACTAGCACTAGCAGGTAACTGCAAAGAAAACAGATTAGAATTAGAGATAGTCTTTACCTCTCAAACACAAACCTTCCAGGCAAGAAGAATTCATTCTGCACACATTATAGACATGTAGTTTTTGGTAGGGTGGGGAGAGGTAAAAGAGGGAAAAAAAAAAACCCAACACAAACCAAACCAACAAACAAAATACTACAATGCTCATCTCGAACACATCATTTGCATTTCTCCTAATACATGAGAATAGAACAGTAGAATAGCTAGGTGTTATTATTCATTACAATTTTTTATTACACTGTGACAAATGGCACTCCCAGAGGTAGAGCTTCTCAGAGGATGCTTATTACAGTCATTTAAGTGGGAGCTGATTTACCTTAAATAGATTGTTTCATATAGCTATATGCCATGGCTATACAGGTCAGTCACTGCTATTGTTTTCAGTGCTGCAATAACTGGATTTTAACTGAATGATGACTGTTTCATGTACGTATCACACTGTATCCTATTTATTATATCTTGCAAAATAAGACAGTACTAATCCTACAAGCTGTAGAGCTAGAATCTTTTTATTCTGTTTAGAGATTTGATCTTTTTTTCAGCTTCAGGTTTAACAAGTGTTGTTGGTTAGAAGACAACCACCACTCTCTAGAGACAATTTTAGAGAAGACAACCTGCAGGCTGTACTAGTCAGTTTGCCATGTATCAAAAGCAGGCTTCTTCCACTTATGTATTTCAAGATACCTGTAATTTGGTACATGATTTATGTGCAAATGCACAACACCATCCAGAAAGCACAAGAGTTTGGGTACATATCTGACAGGAGCAGACTTAGCTCCTCTCAGGGGCCTTGGCCTTGTCACTCCTACTGCCATAAAACCACACATATTAAAAGCAGGTATAAGGACATTTTGCTTCAGTTCATATCAATATGACAGACGTTTAAGCCTGTCAATAGTCTGAATACAACCAGTGTAGGTCAATATTTAAAAACACAAGTTTAACTTGGAGAAGATAATCTATGGAGCAAATGAAAGTATGACTTCATATTTTCAGTGAAAGGTGAATTGAAGGGAAGAATAAAAAAATGTACAAAGAAAGTAAATTATCCTACTGAACAAAGTGCTGTGTAGCTTTCTTCATCATGTTCCTAAAGTTCTCTAAAAAAATCTGAAAGCAGAAACATTTCATCAATAGTCACAGGTTTAAGTTCTCAATGCTGCTTTTCCACCCGAGGTAGCAGAACTTGTCTCAACAATTTGTTATTGTTGTTCCTTCCCCAGTATTATCATCATTATTCTGCAAATATACAGAGGCATTTGCACTATATATGACCTATATAGTTCTGAAAGAGCTTTAATTAATGTACCTCTCACAATAACGAGAACAAATCTCACACAGCTGAATTGTATAACCACAATAATATGTTTTAAGCAAGTTACAGGAGGTTTAAAATTGCATTATGTATTACTAGCAACCAAACAATATTTCCCAGTTTATTTTGACTAAAAGTAAAAAGCCAGAAAGTGAAAACACAAAGCAAGTAACATGATAAATTTAGAATTCTATGCTAAAGAAGGACAGACTATCTAAAGATCTTACTCCCAAATAAAGTTCAGAGCAGACAAACAGGTGGGGAAATAGCTTTATCTATTGTTTTCTCTGATGTGAGAGAAAGCTGTATTTTTTCTTTCAGATTTTGGCATTCAAATGCAAGTATCAATAAGGTTCAGCTTCAGGGCTAATGAAACTGTGTCACAGTACCAGAAGTCCCTATGCTAGTGAATGCTGGGTAAAAATATCTCTTATAATCACACTGAACATCATAATGAAGCCTGGACACAAAGTTTTTCATCTGATCCTGTAGAACAAAAATTACGATAAGCAAGAGTAGGGTGCAATAGAAAATATGAAGCAAAGCTCAACATTTTAAAAAGACTTCTGAGGTACCTATTGGCAAAATAGCTTTGTATAAGCCACCTTGACAGTACAAAATCATCAACGTAAATGAGGATGCTAAAATTATATCACTCATGTATGTGAAACATAAAAGTGTTGATAAATAAGCAATTTTATATAGAAAAGTAAATGTACCTGTCGATAACAGAAAACAGTGACTCCTTGCGTTCCCCTGCCTTTGCCATTACTCTTCAAATGATCGTCAGCATCAATTCACAGACCCAGTTACAGTAGGACTTTCCACTAACTTTGTCTAGCATTTTAAATAAGTATTTTAAATGGAAAACAGTAATGAATTAAACTCTAGCTTTCTAACGTAAATGAGTAATCCAACAGCCAAAACATATTCTGCAGAGCATACCTAAATCAATTAAACTTTAACTACTTTTTAAAACAAAGTCTTTTAGATGCTAATGGCCATTGTTTTCTCACTTAGTAAGTAAAATTTTGTGTCACAAAAAGGTTAGATGATTGCAAAGATTTAACTGAATGTCTAAAAGAAAGGGAAATGTTTCTTTAAAAAGCTAAGATGGACCTCTTACCACATTCCTACAGCAAAATGTCCTGTAACAATAGAGCTGTGATTTGCTGAAATTAAAATGCTATTATGGTGGAATTAGGCCTTCAATATTTTTAGCAGCTTAAATAGGCCTTCCATTTTTAAAGGACATCTGATAACAGATAATTACATTTCATCTTACAGAAACTGAGTTGTTTTTGGAAGGAAAAATACTTTTCTTTTTTCCATAGAGGTTAGAGCATAGCCATCATTAGTAACAGCAATAGGCTTTAGGTGCCTACTTCAGCTTGGAGGATATATATTAGCATATAAATAGTTGGTGGCTGCTTGATTCTACCTATTTTATGTTTCAATGTGGTATCAGAATGCACTTAGCAAGAAACCTGGGGGAGTAGGGGAGGCAGCAAGATTTGTGCTGTAAGGGAGGACTTCTGTAATATGGGGGTTCTACAGAGGGGGCATTTTTTGCTATTAAAAAAAAAATCCCCTGTTCCTATGCACTGAGTTTTCTTCATGTTTACTGTATCATTCCAATAGTATAATTAATGAGTTCTACAGAGCAATCTGACATTCTTAGAAGACAGTGCATTGATTTAAGCACCAGCACTCTTTTCTGAGAATACAGTAATAAGTCAAAGTAGTGCATATATATATGTAGTGTGTATATATATATAGTGCATAAATATAATTGTTTATTTATTTTATATTTACATGAAATGTGTCTCAAATAATTTTTACCCTTTTTATTGACGGAAAATAATGGAAAAGCAAGGTGTCATTATTACCCTGCCAACACTATTTTGTGCAATTCATTTCCTCTTGGGAAGCAGGCAGGGAAGGAAAGCCACGAGCACTCCCTGTCCTCTGTTTCAGACTGACCTTCAAGATTTACTGCTTTAAAATGTTAATCATCATGAGTGACATTTCTTATGTCACTAAGTGGATTGTAATGGCAGAGGGAGAAACGTTCTTTTTAACAACTTCCCTCCCAGCCAAGGAGGGGTGACTGAAGCTGGAGCAGAGGTGAGCGGGTGGCTCCTCCAGGAGAGCTGTGAGGGCACACTTAACTTCAGTCAATGCATACTTATGAGGGAGGTGAGGAGGTGAAACCAGCCTGCATTGAACCACAGCATGCAACTGGTCCAACAGCATCTCTCAACCTCCTTCTGGTTCAGGCTCTCAACAAACAAGAACACCAGGCAAGATGACACGACCACCCTGGAATCAGAAGCACATTGCACCCAATCCAGAACTGGCACACTGCTCCTTCACAATCACCCCAAGGATGTCACAGAAAAGTGCACCTGACTATGAAGCTGCAACAGACATTTGCATTCAGGCAATTTCAGGGGAATTAAAGCATTACCTAGGAAACGTCATTAGGGTATATCAGCTTGAGCAGGTAACAGCATAAAAACAAGATGGTCACCATGAAAAAGTAACTAACTTCTGATACTACGCAGTCTAAGCTCTGAACTTTTCAGACCCTCTCAGTAAGCACATGTAATACAGGATGGAAGAGAGCCATATCCTTCTGGAGAAGGACCTGCCACTGGCAGCACCTAAAACTCTACTAGGGTCTGGCACTGGAGTAATTGAATCCCACTGTTCATATCTATGTGTTTTGAGAATAGGAACTATTCACACACATCCTGCGTGCTATCGATGTATACTCATTTTTAACAAACCACATCTGTCATGTTCCAAAAGGTTTGGTACAATTAGAAAGCAGCCAATAGTATGGACACTGCTTTCAGGGATGCAATTTCGAACATTCTGCCTGCCAATATGAAGTAAGCTCTTCTAATCAAAGCTTAGAATCTTCATTTTTCACCCTCCCTCTTAATTTTGGCCTTTGGCAAAGTCTCATTCAACAACAAAACAATTAGGTCCACAAATACCAAAATAAAATAGGCAATTTCTGGCACCACAAGTACCAGTATTTCAAATATGGTTGAAAAAGTACAATAAGAAATTTTTAGATTGGGCTGATTAAAATTGTCATTAGAAGTGTTAGCATTTAATTATAAACAAAACACTGGAAGAAATTAAATACTAGTCCCGTCAATTTCAAAATTACCATCTCAGTTAATCAAGTCTAAGAAAGGTCAAAGACCTCTATCTTCTAACAAAAACAATTCCCGATTCATTACATTAGTCAAAAAATTTAGATTGCAGAAATGTGATATAATCCTACTGTTCTATCTGCATCATTATAATTTTTAAATATGTTATTTCATCTCCATGACCTCTACATTACAGTTTATATTGAATGAAGCAGGGCCGATGACTTGCAAATGAAATCGGAACCATAACCAGGCACTTCAGATGTCTCTTCTTGATTAAAAGGGCTGGTGAAAAGAATTATTTTTTTAATTAGTAAAGTCTACTTTTACAGCTTTTAAGTCACTCAACCAGAACTAAAATATTTGTACAGTAAAGGCAGAAAGATGGAAGGAACATCATGAAATCTACTAGTTCTTAAAATAGCTTAACATCCCAATATTACAGGGGTTCAACAAACAGAAATCCAGAATACCAGAAATCTTATCTGCTAAATAACACAAAGCTTGTCTATTATAAACATCAAAATGGTGATGGTTTTGTCTTCGAGAAGCCTCGTGAGCTCATTAACAACTGGTTAGTTCACATAACGTTGGGAACATCACTGTTTTTCTGTGTAGTTCCAAATTTCTAGCCTGCATTGACATACTAATGAAGAATAATAGAGCCATGCACTTGCCTTTGACAGCTGTACCAAGAGAGTTTAAGGGACAAAACTAATCAACCAATCAGAAACACAACAACAATGAAAAAACCAACATCAGATGTCATTTAGATTTCTGTTTCCCAGTCAAAGAATGTTTTTCATATATAAACACTCTGCCCTTTCCAAAAATCTGTAATAATTAATACACAATTACTTTCATATAGCTTATGTAAAAATATCCCTGGCAGTCAAACATTGGCCTAATGATTGGAAATACGAAAGTCCCACAAGAACAAGGATTGAATGACAATATATATTGTCAGTATGACAATGCTTCTAATTAATGCACAGCTTAACATAACTGTGAAGCCAATTTTGCAGACAGAGTTATGTTGGTTTATGATCTATCTGTAACCACTTAATTAGACAAGAAAACTGAATGGAAACTGAACAAGGGCAATCACAGTGTGTTCTTTTTCAAGGGAACACACTTTCAGAGGTGCCATCACACGACGGCTGAAGTGTTCTTGTGTGGCAGAAGAACCCAAGGAGATATAAACATGGCAGCCGTTGTACACTATAAATCAGGCTCCTCTTAGGTAAACAGTGTGCTTTTCCTGTTTTCAGTGAGACAATCTTTCCCTGCGTGGGAAAGCTAACAATAGGGGAGGTGTCTTTGATGTGATTCATGTGCATCTTTATTTTCAATTAGAGCAGCTTTGCTGCAGACCCTGTCCCTTTCATCTCACAGAAAAATCTAACGTGTCTTACCTGAAAACACAGGGGATTTTAATAGGCATTCCCAATTCATCTGACTAGGTAAATAAATTATTATTCTTTTACTCTCATTCTGATCAATAAAAAACATTAGTCTGAAAGTGATTCCTTCCTGAGACAGAGTTGAGAGGCTACAGATTTCACAACTGATTCTATTATGCAGCCATGTACTTTTTGCAAATATAAGCATTTGAAGAAAATACACCTTGGATCAGGAACATTTTTGTTGTGATGTGAAGAGTTACCAAAAATCCTCACAAAATATTTTTTAAAAATTCTAAATATTTGTAGACCGCAGCATCTGTCCCTAAAACCTTTCGATCTGTCCCTAAACCCCTCCAGCTATAAGCAAGCCAAGCAAAAGCACTAACTGCTCAGATACTTCTGAATTTCTAAATTGTCTTAAGCAAAACTTAATGACTCTATGTGAACTATCTGCTTTACTTCCAAATATAATACTTGAAATTATACAACCAAAACTGAAAATCCTTCTCTTCAATGAAAATCTAACATAGCATCAGTAAACATGAAAAAAAACGATTTTCGTAAAAGCAATGTGCCTGTAAGTTATCTTTAGAAACTGTATCTTCATAAAAAGTTATACAAATATACAAAAGCAATAAGCTAGCTAGTATTAGTATTAATGCATTAAAGAATAGGTCTACATTCTTTTCAGACCATTTAGTGTTGTTCTAATCATTCCTATTCTCTTAATGTTTTCTCGTGGATGAAACAACAAAGTGCAAACATTACCATGTGATCACACATCATGGCAGGTCAGTGAAGAATGGAAGTTGATTTCTGCCGTAGATCCACCCACAGAGCTGATCCTCCTCAGCAGAGTTCTCATTTTCTGAAACCCTACCTTGACAAGTGAAGCATAGATACAATACTGTTTGGCACCTCAAGCTAGCGAAGAATGAAATTCCACTAATTCTTAAATGCTTTTCAAATCAATACTTAGTATCTTGAAGAAATGAGACTGGAAACAGCTTCACCACATACACATTTTAGAAGGGCAAAGTATGGTGAAGCTGGTCCACTTGTCTGGCTGCCTCTCAATTTATACTGAGCCATTTCATATGTTCACTATTATAGTGATTTTCCTTACCATGGGTTTATTTCCACTCTCCACATGAAACAATTCATTAAACTTAATTTGAGAAAACGATCTAAAGGCACAGACCAATGTTAAGAACAACATTTAAATGTGTTTTAAAGGGACAAAATCAGAGGAGAAAAATCATGCAAGGGATGAACCAAGCTATCACTCACCTCCCCAAAATATATAAATGCTATAGCTATATTTTTATAGATTCACCCTCACGTAACTTGGGACTTTAAAATAATAATAAGAAAAAGAAGAAGAAGAAGAACAACAACAATAATAATAATAATTTAGGAAATCAATTCAACACAGAGTTAGGTAATTTAACACTGCTCTGACTGTAGAAAAAACTACCTGATCTGCTTCTTCCTATTGGGAGGTAACTCAACATTGTATTGCAAAAGCAACCCAGAAACATATTTCACATTCTGTTGACTGACTGGGTGGGAAATGTACTGCCAAGATAGGCAAGTCTCCTGAGTGCAAAAACATCTGTAATCATAATTAAATGATAAAGTGCTGGTAGCATCTGTTTCCTCATATCCCTGAGGGGCTTATGTGTAGCATTTGAGGTGATCTCAGCATACTGGCCAAAAGAGTTAATTATTGTACAACACTAAGGAGGAGAAAGTAACACTCCAAGGGGAAAGTATTACTGAGGAAATGTACATTACTGAACCAAAAGCCATTAGCTGAAGAACAGATTCACAGTAGGCTGCTAATGATGAGACAAAGATTACAGCTTGCTGGTAAGGACACCAACTCAGAAGTAATAATAATGCTGAGATAGCACACACTAGAACGGACGCGTAAACAAAAAAAGAGAAGGAAACAAAATTATGAAGATGGAAAAAACCCTCTCAGTTGATATTTATTCATTTCACTAAGTACTTCAAGTTCTGTCAGTCAAACATAGCAGGGGGGGAGCTTCCTTCTAACCACGCTTTAGCAGAGCAGGGGTTTTTCCTCCTCTCCTTCAAAAGTGTCTCTATAGAGGTCTGTGCTGCAAAGCAGTCCATAAAACTTAAGGGGTTTTAAAGGGTTATGTTCACAGGGCCAGACACATGTATTCCATTATGACTGTTGAACTTATAAAAATGTGTCATTTTGAATTGCAAAGATGAAGTATAACACAGTTGAGATATGTTCAGTTTCCTAATGCCTTAAGAATATTTTGTTCACTGTATAGTTATCACACACACATTTCTGCAAGGCATGCTGCTTCTTGTACATGTCAGCTGAACCGACAGCAGCCCTACTCAGACAACTGATGTACCTCCTGCTGTGTTAGCAAACAGACACTCAACAAGACTTGACTTTCACTGCTAACAGGCATGGACAGTGAACTTTACAAATGAAGCCTCAGACTGAAAGTGTGTGTTCAAAGAGCCCAAAGCTTCAGTCTCCAAGTTGTAGTCTCTGCCCTTCAGCTTGATCAAAGCAGCTCTCTCAGTTGGCCTTGTTCTTTCCAGATCTTTAATTCAAATTGTGAATCAAGGAAAGATTTGAAATGGAAAAGACACGTGAACTGACCATTGACATTTCAAAATAGAACATTCTGGAAAATCAACACAGTTTAATGACAGGGTAATGTGATTTTCCCCCTTAAAATAGACACAACAGATCTGCAAATATTATACTATTATATTGCATAAGAGCTTTTTCTTATAAATTTTGCAGTAACTGAAATAACTTTGTATGCTGAACTTTATTTCTCTACAGTAACATTGAATTTTCTTATTCATTTACCTAAATAATGACTTGGAAGGTAAGCAGGGAGACTCTCAAGTGCTATTTTCCAGAGCTGGATGACAGCAATTGTGCACTTATATCTACCATTACTTAAAATAACCGGAGCCTGATGACTGACAAAACATTCCTAAAACAAAACAAAAGAATAACCAAGAAGTTGAACCATGGAAGCTCTTTTCAAATGCCAGCAGTCACTTCTACCCTTTAGATATGTACTTCCTTGATGTTTACGGTAATCAAAAAAGTCATTACCCGTTGGTACTGTAGAACACTCATGTTACATAAGAAAGAATTTTCTCACCACGGTTCTAATGGCATATGGTGCAAGACTTATTCTGAAAAAGCAACCAGGAGAAAGCAGTACAGCATTCCTGATCCCTCAAGGGAGATCTCTATTATGCTTGGTAGCTCTAAGGAAATTTGAGTAAATGCTTTAGTCAAAACCATTCACTAAGAAACGTATAAAAACATGCTGGGATTTTTTTTCTTTTTTTGTCAGCAATTATTTAAAATTGCTACCACTAAAAGGGAAAAAATACATTAATAAGTGTTTATATCTTATTGATACCTTCAGAGCACAAAATATAGAGAAACAGTATTAGATTCTGCTACTTACCACAGCGTAAAGCAAGAGCAACTCAGAGGAATCCAGCGCAGATATTCAAGTGTAAGCTGTTTTAAGTTTGGAAGTAAATGGAGCCATATCAGAAGGGCAGAGGAAGTGTGACAATGATGTCTTTCCTTTCAATAGAGTTTTTGAGTTTCATAAATAACAGTAGTCATGCCTCCCTGCCCAGTGATTGCTTTCATCTGGTTAATTAACTGCAAACAAATTCAGCAGAAGAATTAAGATCCAAAGCTCTATCCAATTTCATTTAATAAAAACCCAACAAAACAAAACCCAACAAAACAAAACCAAACAAACAAAAAGAAAGAAAAGACAGCCCCCCAAAAACTAACAGCTAAAGAGAGAGAAAACATTCAATTTGTTTCCCCCATTGAAGTCAACTCTACACTGTAAACTCAATAATTGCCCATCTTTTGGCAGCAAATCAATATATGGGTTCCTTGCATTTGATCATAAAACTCTTCTGCCACAGCCTATTAGTAGTTAAATGATGGAAAGAAGAGCTTAGGGCACTCAGAACTAGGTATCACCAGTAAGAAGAGAGGACTATCTGCTCACATATTGACTTGCTCAGAACTTAGCTACTCTTGGGTATAAGTCCTTTCGTACAGGATTCAAATTAAAAACAAACAAAAAAGAATATTCATGAACGCTGCCAAGACAGGCTTCTCAAAATTAATGATTCTGTCAAATAGCATGGCAGCCTCTGCCTTCTAACATATGAATAATAAAAATCAGCTGATAGAAAAGCTTGTGCAAATCTTTTGCAACAGGTTAGAAAATTAAAGACCTAGATGATATGATTTTCAAAGATGGTGAAAAATCTCACACAATCAGCTAAATAAGCAAGAGAAAAAAACATGAACAAACTTTTTTGACAATAAATCCAAAACTAGGTAAGATGTAAACAAGATTTTAGAAAGAAAAAATTATAGAACTTAGGCAAATTATTTAGTTTTGCCTCTGATTCACTTGCATTTTTGCTAAAAAAGTAGCATTGTTATAAACATAGACCAAATAAGTGTCATTGTATAACAGATCACTCCCATAACTATGCAGAAATGTCAGAAACTGTGATTCTATCAAACTGTTTAATTTACACACATAAAACAACTCAAAAGTAATTTTAAACTGGTTTCTTTGGAAAATATACTTCAAAACCGTGTCAAGCTATGCTGTAATTTGACTAACATTTGAACCCTCAAAAGCCTAATCTTACTTTTCAAGTAATAGTGTGCCTAATTTCCTTAAGCTTTAACTCTAAAGAACCACATAGTAAAAGGGTCAGTCAACTCACTCTTCATTTTATCGAAAGTAATCAGAACTAGAGGAACCAGTAATGGAAAAGACTTTTCAGAGGAAAACTGCAAACCATAAAATCGGGTATGAACAAAAAGCCTTTCATTGTTATAATTGGCATTTGACAATACTGCAACAGTATTCGAACACATTAATATCTCCACACATATTTTGTACAGAAACTATTCTAAAATACAATTTGGAGATGCTTAAATCCACAGTAAATGAATGCCCACCAACAGGGAGCACAGAGATCTTGGAACACTCTACCTCGAGCTTTGTGGTGGGGTGGCTCTTCCATATGGAACAGTTTCAATGAACCTGGTAGGTTCTTTAGACTACTATGTATTTCCTTCCTGGACTGACAGGAGCAGCAGCAGAGATTTCAGCACCACCATACAGCAAGAGAACAGTAACGAGAAGATGGAAGTTATCCAGCCTCCCTACAGACAAACTTTCTATTCTGATTGAATCCCATCCAATTTCTTTAGCTATCACAATACACAAACTGTACATGAAGATCAGCTGATCACTTAAAAACAATACAAATTCATTAAATTAAAAAAAAGCAAACTCAAATTTTAAGCATTGTATCTATCACTATAAAACATAATAAGGGTTATTGTGAAAACAAGCAAAGACAAGATCTGTTCCAGTGTTTTGTTCATTCTACATTTGATAGCTTTCTATCTAGCCAGGCAATCCAAAATGTATAGCTCCATAAAACGTGGAGAGGGGTTCAAAATAAGAAAGGAAACAGCAACAAAATTTGACATAGATCTCCTCTACATAGGATACAATATTTGATTAACAAAAGACCTCACTGTAGAGCATCACAAACCAGTGCAAAAATATCATCCTTAAAATAAAAGAAACATACACTATGAAGAACTACTAGAGCATCTGTGGGAGTTTGTTGGAGCAGCAACTCTATTCTTTTATGTGGTCCCATTTGCTAGACAGAAGATAGTTGGCAATTATGAATGGAACACAGAACTTCTTTTTATATGCATGGTAGAGTAACAGCTACTTCCTGTTAAATGGAAATGGCCTGGTGTCTAATGTTCTGCATCTGCAATTTTATGTAGGGTTTGGATAAACATATTCTGATTATTCTAATGTGGCTTAGAAGAAAATAAAACAAAACAAAAACTAAAAGGAATTATATTCCTAAATCTTCCCAGACCTTGAAGGCTGCTACTATTATGCTAAGAAATGAGACCCCAAAAAATTAACGCTATTTTCATTTATTTTCACAGAACAAATAATCTATAATTAGGTACAGTGATGAAATGAACATGTTAAGCATGCTACAACACATTTTCTTACATGCATCTATCTTACAGAATGCAGGATAAAGTTGTTTTAAGTACAATTTTACATTAGAATTCATAGTTATCAGTTTACTACATGTTATTAAAATCTAGGAACCACAGATTACTATCTCTGTCAAAAACAACCTACATTTCTACTACAATATTGCAAATCTGAAGGGATAATACCACAGACTTATAAGACATTTCCAAATATTTTTTCTGCATTTGGAAATATAAAAAGTGCAACATTGTTACATGAACCCTCAAAATATCAATATACAGAGAAAGCAATGCAATATTTCTTCTTTCCCAACAAATAAAAAGACAGATTAATTAGATATAGCTATGTCATTCCACTGGTCTACAGTGTATCATTCAGCCACAGATACGTGAAGTTGTCTCACTGTGTGTGAATCTCTACATTACTACCAGAAAAAAACCCCTGCAGTTAAGAAAATGACTGGCTAATAATATATTTAAAACCCCACCTGACATGATAAATGAAAGAGAATAAATGTATACAGTGAGTGAAACTTCCAGGGAACAGGGGGAGACTTCAACACTTCTGCTGACAGTGACTTTCCTGTCAGTGGCCTGTCTCTCTTGGAGGCAGCTGTCAATCACAGCCCATCCCTCTCTCCCAGAGGAGTTCATTGTGCCTGCAGACAGTTGTGGAATAAGTGCTCCTGGGCGTCAGAGCGGCAGATGGAGTGTATCTGTCAATCATTGTCACTAATTATTAACTTCTGTCACTCAGAGCAAGGCAACACATCTCCGCCTGATCCTCTGTGATTTGATCTGCTACGCCACCTCAGAGACAGGCAGTTCAACCTTTCATTATGTGTCACACACACCGCTCTGCTGGGTCAGCCCTCCTGACTCAGGGCTCCAGCAGGATTCTATTTTAGCCACTGAACATTACAGGGAGAAGCTAGAATGAAGGACATGCTCTGCCTTCAAAATGCAGCGGTCACTCATTTTCTGTAAACATTTTAAGCTAGAGAAGCACAGAAACACCAGTCTCCTAAGTTTTAAACCAAGGGAAGAAAAAGCATCTAAATATAAGCCAAGTAACTCAGATTTTCACAGTATAACCTGCCCCTTCTAATTCACTAAAATGTTAATTATCTTATCTCAAAAGACTTACCCTGGAAAGAAGCAACTTCTTTTAATGGCAATTATTTACAACAGCTAGTAAGGTTAAGGGGGGGCAGGCCAGATAATAAGGATCATGCCCTACTTTTTGATTGGCCCGAAAAATCACTAGAAATTATAATCAGTGATTTCCAATTGGTCTTACATTTTCCTGCATTTTCTATCTTGGCATTATGGCCACTTCTATTAAAATTCCATGCAACAACATTGGCCATGTTCACTAAAGGAAAAGGATCAATAACTGAAATATACTGCTGAAGGAAAAGCAGTCTGTCTTTTTTTACATTCTCAAGTATTCACTTGATATACCTCTAGAAATTCTACTTTGTCAAACCCAATGCAGTATCCCAGGGTTGATCGATAACATTTATTATACAGAGTTTATTATACAAAAGAAATCATAATACCTTCAGTACTTAAAATTCCATTAATCCAAGAGGATCCTGACACTTTTTAGAAAAACAGAAAACTTCATAATTTTTCTTCAAGCATCTCTGTTTTGGGAAAAGTCTTATGCACAAACCTATTTAAATAAACACACCTCTCTGTCAGCTCAATTCCTTTCCCTCTCCATTGTTTATAGTATTGGCAAAGTCATTAACAATGAAGAGATTCATTCAGGCATAAAGAGAGGTGTGGATTTTTTAAGAAGTACCAATGCTATATTCTATTTTATTGTATTCTAATATAACAAAATGTAAAAATATGGGTATCAAAAAGGGATTCAAGCAACAGATACAGATTAGGGGACAAGATCTTGGGAAAGAATGCTTCCAAGAAAGACTTAGGGAAGCACTTCAACTTAAGCTTCCATTGCGGTGTTGTGGAAAAATGGATGAAGGATCATCATGGAAAGAAAGTGACAAACATTCTGCCAGCTTTTGGAGACTGATCTGAAAGGAAAGGAAACAGAACTAAGCATATAAATTAGACATAGGGTGAAAAAACCCAAATGCTCTCCATTAGCACTTTTTAACAGTAGAGATGATCCATTTAAACACTGGATTGTCCACAGTCCCTTGATAGTTCTGGACATTTTCCTCTCCAGACAATCCAATTTAGCTGAGTACAGTGCATTTTTAGAAAAGTTAATGGGTTCAAGAAGGCATTAATGGTTGAAATACAGTATTAGCCTGTCCCATTTCCATTATTATCTGTCTTACGGGCTCCTAAAAAGTTAAACTTCAAATTTTAAAAATTTAGGTAGCTCAGAACTGGTAAGATTTTGTTCTCATCTTCAATTCTATTAACTCCTTTATCCAATACCACTTAGCTTGACTGTATCTTAATAGCTAGCTATGCCACTTTATTTCCTTTGCTTTGAATAAAAAAAAAAACACAACAGCTGATAAAGTTTAAATCTTGAAGACTTTTCCATACCAAAGGATACAGATCCCAATCAGCCCCAGGTTCAATGCTTCTCTCCCTTCAAAAAAACCCCAAAAAAACAAACCAGCAAGCAAAACAAACAAACAAACAAAAACCTAGACTTATTTACATATTTGCTTTTAAATACTCGTTTCCGTTCTGATAGCTCTGTTCAAGATCCTTACCCACTTCTCTCGGAATACTTCCAACTCAAACACAAATCAAACTTCAAACTGGTAAACAAAAGAATAACAGGGAAAATATAGTTGAGAAGGGGAATCATCATTAGAAATTGCATAGCAAACCAATATTCCAAATTTATTTCCTCACACGTGCCCATTGAAAAGAACGTGCATTTCAGTGCCTCTAATAATAAGGACTTTTGATAATGTACAGTTTTTACTGGAAAACAAGAACAAAAAGAGACCATGAGACTATTTCTATTTCTCTAGTTTAGACCGTGACCATCTGCTGTCATTACAGCTCAAAGAACATTTCATTTCCTTTCATAACCTTTGACAACAAGAATCACTAACAGAATTTTAGCTGAAAAAACTTTTATAAAATATTACAAATCAAATAAATTGCATTAACACATTCGAACCTCTAAGTGCAACACAGTGGAAAACACAATACTTCTTTATTATATCAGCTGTCTGGTCATATATAAATCATCCATAACTAAAACCAAAAGTATTCAGAGTACTATTTATCCAGAGTTAGCAAAAGGAATTATCTGACAGCTGAAAATGAAAAACCACTAAAAAGCATTACAATGTATTGCAAACTTTAAACAATGTGATTAAGGAAACTTTTGCAATAATAAGGAGTGTATCTGATTCTATTTTACCTTCCTAACAAAATTCCTCTGGGATTTCTTACTCTGTTATACAATAACTAAACTAGAATATTATGTTAAACAAGCCTCATATTCCAGCTGTATTCAGTATATATTTAAAACTAAGAGATAATGTTCTTTGAGCATATTGCCCTTCACTAAAGCATTCATAGTTTCACTCAACATATTTGCCCAAAACAATACATAGAGAAGAAGTCTAAAAGCCCTGACTAACGCTTTGGTCATTTAGATACTTAAGACATGCACTGCAAACACATTTAAACCATCATTTATCAATGTATTTTTAAGAGATGAAACAAGGAATTCTTCAGAAAGACTGAGTAGAAAACTCGGGTAGGGAATACAGTGAAGAGATGGTAGAAAATAGTACATTTACCATTTCTCCTGCTGTGAGAAGCCAGTAGCAAAACAAATAACAAAACAAACAAACAAAAGCCTGCAGTGTAATCCTTCACAAAAAAACAACAGTGAAAAGAAAACAGCAGCACAGACAATAATTACATTGCCTATACTGTTCTCTTAATGACAGAAAATTGAAACCAATGCAAAGAAACAGAAATCAATCAAGATGTATTCGAGAAGAATGTGCAGATAAGAAAGAGGAAAATTTGTCATTTAGATGATGTGCTATGGTCAGCAGTGGTTAGATTCTATTGAGCAACGAAAACATTATCAAGATACAGAAATTAGATCAGAGACTGTCACTGAAATGCAAGGTTTGATAGCAGTTTCACATCATTCACCTAGAAAACACTATACATGACAGATATTGTATTCCCAAATTATACGGAATTACAGTTTCTTTGTATTTGCATTAAGCCTAGTTTTAAAACTGTATTTATGTTCCTTATTTAATTTACTTAGGGTACTATTTCTGATGAACAAAATATTCCAGTAACTACTTTTACTTGGTACTATCAACATACCATTTGAACCAGCAGTTTCACTACATTGAAAGCAGAGACAATTACTAAAAGTCTTTGAAGTCAAAATCCTTGAATTTAAAGTTTCCATAAATTTCTTCAGTACATTTATTGAAATCTGCAAATGACTGGCAAGTATTCTGGCTGTAGAGCTTGCAAATTACTATTTCACACTCAGTAAGTCCAAATGCACAAATAATTTCCAGCTAACTACAATGCCCTAGTAAGTAGCCATTCCAAAGCATGATAAAATTTTCAAACAAAACGAAGTACACAATACAGAAATAACATTTCCCAAACTCCACACCATTAAAATTATTACCCAATACTATTTAAATACTTTAGGTTCAGACTTGTATGCATCTGAATCGGCATATGCAGTCCATTTGGCTCTACAGAGTTATAATGCAATGATGCAAATTCATAAAAATGCATCCAAATCTAAGTCTTCATCTTGCTCATATTTCAAACCCAGCCACAGGGAGGTTAAAGTCATAGTTCTGTATAACTGCTGTTTATGTCAAATAGGTTGCCACAGGAACATATGAGGGCGAAAGTTTATCCAACATTTCAAATTCATTTCAGCCAGATGAAGCAAAGCAAAGCCTCAGATGCTCCCTCCTATCTCTACTTTAATCACATCTCAACCTGTAGTTCTTTCTCTTTCAAAGCATTTCTGGATTTAGTAAATTTCAAATATAATCAATAAAGGAAAAGAGATGGCAAAAGCATGTGTCTTGATCACTTGGTTTAGAAAACAATGTACTCAATCTTGACAGTTTATGTTTCCAAGCTGAACAATTAAAAACCCCAGGAACCCATAACTGTTGTTCCTAACCTCATTGCAAGCATAAATAAATTTTATTTGTTTGGTCATGTACACAGGCATAGTGAACCACTCGTTCTCCTCTTAGATCTTCAGAAAAAGGAAACACAAAACTCTTAAGAACAATTTGGCAATAAATTTACAAGTGAGACCTATCACCCTAATTCTCAAATGCTCTACTCAGTTGCCAATCAGCTTTGAAGGGTACCCAAATTCCCTGTGTATCTAAGTTTCCACTGGGCAAATTCCTACTGCACTTGAACTCCTGCCTATCAATACTGGGTATAAGTGAACCTTCTCCTTCCTATATTCTGTATGAAAAAAAAGACTAACCTGCCTTGGTTGTTTAATGAAGTCAGACATCCAAATCTTTAACGAAGTGGAATATCAAGCCTATGATTTTTTTTTGTATTTTCTATTTGCTAGTTAAAGCAGTTTAGTAAATAGGTTGTTTGCTCAAGTGGCATTTTCTGTATATGGTATAATGAAAATGAGATGTTTAAGATTGGACTCCCCATGTCAAAATAAAGAAATGCAAGGTAAGTTCTTCCAGCACTTAAAAAAAAGGACAGAATATTGTGTTGTGCCAGAATATGTAAGATATGAGAACTATGATGCTGAAATAACAGCCTATCATGAACCCAGCTTTTTTGGCTTTCTCAGGCTTTGGTCTTCTCTTCCCTGAAGGCCTCTCGTGCTTGCACTTAACATCAAATTTTGCTCTCTTTATGAACAGTTACAGATCCAGACAGATAACTAAGAACACATGTGGTAAAGAACATAAAGGCATTGGAACATTGTTCAAACTTCAAGAGGTTTTTAGATATTGTGATAAAGAATCTGCAGTGTTATGAAGTGACCAAGGATGAGTACCTTTATCACTACAAAAGAGGAGCTGTGTGGCAGTCACATTATGCAAAGATACTGAAACAATCAGGAATAGAAAATGAGCACAAGGTAGAAAATTTTTAGAATTAGGTTAATATTATAATTCCCTTGCTGTCACTGGAGAGCAGCACCAAAAGAATATTCATTCTAGTAGTGCCTTTCCTAGGCCAATCAGAAAATATCATTCTAATGTTGAAAATTAACATCCTGCCCTGTCCAAGTCAGAGAAATAAATTACAAAACAAAATGTCAGATTTGCAACAGTTCCAAAAGGACATTTTCTTATTCCCCAGAGAACTAAGACTGGTAATAATGATAATAATTTTTATTATTGCAACAACAACAACATTTCATACTGAATAAGCTGGGATGCTTTATACCCTCACAGAAATGCATGGAACCCGATAGTCTGAAAGTTTGATTCTGAATGCGTCTGTCAGGAAACAAACGCGAGCCTTCAGCAGCCTGATTAGTTCCACAGTCACTCCAACGAGCTATCAGCTTCCCAGCGTGAAGTTCTCCTGCATCACTGCTCCAAGCCTCTAGGCAAAGGATTCTAATAATGAGTCACAGTGCCGTGACTGAGGCCACACTTCTGCTCTAGTGAGCTGCTTGCTGAGAGGGGCTGCACGCTCCCTCATTATAATTTTACAGCTTTTTTTCCCTTTTTTATTTTTTTTTTTTTAATTTGTTCTTTTGTATTCCTTTTCCTTCCTCCAAATGCTTGGTGCATTGCAGTGAGAGAACTTAGTGCTACCACCAGCATATAAGCCATATGTTCATGTTTAATAACGTTCTGGTGTGAGGTACTCATAAAACTTAAGACAAGGCGGAGTAATAAGTGGAAGAATAAGTTAAGATACAGACTTCTATCACATCCTCATAAATAGATGCTATCACATCCTAATATATAGGATATCACATTCTTCTTCCAACCAACAGAGATTACGTTTTGTCCCTAAGAGAGTTCTGTGACCCAATTCTGCGTAAAATTACAGTTAACTTATTCACTAATAGATTCATGTATTCTTTAAGACTGATATGCTGTGAGCCATTACCAGCTAAGCTAAGTTGACAGACTTTATTAAAGCACAGTAATGTCATGGAAATTGTGATCTTAACACAAGCACATCTGATGGATACTAATTATTTTGCTTTTTTTCATAAAAAATCTGCACAACATAGGAGTTGTTATGAATGACTGGTAAGATCACTTATGATGCTTTACATCATGTTTTTCAACCATGATTCATCCTCAATCATGGAGTAAGAATAACAGCTTATCTATCACGGAATGGATCAGGTTTGAAGGGACCACAGTGGGTCATCTGGTCCCACCTCCCTGCTCAAGCAGGGTCATCCCAGAGCACATAGCATAGGATCGTGTTCAGATAGTTCTGGGATATCTGGGGAGGGAAACTCCACGCCCTATCTGGGCAGCCTGTTCAGTGCTTGGTCACTGCACAGAAAAGAAGTTCTTCCTCATGTTCAGGTGGAACTTCCTGAGCATCGGTTCCTGCTCTTTCCTCTTGTCCCATCACCGAGCCCCCCCAGGCACAGCCTGGTCCATTCTCTGCCCCCTTCCTGCAGACACTGACAGACACTGAGGAGGTCCCCTCTCAGTGTCTCCTCTCGAGGTTGAACAGCCCCAGCTCCCTCAGCATTTCCTCATAAGAGAGATGCTCCAGTCCCTTCAGCATCTCCGCAGCCTCTGTTGGACCTGCTCCAGGAGCTCCACATCTCTCTTGTCCTGAGGAGCCCAGAACAGGACATAGCACTCCAGATTTGCCTCACCAGGGCTGAGCAGAGGGGCAGGATCACCTTCCTGACCTGCTGGCAACGCTCTTCCCAATGCCCCCCAGGACACCATTGGCCTTCTTGGCCCCCAGGGCCCACTCCTGACTCAGAGACAGTTTTTTGTTCACCAGGACCCCCAGGACCTTCTCCACAGAGCTGCTCTCCAGCAGGTCACCCCTAGCCCATACTGGTGCCAAGGGTTATTCCTCCACAGGTGCAGGACCCTGCATTTGCCTGTTGTATGCAGGAGAGGCAGCTTAACCCGTCACCTCTAACCAAAGTTACCATCAGACTGTGCTAATTGTCACTTACGGAAACTGGTATCTCTTTTCAAGACAGCAGAAGAATGCTTAATAATCTTAAGATCTCCCCTTCAGAAGGATTAACTTATTAGAGTCTTTTCCAGAAAGCAATTATTTTAATCAATGATAAATCATGTAAGCTATCATCCCTTCACAATTGTCTTTAACAGCAATTAACTAGACAGTAGTTTCTAAAGATTTTAAGATCAGTGAAGCAGCAAAAAAGGAGAGCACTTCCTGTTAAGTGTGACACTTAGTGAGAAAACTCCATTTTCAGCGGTTCAGAAGTAGGAAAAAATATATATGAAAAGACATGTAGAAACAAAAGGCACACTGTAAAAATTAAATGTTTTCATCACAATTCAGAAAACTGGGCAATAAATCCTTCTGCCTCTCTGTACTTACACACAGCAATTAACAAGGTCCTGTTCTAAATTCTTTGCTTACAAGTAATGATGTCGGCTGAAGAGCAAACATTGGACTCACTCCTTTCTCTGTTAAGCAGCTTTATCTAGCCAAATAAATGAAGAACTTCAAGAAACAAAAAATTTAGCTTTATTAACAAGGAAGAACTGAAAATCTCAGGAAGTTTTCACTCCACACCACTGATGGGTTATTCGTGAAGATGTGGTTTTATTAAGCTGTTATTTGGAAATTAAAGTATCATTTACATAACTTTTCTTATATGATAAATTAGTGGGGTTTTGATATAATAAATACTTGCAATTCTCTGAAACAAGTTAGTACTTACCCTCCTCCTGCCCAGCAGAAGACATCAGCTCACAGTTGTTCGCAGCAGGTTTTCAATGTTACAGTCACATCAACATTTTTGCTCATAAACGTTACACTGCAAATATGCAAACGTAAAAACTGTGACTAATTAAATAAACTTTCTCTCTTACAGCACTACCAGACTGTGTAACAGATTCTTTCAAAGAGAACAAGACCGCCATCTAGAGGGCAAGAAAAATAAACTGTCTAGATCACAAGGGAACACCGAATAACCAATTCACTCACTCTAAACCAGAAAAGGTGTAATAGATCCCCATTACTGTTACCCACCAGGGAGTTTCATTTTACTTGGTACTTCAACATAAGTCAGTTAATCAATAATCCTGAACCCCAAAAGTGACATTTTTTTCCTTTTAGGATGATAACTTATACAGAAAGTATGTATTTTTAACTTACACAGAAAGTACATATTTTTTAACAGTAAAATGATTTTTCACTACATGGCATAGAAGTCTAAATAATTAAAAGCACTGATCCATAATTAGGGATAGACATGTCAATTCTGTCTAGTTTCTTTACCTGCAGTACTGTACTCATCATTTCCTTCTCCTGTACTAACTGACTCTGGTACAGAACAAAACACGGCACAAAAAGGCAGCTGAAGTAGCAGTGAGCTTCTTTAGGACAGCATTGTAAAACAGCATTTATGTCCATAGCAGTTCACAATTGGTAAATTGTAAACTTTCACAGGAAGACACTGAAGTGGAATTTCCAAGTGGACCATCTTTGCAAGTAGCTATTTCTTGGTACATCAGAAAATTGGATAAGTATGGGGATTATAGTCCAGTGGGAAAGGATTCCAGATAATTATTACTGTTTACTCAGATCAATACCTGGCAGTAAGAAAGCTAAATACAGCTGTAATAGTTTGGCTGTTTCAGAAGAGATGTTATGAATGAAGAAGAATGTGCAGAAGAACCAAATTATCACTTCAGAATTACCAGAACAAAATATAGAGAAAATTTTTTCTAGAGTTTTGATTCAGACCGGGGAGTGGGAAGATTGTGGGGTGCAACAAATAACTAATCAGTAATGCTTTTCTCTCTATCTGGATGAATTTCCTTTCTGTTAGTTTCATTTTTTACCCTGTCAGAGACCTAAACATTCTCAAGGTACCAAGCCCACCGAGACACTGCAGACATCTCTTAAGCCTATTACAGGTACCTGGTATTTTTTCTTCATTGTACATGGACAAATGCATGCAAAATTCTCTCACCTCTCTTGCCATTTCCACAATATGGAGTGAAGATCTTGAGCTGTCACTCAAGAAGTGGGGGGAGCGTGTGCAGGGCGTGGAGGAACATTTAATTCTACTGCATACTGGTTTAGGAAAAAGTCTGCAGAGGAGTATTCACACTCAGGTGCCTCATCCCCTGTCTTAGCCTGAGACATTTCACACCATCCTTTAGCAACATCAGCAAGAAATGGTCTTTAATTAAATTCAGAAGAGTTCTTCAGAGGATTCTTTACACTGGTCTTCTAATTACAACCTCTTCCCTAGTTTTGCAATGGTTTCAATTGGCTTTTCAATCACTAGTATAACTATAAAAAGTAAAACAAGTCCTCCTAATCCCATTATGATGAAAGCATTAAATTCTATTATTCATTTTTATTGGGTAGAAGCTAAACTCCCTCAGGAATCATAAAAAGTAGGTTTCTGATCTACCAGCTAAAGGAAGGTTGCTGCAGAGTCATTCCTTCAGCAGACTGATAAAGGGTATCTTTGTTTGTACTTGAGTGACAAGAGAAACATACATATTGCCCATTAGTATTTTTTTAAAAATAAATTCTTTCCTTTTAGACAGGACTATTTTAAAGGCTCTTCTGTTGTTTTGGTTTTGGTGCTGCTTTTTTTTTTTTTCCTTAATCTCTTATCAGTCTTTGAACAGTATTTAAAAAACAATGCACCATGAACCAAAATGACAAACTCAGACCAAGACACTCTCTTAATTGTCTGTTTAACATTTAGATCATCCTGCACAAAGGTAACCCATCTGCTCATCACCCTGTAACTCCAAATTGTAATATAACCTCTGCTCTATGCAGTGTCATTTCTCAAAAGCCATTAACATCAGTATTTATATTAAATAGTATATATATCAAATATATCAAAGGGTATATTTAAAAAAAACCCACACACAACAAAAAACAAACAATAAAAACTATTGCAAAGATCAAAGCCAGAACCAAGATGTAGACAGACTGCAATAGTTTCTCTTTTATTTGTCCCTAAGTGACACAAAACCAGGGAATTAACACCAAAGTAGCTTACATCCAATATAAGTTATATTGCTTCACTTCCCAGCAGGTTTTTAAACTCAACTGTTAGATGATGGAATACTGATCTATTCGTCTCTGAAACAATGAAATTTGACTTTCTTAAAAGCAGATCTTAAGCTATTTCTTGTTTCAGTGACCCTTCTTTTCATGATGAATATATTACACCACGTAAATTCTTTAATTAATATTTCACGCAAACACAACCATCTGGAAGACAAATCACAGAAACAAAGCAGTAGCTGCTTATGCCCAGAAAAATTACAGCTTTCAAAACAAATAGCAGACTGAAAAGGAAGAAGATATCCAAAATGAAAAGTAGAAACTTCAACTTCTATTTAGAATTACAAAAATGCTTGTATTTAAAAAAAACTCTTATACTCAAAAAGTGATCTACTTCCTGACTAAAAATGGGAAGAATTTACAAATCATACCAAGACTATGCAATCTTCTCTGTCATATGGCTTTCCCTCCTAGTTTTACGAAGTTCACAGTTTCGTAATGGTGCCATTAATAAAGCTGTGCACAAACACCCACTCAGTTGCTCCTCATATGCTCTAGACCTGTCACCATTTCATAGCCTTCCTCTTGGGTGCTTTTTAACAGTACTCGAGGTGAGGCCACTGCAGGTCAGAGCAGAGCAGGACAATCCCCTCCCTGGCCCAGCCTGCGATGCTGGGCCTCATGCCCCCCAGGACACGGTGGCTGCCAGGGCACTGCTGACTCAGGGCCAACTGGCCACTGACCAGGATTCCCGGGGCCCTTTCCTGGCACTGCTTTCCAGCATCTCATTTCCCAAACTGTACAAACCTTCAGGGTTACCTGTTCTAGGTGCAGAATCCAAACTTGTCAATGTTAAATTTCAGGATTGGTGATTGCACGAGTACTCTCTAACTCGCCAAGGTCTCACTGCAGGGTCCCCGCCCTTGAGGGAATCAACAACGGCTCCTCCCAATTTAGTATCATCGGTGAACTTAATTAGTATCCCTTCAAGTCCTGCACCAAACTTGTTTATATAGACAACGTAAGAGAATTTTACCAAATGTAAGTTGACTCAAAAAACACTCCAGCATTCAGAAAAGGTGCCTGTAGAACTTTATTTAAAGGATATGTTTCTACCAGTTTCCACAACTGTCAGGAGAGAAATCAGTGCTGGGAAGGCAAAGCATAGCAGGAAAAGGAAAGGAAAGGAGAAGATGGTCATATGCACAGCAACAGGAGTAAATGGAAATGTAATGCAAGAAAATAATAGAATGCTTTATTTGGGATACATCAACAGTACTTGAGAAAACAGAGCAGCTTAAAGAAGGCTCATTTCCTCTGCCGCTTTGTTCCGAAAATTAACTTGGACTCCAAGGAAAAACTACAAACACCTCTGACTGTCCAAATGTGCAGCAATAAGGGGGCTGGGGGGGAGTTTGTTCAGAGCGAGACCTACCTGAGACCGAAAGTGAGATGGCTTTGCGAAAGAAAGCGTTTTTTAAAGTCCTCTGGCAGGCACGTTACCAGAGCGCTGTCTACTGCGAGTGGGTGCTCAAAGCTAAAACCCACTATTCCACACCAAAGGGAACACAAACCCTTTGGTACACGAGAAAAGTCCACGCACACAGAGGTGTGGGGCCGTGCCCACTCCGAGCGACCAGCAGCTCCCAAAAACTGTCACATCGTGCACTGCTTGGGCCAGGTGGCACATTCCAGGCCTCCGGCACCTTGGGCCACGCCGGGACAAGCACCGGGACAAGCATTTCCCCTCAGATGAGTGATGGCCCAAGAGTCGCTCGCCCAGAGCCCACCCAGAGCCTGCCCGCGTCCCATCGCAGCCCCACGATGAGCGAGCGAGGAACTTAGTAACAAGGGACTTTTAGGGAGGTCTGAGGGAAAGAGAGGAAAGATCACACCATCTTCCAGCCAAACGATGGGCAGATTGAACCCTTCAGGACCTCAGAGGGACACCATCTTTAACTACTCTGCCCATCTCCCCAGGATCGGCCTTCCTCTCCATCCCTCTCCTGTGCTACAGCTAGCGGGATTCCCAACAGGAAACTCAGCAACCCTCGGTGGCAGACAACACAGTTCTGAAAGGTACCTTGCAAGGGATTGCTTTATTCTTCAACAGAACGAAATTTTCATTCCTTCTCCCAGCAGGCAGACCACCATTTTCCCTGTCCTCCCCTGTCCACACCATTCTTCTCCTTAGAACCACACATCCTCAGTTGTTTGCAAAAAAACTGCAGAGCATCTGTACCACTACAGGTTTAGAGGAGAAAAAGGGAAAAATAACAAGGCAGAAAGGTGAAGCAGTAGTTGATGGTTTCCTCCACAGTTTCAGTTCTTGTATTGGAGAGACCATGATATCGACTTCCCTTATCTCTAACAGGATCTCTCCCTGCAGGTCAGCATAGGAAGGGGAGACAGATCTCTGCACAAGGAAGAAAATAAAGCCTAATTCCTATCCCTCCTCCTCCGTGGCACCATAAAGATTTCAGCTGAACCAAAAACGGCCTCACTAAAGCAGCAACAGGTTAGTAACCCTCTACTTAAACAGCAGCATCTGACTTAATTCGGAAGACTAGTTCCAGTAAACTAAAGAAACACCGTGCTCCTTACTAGAGACAAATTTAACGTTTAAAGCTAATAGTGTGCAGGTAAGAGTGAAAATGACAGTATTCAGTTTTGACCTCCTACCATTAACCTTTAGTAGATGCAACAATTTCAGAGTAAGGTAATGTTGACAAAAAAACTCCAACCCCAAACAAAAAAAAAAACCTGCAAAAAATTGAAACACAGAAAGCCACCACAACATGCACAGCAGAAGGCAGAATTTCAGAACACAGTCTAAGGCTCACCATTAATGAAAACAACAGGACAAGTCACATGATCATTTATATGCCTTTACAGTCTAGAGTCATTTTCTGAAAATTGAGTATTTGTTTTGGATTCAGCTTTAATTGAGATGAAAGTTAAGCTTGACTAAAATTTTTGAAGTCTCACATAGAAATGTGGTATTTAACTTTTTTAAAATATACCATAAAGATAACATGGCTTTTAAAAATTTGCTTTAGCATATAGGCATTTATAGACTTTTGTCTATAAAGACAAGCAGAAACAATAGTGTTACAGTTTGCCTTTTTTTTTTCATTTTATTAGCACAAAATCCTGTAGTGAGTGAAAACAAAGAGAACGTACACATGTATTTAGAACATGGAAAACTCACTGCACAAATGGGAATTATTTCATTCTTCCTGTGATCTTGCCAATTATTTCTCCTCTTACCTTTAGTATTAGAACACTCTGACAGTGCTTGCAAACTACAAACCCCAATCTTACAAGCCTGCAGCACTTCCTTAAAAAAAACAACTCTGCAGTTCCATTACCAAAAAGGGGCTCAGCCTAGGTTTAAGAGAACTGACCTAGAGCACTTGAATTCCAAAGTCTCCTGCTGTAAAAAAACCATTTATTCAGTATGTGCATATACCCTAACGTTAATGCATGTATATTCATTTTTACATAGTTCAGTTAAAGTTCTTTCTATAAGCACAGACGCATTCCCATGGTTACTTCTGACCACATAAATACACCAGTTGCAGAGATTGCTTACAGTTAGTTCTTCTTGTACAAACTTTTATAGTGGCACTTGTATAGTCGGTCCAATGGCTTTGCAACACCTATACACACATAGGGACGGGTAAAGAGAGGCAAGATCTTTATGGGCCAGTGGCTGAGCTTACTGCATAGCAAGGCTGATGTATAGTATGATATCGACTGTGATAATACCAATATCAATAAATTAAAGAATTCAGATATACTGCCCATAGTATGAAAGTAAGCATTCACAAAATCAGAAAAAACACTGTTCTAGTCAGCCCGGTGACAAACAAGAAGGTGTTTGTCATAGTACAGAATCAACATGCTTTCAAAGTCCAGTATTATTAGTAGGTTATGGCAGATCGATACTTAATTGCCATGCATGGATAACACCCTCAGACATTTTCCTAGGAATTGTCCTGATTATCAGCCAGAGTGGAAAGAGATCCACCAGCAGAAGTCAGTAACTTTGTCATTTTTCTTTGTTTGGGAATAGCTGAAAGTGGTTGCTTTATTTCAACAGATGGCAGACATTTCAGTTCAGTTAGCCATGCAGTTTTGTTTCATGAACAGGATTAATCACACAGATTTATGACATCCATGTTTTTGCAAAAGAGAGCAGGTAGTTTATTTCTGATTTTAATACTTCCCTTCCATCAAAGGGGACATACCAAGAACTGTGGTCTGAAAGAGAAGTATCATGATCTCTTAAAATGAAGCCCCAGGTCAGTTCTCTAAACAAACATAATCACTAGAACAGAGCTCTACCTTGCATCCACTTAACAAACACAGAATTCACAAGAATATTATGAGCACACCAGCAAGAGCTACTTAATGGAATGATTCGTGAGACCAGCCTCAGCAAGCAAAAAGCCTGAGTTTCACAAGCCTTAATAACACTAATTTTTTCTTTTTTTGCATGACAAAAGGGTAAACTTAAGCAAAAGTGGATATTCTACAGATTAATTTAAAATAATAATAATAAAAAAAGTTGAGCAAGTGACTATTCAGTGTTTCACACAAAACTCAACTCAATTGTTTTTAAGTTTTGACCAGGCAATCAGTCAGAGACAGACTGTTAAAACAGGATTCCAAACCAAAAAACTACTGCATTTGCAATACAGCTGGTTTTAACCAGCATTTCTAACTCCACTGGCCTCAAAGTATTTTTACAGTACTTTCAGTTGTCCAACATCAGTTACAAGCCGCTGTTCCACAGTTAGGACCACTCTTCTCCTCTGAAACATACTTCAGGCTTTCAGACTACTCTTCTCTTGTTCCACAAAACTTTGGAGTGAAGAGCTGACAAGTCTATCCAAGGTCATTAGCTTTCCTCTAGACTGCATTCCTAGGTGTGCCGTTGTGAGTCACTGCTTTCATATTTGAGGTGCTTGATTGATGGTTGCAGATTCTGTGGGAGGCAACACCTACTTCGAAGACTTCATGAATGGCTTTGCGGAAGCAATGAAAATTGTAGTCTATCAAACCTATCAAGAAGGAGGGGGAAGGGAGACAAAAAACTGTGTTCAGCTTGGCATATTTACATAAACGGAGCTTCAAAATCAATATAAAATGTTACATTTAACCAATAGGTATTTTCCTACTTATTTTAGTATTAACTTGGGCTCAGAAGATTTAACAAAGTTTTATTGATGCTAGTATTTATTTGGACCGTCTCAGTTTTCTGAAAAAAAGGTACCAATTTCAAATGCAACGTGTATACTCATAATTAAACAGCAGGTAAGGGGACCATTACTCCATTCTACTTATTCCAGTAGAGCAGATGGTAGTGACAGTGATTAAAGCGGATTCACAAAATTAAAAATAAGACTTCATTATTCCTATCTCTAAGAAATAAGAAAATTCCTTCCCGAAGAAATTACACGAATTTAGTTACACAAAAATCAAGGTGACTTGTAAAGTCATACTAATATTTTGCAGTTGATAAAAAACATTAGATAAAAGCCTGTCAGCGGTGGGGAAGTCCTTACCTTTGCGCTCAAAACTCTCTTCTCTAAGAATGCAAACTAATGCCAAAAATTTTGTTACTTCCTTTAGGTACAGGACTGTTGTGTTATTGAGCTTGATAATTGCCATTGACTCTTTATCATAAGCACTTCCAGTGCCATCTTCTTTTAACCTGGAAAAAGAATGACTTAGCCCAAGGCATAATCTAACTGGCATGCATATGTAACTTCAAGACAAATACCTGTTAAATGCAGTTAGAAGAATATTACTCATACTGAACGTTGAGCAAGTGGAGAACCTGCAATGCAGGTCTTAATACTATCGTTGAGTAAGACCATTATCACACCTTAAGTTTCTCAGGAAAGCTAGACCTAAACAGAGTAGAGGCCTTCATTAGATACTGTCTGTCTTAGATGACCAGTTAAGAGCAAGCTATCAGCATGCATTCTTTTGATGTCAGTGGAGTGGCATCTCGGTGAAATTAATTTTGGTAAATTAATACAAAGGCTTCCTTAGTGAGGTTGAGTCGGAGGGTGCAACAGGACCCTTTTTGGTCTTAAGCTGAACCAGCCTGCATTTACAAGATCAGATTAGCATGCTGCTTTCTATCTGCAAGTTATTAGTGTTAGTTAAATTACTATAGAAGTAAATGATGTATCGCAAACTACTTCTACGTACTCCTGAAAAAAAAAACCAAAACAGCTACACAACCCTGGATCGATCCATCAGGAGACAGACCGTTAAATGTTGTGGTATTTCTTGGCAGCACTGTATTTTCCAGGCTACGACCACAGTTCTAAGAGAAGTTACCGCTTCTCCAGAACCACTTCAAAAATTCATTGTGAAGTATAATTCTGCTGTAAATCGTGAGACATAAGCACTATGTGCATCCCTCACTGAAAGTCACATATGCTATTCTGTTCAGATAGCAGCAAGTCTCAAAGCAGTATCACTGCAAGTTACACTTACGAGCCACGGCATGCTATTGACCCCAGTTATTTGCAGGTATTAACACACTTGCACCCACCATGCCAAACAAGATACAGCACTATTTATACTTTACATGAAACACAACTTTAACAAACATCAGACAGCTGTCTAGGGCCATGAGTGGTGGGAAAGAAACCGAGTAGAAATGTTCGATTCAGCTGCCAAATCATTTGGCTTTATTCTAATTACTTACAGAACCAATGTGCTCTAAAGACCAATCAATAGCATCTCGCCGCATGACAAAGCCAGCACGACTTGCACAGTTTGCAGCCCATTCTACAAATTTGAGGACTTTTTTTTTCCTAAGAGTATTCATCACTTACCCATATATACAGGAAACATCTATCACTACATCAATCATGTCACAGCACAACTCATATGACTGCATGTCCACAGGGGAACTGTCTGTTGCAATGTAGATTTTGCTGACTACATCGAAGAGAAAAGCTTTTTCAATGCCTGAATTCTTCAGAAAGAGAAAGAATTTGGATGAATTTTTAAAATCTCAAGTAGAATTCATAACTTTCACATTCTTAACAGCAGAAAATTGTTTAAACATAAGCAATTTAGAGACTCAAGACAGATTGAAGATTTAGAACACATAGTTTATAAATACAATACCCTTGTTCCCATAGTACATATGAACATTACACAGTTGACAAAAATAAAACTGGGGATTCTGTTGTAATTCTTTTTAGTTTATTATTTAACATATCATAAATCAGGTTACATTTTACTATGCTTCCAGAACCCACATTCAGCAGTTTACCTCTTCTGTGGTTCTGTTAATTCCAGAAGAGCCATACATTCACATCCACCTAATGGACTGGGATCAGAGATGAGATATTTCACAGTAGTATGCTGACACTTAAGTTTTATGCTTGTAGTATCTTGGCAGTTCAGATTTTGTGTGAGGCAGTTGCCACATAGTTTAACGTGCAGAGCAACTAAGTCCGCTTCTGAACTTAAAAATCCATGAAAAGTATCATATTACAGCAGTTATGGGTATGGAAAAGCACCAAGACATTTGTAACTGAGCAATTTGGCAAAGTGCGTGTGCTCATACTAAGTTCAGAAGCCTTTTGCAGTCCACCAAGTTACCACATATACACTATTGGCAGAGCTTCTTTTCTATTTATGCACCCAGAATCATTCCTTCTCTCTTCTTTCTAGTTAGTCTCAGTACCAAAGACAGTGTCCTGAGGACATCCAGACAATCCTTCTGGCATCAAGATCACACTCCATACCCTCATGGCACCAATCAAGGTGAGCATGCCCTTTATCCACTGGGCCAGTCCTCTACCAAATTTAGCAAACAAGCATTATATGGTAGCATGGGGCAACATGTCTGAACACAGAGCTCCTCTCAGTCATAATTGTTTTTTTCCATGTTGTCCACATGCCTGCAACAGACATGATTTAAATGAAACGGTCTTGTCTCGAGGGTGATATTTTATTTGATTTAAAGTATACAACAGCAAATTTCTATGTCACAAATTCTATAAGAAATGCAAACACTAAAAGAATAAAGGCAAAAGTCTCACAGGCCATATGAAATAGACAATTTAGTTCCAGACCAAGATCATATTACCAAATATGTCTGTTGCTACATTAGACTACTAAGTGCCTTAGCAAACTAATCAGTATATCCTGCAGGAAACTTCCCTAACAACTGTTATAACCAATCAAACTGCGCTTTGTCAACATTTAGAGAAATCCCCACAGAGCACGCACCAGTACAATTTAGCTGTGGTAGAGAGCTTCTAATGTAGACATCCAGGTCAGCAGAGTACACCCACATGAGTGCCACCCAAATCTCCCAAGGGCAGATCTAGCCAGCGTTCCTTGGCAGAAGGACTTGCTTTACCATTCTGCATATTTCACTCAAAGTTCTGTTAGATTAACACTTACTGATATAAAGATATTAAGTAGGTTTTCCAGGGTTGGCAGTTGTGGAATGAGCTTCTGTACCACTTTACTGAAGGCTTCAAATATTGAATGGTCATAGATACTGGTCAAATAAAAGCTGAGATGAGGAGGGAGGGCAGTGGAAGGAAAAAAAAAGAAAAAGAAGATTCAAGAATATTTCAGAATTGCAATAGAAAGGTTAAAGCTATGTTCTGTAACATTCAGGCCTGATGCCTTGGCTGGGATGCCTTTATCACAAATATGTCTGACCAATGCACAAAGAACCTAATTTCTAAGCGGCTGAAGTAACCATGAAACAGATTTCCCCCATCCCTTAGAGATGGGAGACCAAGGATAAAAATTTGAATATTCTTTCACAACACACTTTGCCTACAGAGTGCTTATTACGAAGGTATAAAAAATGCTCAATTTGATTTCTTCAAGTCCTGTTCCTGGCCTTCCACTTTGCTCACACTAACATCAAGATACTGGCTCCACAAGAATCAAAATAGCAGTAAATCCAGAGAAGAGACAGCTTGTTTTAAAGGTGTCTGTAGAAGATACCTTATAAGTGAGCCAAATATCAAGTAACAGACTAAGCCTTTAAACCAATCATGCTGAAAAGTCAGTGCTACCCAGGACTAAAAGGCAGAGACCTTCCCCCCTCCTTTCCCTGCCCCTCCAGGCCACATGTACAAATTTGGCCTGTTAGGCTGAACGAGAAGGACCTTGAATTATCATCGAGTTTATGAATAATCTGTTCATTGAAATCCGATACAGTAGCCTGCCTTATTTTAGTCAGCCTAACAGCTGAAGCTTGTCCATAAATTCAGCGGTGTATTTTTTTAACAAGAGTTTGTTAAGTAATAAGAAAATAACCAGACCTTGCTCCAGTCAGTCCAGTATCGCATCTAAAAGCCATTAATCTGCATGCATATCAGTCACAGGAGAATCACATATGTCAGAGTCTTTCACTCACCTAAGGTGAAGTTTTTCGAGCCCAGCATCCGTAAGATCATCATTAGCCCTCTGATGAATATCCCTCTGAGTTTCTATTTTATGGTCATCTGATAAACCATCAACTTTATGAATAAAAACTTCAAAGTTCATTTCTGGGTTGACCTTGTAGGCTTTTGAAACTGTAATGTGCAGTCTTGTTAAAGCTTCCATGTAGTCATCCTGTAAATCAGTTTGGGCAGGAATGAACGATAAAGCTTTCTCTCTGATAACTATTCCATTCTGCACAAGGACAAAATATTTCAGTGCAAGAACTTCAATTCTGTAACTAAATTTAAAGTCTGGGAGGAGAGAGAGAATACCCTGAAGTGTGAGAAATCCAAGCAGCTTAGATTGTCATGTCAATTAAGTTTCATTAGCTATACAAAACTAGACTTCAGAGAAAAGGTGGGTTACATTTCAGCTCCAGCAATAGGCAAGCAGCGATCTCCAAGATGGTCCTAATAGCCAGGTAATCTCCCATAGTGCAATTTCTAGGCTTATTAAAAACTGCCAGATACCCCGTAGTATCAGTAGTAGAAACTGAGGTCAGAAGTGTGCTATTACTAAATGAACTCCAGAGTAGAAGGAAGGGATAATTCCATCCACCTAGCACAGCAGGTTCTTGCTATTATTGCAGATAAGTTCAGAGTACCAGCCCCTTTCCCCTCTCTCCACCAGTAGCACATGTTCCAGTCACTTCACAAAAATAAAACCACACACCAAAAGTCAGATTGCCAATGCATCCCTTCATACGTAGCAGATGTTTTACGAACTTATCTAAAAATATGAATTACTAGCTTCTCATTCAACTCCTCTCACACAAAAAGTAAAAATAAAACTTCCTTGTGATTCTTAGTGATTTGTATTTACCTGGGCATCGATAACATATATTAGAGCACCTGTTCCTCTGAAGATCATCTCATAATCAAATGTTGGATCAAAAAAGTCCATCTGTCCAGGAAAATCCCATATTTGGAAATTCACAAACGAACTGTTGGAAATATCATCTTTGTAGATTTTGTTGGTACTTTCCAAGAACAGTGTCTCATTGGGAGACATTTTGTGAAACACCACCTGTTAAAAGAACACAAATAATAGTCTAGACTTTACCTTATTAGAAGAAATGGGTGAAAGTTTTGTGACTTGAATCTTACAAATAGGTTTATCCCTTCTAAAGCATACAGCTTCCTTGTGGTAAATAGACAGCTCCCTGCATCAGCTAAGGAAATGACCTACCCCCAACCCAAACCAAGCAACTGAGTACAGTTAAACATTTTCACAAGTCCAATGGCGAAAGACACAGACATCCCAGTTACTCTTTCTTCCTTGCAAGTCTAACACAGTATGTTCAAATTCTGTTATATTCTTATCTGGTATGAAGCAAATGTGTTAATTAAGCAACTGCAAGCTTTTAAGAACCTTTCCTTTCTAATCTTAGAAATTCCTAAAGGAAGCTTCACTTTTAGTCTGGTGTCAAGTGTTATAACACAACATAATCAGATGGTTCCTAAACAACAATAGAAGTGTACAAAAGTAACATCTCGGTTTTAGAGACCCAAATAGCTAAGTAGTGTGCCATCTATTAACAACTGAGTTAAGTTTGTTGACCCTCTCCTTTTAATTAGAGAATCACAGAATGGGTAAGGTTGGAAGGGAAAACAGTGGGGTGATCTGGTCCAACCTCCCTTTTCAAGCAGGGTCATCCCAGAGCACATTGCACAGGATTGCGTCCAGACGGTTCTTGAGTAACTCCAGTGAGGGAGATTCCACAACCTCACTGGGCAGCCTGTTCCAGGGATCAGTCACCTGCACAGAAAAGAAGTTCTTCCTCATGGTCAGGTGGAACTTCTGTGAAACTTCCCTAAAGAAACTAAGAAAGATTTCACACTACTTGGAAAACACTTTAGCTGCAGGGTGAAAAACATACTCATTGCTAGAACTCAAAAAGCCCCACTGGGATTTTAGCCTTTCCCTGTACAAACAGAACTAGCATGTAACTCCACAGCAAAGCAGCCTGTAGCAAAAGCGGTCAGTGTCAACAGTGAACACTGTGCTAAAGCAACTCAACTGTGTAATATGAAAGTTATTCCAAACATAATGTGGTCAAATACTAGGACTCCAAAAGAAAGATATTTCCTATACAGCACTTGATAATTCTGGTTTTATCAGATGTTTCATACAGTTACAGAAGTCATCCATTAGAGACCTGGTGCAACAAACTGTCAAAAAAACCTGAAAGACAAAGAACTCTACACCCAGTATAGTTAATGGACTGTTTAGTGAGGTTCGAAGTAATATGTCACCTAAGGAAAGGTTTAGGAGGCCATGATCTTAATGGGGTTTTAAACAGCAGAACATTTGTATGGAAAAGTAAGAACAGTTCTAGATACACAGTGGCTGTATTGCATTCTTAAGGGTTTGCAGCATAGTTTTAAAGCCTTCTGAAATCAAAATTTCTTTTGGAACTCAGCATCTCCCACAGAAGTGGGACAGAATTAGTAAATTCAGTTAAAAGCTGATAAGTCTCCAGGAAGCAATGCCATCATTTCCATTTCCCCTGCTTCCCAAAGCAGCACATTTCATCAGATTGGTGTCCCCCATCTGAACTCTTTCCAGGTTCCTATTACAGAGGGACAGTACAGTAAGTCCAGTTATACAAGTCTGCACAAAAGTTTGTTTTATGAACCAAAACAATCATCACATTCCCAAAATCTACTACCCTCAATTTGCTACTGAGTATTCAGAGGTTATACCAGTATGGAAAATCCAATTGTCCAAAGGAAAAAGAAAAAAGAGTTCCTCCACAGGACCATAACTTTTTCTTCTGCAAGAGGTGTCCTATTAATATTGCTCTCAGTGGAAGGCTGGAATGGTTTAATAATTCATGTTTTCCACAGAAATTTCTAGACAATCACAAAGCCAATACTTTCCACGATACAGTGTTTATCTTGCATATCCCTGTTCTCTGGCAAAGTGATCAACAACTAGTTCCCAGACAGAAGGGTTGGGTCTGGTCATGGACATTTTTGAACTAGACAGATCTAAGACCAGGAACACTGTTGATGAGAAATTTCTTGATATTACAAGAATGTCTCAAATTATTGTCACAGTTAGTTTGCTCAGGCAGCATCACAATGAACTCCTAGGTATCAGAATCACAGCTTCTATCTAATTCCTAAGCCAGATCGGTAACCAGTGGGCAAAAGATAAATCCTATGTCTTCCTATTGCATACTCAGCATCACACTATTCCTTATCTTTGAATAGGTCCTCAGAGAACTGAGGACTATCAACATTGGCCATAAAAAGTCCAAAAGCTACATCTATAAAGAGACCTGTAAAGTCTTAAAATCTATCTGCAATTTGGAGTTGCTGCTTCCCTCTAGCTTTTGGGGGGTTTTTCAACAGTCGATAATACGATAAGATCTCTAATGAGAGTCTACAACCAGTGCCGTTCACATGACTAAAAGACTTAGAAAAAGACTTTTAGTGAAATCACTGCATTTGCACATATAGTGGGATCGTTCAACCTAAATAATGGGGAATAACTGACAAGACTAAAAAGCAATGACAGCCTGGTCTGCCACTGTATTTCAAAATTTCTCACTAACAGATCCAGTCTGAAGTCAGTTTAGAACTCATCAGCTTACTGCAGTATATGGATTACCAAGCAGTCTGCATAAGATGGCAAAAAGAAGCAGATTCATCCCTGTTATACTGCAATGTCAAAAAAAAGGATTCCTTCCATAAAACCTTTACAGAAATCTCTATAGGTTTTCACATTTGCATTTGAAGCAAGTTTGAGGCCCCTAAGCCTCGAGCTTGAGAACCACGCATTTCACTAGTAACATCTTCCCATAAAAACACCACTGAAAACTTCACAGCTGGGACCACAAACATAAAATTTGCACTGAGGAACAAGGATCATTCTTAGCACTACACTTCTACTGAGCTACGTGGCAAATGAAAATAGCCAGTTTTGTCTTATTTTTATTAAGAAACACTAGTGACTTCACAAAGCTACTAACAAACCTAAGGCACTGAAACTCCTCCTAATGCATTTCCTCCTTGACTCTCGTTTGCTCGGCCTAGCGTACTAAAGAGAACCAGAGGCTGTCCTGCTCATACAAAAGCAGAAGTCTCTTTCAAAGCATCAAAAGGCATAACAAAGCTCAAGTCTTCCAAGTGGAAGCACGCTAAACACTGCACACCTGTACCGCTCACGGTGCTTTCACAGCTGTAAGAAAACACCTCACGATAAACGTCACACTAGCATCTTCACTTTTTTACTTCTGAAGCGTTAAAAGTGAAGAAATGCAAAGGCTACAACTTATGCTACACAACCTTCCTCTCTAGCGCAGACGATCAGAGTCCGTTCTGGAAAGTAAACGTCTTTAGGCAGGAGGCTCCCGTCGTTTCAACTTCGCCACACGAGCCCACAATAAAAAGTAGGAACGGCCCGAACAGCAGCACAGCAAATGAGAGATACAACTCGGCGCCAGGCGGGGAGGCGGGGAGCCGCCGGCGGCCCCTCACCTTCTGGATGGAGGATTTCCCGCTGCGCCGCAGCCCCATAAGCAGGATCCGTGGTTTGGAGTCCGCCCCGCCCGCGCCGCTGCCGGGTCCGCCTGCGCCGCCGCCGGGCCCGCCGGGCCCTGGGCCTCCCTCCAGCTCCGCCTCCTCCTCCTCTTCTCCGTAGCCGAAGTCCTTGGGGAACGAGTCCGCGGCGCCGAAGCTGCCCCCCACCAACGTCGGTTCCTCAGCCGCGCCCGGTGCGCCCGCCCCGCCGAACTGCAGCGCCATGTCCGCCCCGAGCCCGCTGCCCGCCAGCGCCCGGCCCGGAGCTTCCTCCCGTTCGCCCGGCCCAGCCCGACACGGCCCAGCCCGGCCCGGATTGGCCGCTGTCAAAGCCCCGCACCACCGATTGGCCCGGGAGAGGCGGCGAGGTGGGAGGGCCCCGGTCAGACGACCCGAGTCACCTGACGGCGCTGCCGCACGTGAGCAGGAGAGGCGGGGCGAGGGCACCGGGCGAGCACGGCCCGGGCAGAGCGGGGCGGGGGGGAGGCACCAGGCAGGAGGGACTCGCCGCAGTCTCGGGGGAGCCACACGAGGTCCCCCCTGTGCCCTGTCCCTGCTGTGGAGACAGGCTGCAGGTTCCGCTTCTCTTAAGGCGCAAAAGCAGCCCTCAGCGGGGGGGGGGGGGGGGGCGGAGGCCACCCCCTCTAAGGAAACGTTACCTTGTAAAAGCAAAGTTCTTCGTTAAACAGTCATTAATTTTAGCAAGGTTCTTCAGTTAAAGAGTCATTCCATTTTCTACTGGCAGCCCAGTACAGGCAGGCAGCTCAATTGACGTTTTATCAAACTTGTTACCGTTATTTCATTACGATCCTAAATTAAGGCTCACAGGAACCAAACTGCTTTTCAGAGGGGAGCAAATACAGTTGTGAAAAATGTAAGTCTGCATTACTGCCCTGGCACCCAACATCTCGACTCAGGAGTCCTTCATGCCCAGTTTATGGGCTTGACTAACACCTTTACCCATCTTGCCGCTTCTTTAGCAAGACATGCCAGTCCCATTACTCAGAGAACATGTTCAGCTGTGCATTTCCTATTGCATTATCCTCTCCCTATTTGCACATGGTGCAACTTAACGCTAGGGATATGTTCTATCTTACAAGTGAGCTTTCTCTCTCCTTTGTTCCAGAGGTTGGAGCATTTTTTCCTGCCATTTTTTTTTTATTTGTTGGTTCAGGGTAGGTTTTTTCTAATTAATGCTTTACAGACTTAACACAGTATTTTCCTCTCATTTACCTCTCTTCTGGCCTGTTTAGATCAACATTAGATACACTAGTAAGTAAGCAATTATTATTTCATTAGGCCTTGATTAGATTGACTTAAAAATTGTCTGATCCATCCTACCACACCTGCAAGACAATCTGCAAAACCTATCCTAAAAATAAGGAAGTTAAACTAACAGCCAGTAAATCTAATATATAAGACAACTTCATTTCCCCTTTCCTTTATTTTTCCTGTCATCAGCTGCCTTTAAAGTACCTAATTTTAGGATAGGAAACAAATGTAGCTATTTAAAAATGTATCTCTCTCTTTTTTTAATAAAGGTCTATTTTGCATTTCAGAAGAGTCATGAAGCCAATTCAGGAAAATGGGAGACAGAGCATAGGCAAAATTAGAAATCACAAGTCACACACCCCACCCTACTTGGATTTTCTACCCTGCCTAAATTTTCTTTTCACTCTTAGATGAATAAGAAAGCAGAACTCTCCCCACTACACTCCTACACGTGCCACTGTAATTGCACAGGACTTTAATTACAAGTAAGAATTTTTTATTCTGTTCAGAACTGTCCAGGTGGACAGTTCTGGATCAACTCTCCAAGGCCCAGTTGCTGACACGGGATCAGAGACACAAACTGCATGGAAATAGGTACCTCTCATACAAATCTGCATCTTCAGCACTGTGCTATGTCCATCACTTAACTATACTTGCTCGTTTTGTGCCTCTAAGTAGACACTTACCCTGTCAGCTTCAGGAGAAGCCTAACGTCAGTGCTGAGTAGCAACACAGAATGTAACTTGAAGGTCCTGCTTTAGTTTACAGTTAGTCCATCTGTGCCACGCCACCTCCTTCAGTTAAAAGAAAACCAAGAGAGATCAGCAGTTCAAACAGGACCATTGACCATAATGTGAAAATTACACAAAGCTGGCAGGCACAGTTATCTAAAAGTTCATCAGAACTGTCATCTTTTCTTAAACACAGAAAGAAGATTGGCCAGTATGCTTAACTCATCAGTTGCTGCTGCAGCTGTATGCTCATGATACTGCACTTTCTTTCTTTAAGACCATGAAGTAACAAAGTAGACAATGCAGAGTTCACACACACACATACACAATAAAGACCAGAGTTCTCAGGAAGCCCTTTATTTAGTCAAGGCATTAAAGGAAAAACTACTGTTATTCACCATGCTTCTCATCTTGAGGTGGTTCATACTGAGCCAGCTGTGGATTTAAAGAAAGGAATTCAGTTAGTTGCAACATTTCATATAACACTCTACATTAAGAAATGTAGGAAAATGTGTGGTCTGGACTTGCTCCATTTACTTTGTGCGCTTTAACTCACTCATCTTCAGTCAAGTCCATTTTCAAGTGAGGAAACAAAGTAACCCTTCTCTCAAAACATCCATTTGTCACACTGTATAACCACCCAACCATAACAAGGAGGCTGTCTAAAAGCACATAGGTTAATTTTTCACTGCTTCTTGTTCTAGGACTCATTAAGTACTTTACATCTTAAATAGCAGTTGATAATGATGACCTATAAGCTAAAAATGTTGAAGAATTAGGACCATCTCTCTGAGATATGCTGGTTTGGTTTACTCAATTTACAAATTACAGAGTGACTTAAAAATAAAAAAAAGGACATAAGAAATAAATTAAAATCAACACTAAACTGCAGCAATCACTCTGCTGCTAACAAAAACTGCTAAAATAACATTTTTTCATTCTTGTAGATTTTACTACAGATGGCTAGTACACAATCAAAAGTCAGTTTTCTTTTCTACCTGAGGCCTAACTATTGACTTCCTGTCCCTGCCTTCAACACACATACAAATACCTGACATTCTGAGCAATAAACGTAAGGAAAAAGACAGATCTTCAGATGATTGCAACAGAAGTTCTCAATAAACGCACAGATAATGGCATATATTTTATGCTAGAGGATTGCTGAAAGAAAGCTAAACAGTAGTGTTCTCCCTGCATTCTGTGTGAAGTTCTACAGGATGTCAGAATGATGGGCATTACACAGCAGAAGAAAGGGGAAAAGAAACCCACACTAATACTGGAAAATATGTAAAGTAAGAGTTATCATTTGAAAGATGAATAACGTGAAAGCACAAATGAACCCATGATTACAGAAAGGCTTACTTTCCTGGAACAAGTCTTGACTTCTTTAAAAGAGTTCTTTAAACAAAGACTCAGATTACTCTGCTCTCATCTGCCTGTCTTACTATCGGTTGCATTTTTAAGTCTGCTGCACCAAGTGAACTGCTGGTCTATTGCTACTCCCCCTAAAATTCTGCTGTTTGCCATATTTCCTAGGAAGAAATAGCAAATGTAGCTGTGAGGACTCACAGCGGGTAACAGAAGACGAGGAGAATTATTATAACAGCAAGAGGGCACTCCAGCTAAGAAATACAAAGGGGTAATGCCCAAGAATCCCTTCTCCCAGAACTGAAGTGGGGTGGCTGTCTCCTAGTAAAAAGCTCTGTTATATTCACATATAAGAGCCACCATCCATTTCCAATAAATGCACATAAACCTGTAGTGGCACATAAGCTACTGGAGTATTAAGCACCTCAAAAGTTTCTTTCTTCAGTGTTTTTAGGAAGCTCTTCACACCTCTGAGCTCTTTCAGACAGCCTACAAACGCATTAAAGAATGGTCCTGCCTTTAGCAGCACTTCAGACTCACTGCTGTTGCAGATAGAGAAATACCAGGGTCATTTTAGGTAAAAAGCATAAATTATTGTTCCCTGTGGGTCTAATAGCCTCCACTGGCGTCATCCTGACACCTGCAAGGGTGTGCCTCTGTGCCAAGTGACACAAAGTAATATAGAATATTCCTCTTTCTGTTTGCCTTTTGAAAGCCTTTATAATGGATACATGACCTGAGTTTTTCAAAACTCTCAAGGAAGCATGAGCTACATAATATCAGACAAACACATCCAGACAGGATTGAATGAGGGCATATTAGACTTGATAACCCAGACTTTCCCTAAATAAATAAAATCCCAAGTTTAGTAATATTATATGTTATATTCTAAAAGAAGTGTCCCATTAAAAAAAAATAACCCTTAACTACAATGAATTCCATCAGCATTTCTCAGCCACAAGGTTAAACAATGCAATATTTATCAGTTACTCTAACAGAAGAAAGTCAGCTGTATTCTAAGTATTAAAGTGTTTTTTTGTTGTATGATATGGAACTACAGAGTAACAGCAAGTAGAATTTTACCTTGCTTTTCAGGGTTTTATTTTCTTCCAGCACAGCTTCATATTTTTCTTTCATCTCTGCCAGTTCCAAGCGAAGTGCCTCTAATTCTGGATTCTCAGGAGCTGAAGCTCCCAGATGATGCTTCAGAAAGCTGATATTTAGATGTTAAGTATTTCTTCGGTTACACAGTATAACCACATTTTAGTTTTAACACTTACGTTGAAGTTAGCACTGCAGTACACATGACCAAAATCACAGTACACCACTGAGATTACTACAGTGCTTTTTATCCTACAGAAGGAAGTTAAAAAAATAAGAGGTTTTTAAACTCATAGCTATATTCCTTAAAAAAAACCAAACACAACCAAAAACAAGACATCAGTACAAGTTCTTCTTATTAAAAAAAACCCAAATCAAACAAAAAAGGAAATGTGAAGAAGCAAACTTCAGAAGCCACAGACACTGCAGGTACTCAAATGCTGCAGGTCTACAACTCTGTAATGGCCTATAACTTAGCTTTTTAATTGTTGGCATACTGATAGCCCAGTTCTCTTGCATCCTGTCAGACTCTCCCTTAGCTTGTAAGAAGGCAATTATTAGCCAAAATGCATCGATAAAAGCCATGTTCTCAAGGCAAGGTTTCTAAATGAGCCTCTCCAGTTCACCTACGAGTCAGAAGCAGTACTGCTATTTCACATAAGGTCTCTACAAACAAGACACAGTAGAGAAAAAGGATACTCCAGTGCACTATTTGGTTTCTCTGGCTCTTCATATAAGGCTACCAACACTGCAAACGGAAAATATTTGTCAATTGCAAGAAGTTCACGCAACTCTTAAGTTTTTGAAACAGATACCAACAGTCAGAAAGCACAACACATTTATAGCACATTTTTCCATTTAACATGATTTTCACCTGTATACTCCGACATAAACAACAGGTCTGCTGTACAGGAGTAGACAGAGCATTCCACCTAGTAACAGCTAAATATAAGTTTTCTTCATCCCTAACCCAAGTCTTTGGCTAGTCTAGCACAGAAGACAAAATGGCCTGGACAATTTTTACACATTCCACATGCAACACTAGTATTAGCTTTCATCAGCAAGACTGAAATTCTAACTATTTTGAGATTCTCTTCATGTATCATTATTTCCACTTCTTTGAACCACAGGACATCAGCAGTTCTGTAACTTTCAGCATAAAAGCAAACCTCCATCAAACATCTACAGTTACAAAACTAAATGGCTACTGTCAGAGTAGGTGACACTGATAATCTTCATGGATGGAGCCCCTAAGGGCCACAGAAGTCAGACACGAGCAGCAATACCCTGACAGCTTAAATAAAAGTAGCCATATACATGGAGAACTCAGTCACACGAATACTCAGAAAGTTCCCAAACATAACCATTCCCCACTGCCTACAGGGGCAATGTGCCAGTTCCAGATATTCAAACTATACAGTCAAACTGGTTTTAAGCTACACACTGCCCAAGTTAAAAACAAAATTAGGATGCCTCAGTGCTTGGAAGGCTTGTTTTGCCATTGCATTGGATGGTATTGCAATAGAAAAATCAAATGGTACTCACACACCAGGCCAAGAGTCTTAATGCAGCACCTATTCGCTCGACATCCTAGATCTGCTGCTCCCTCTTTATACAGCATATTTTCAATCAGAAATGGAAACAGATTTTTGCCACATACTATTGGAAGGTTCTCAAAAAGACTTCAAAAGAATTTCAAAGATGCCAAGTCATATGTGTCAAGTTTAGCATCATCATTTTCCCCATTTTGATACAGATAGTCACTCTCCAAAACATAACTTTCATTCATTTTAGAAAAAGCACTAAGCTCTACTCAAGAAAGGGTCTTAAAGAATTAAAGTGGGGTTTAAAATAACACTTGCTGTTATACCGTCTCAAGCATTTACTTTCTCTGTAGAGCTCTGGCAGAATAACAGCCCCCAAGAAATTAACCAAAAGCACGCATTGAAAGAAGCACTTTGGCCGAGAGTAAGAGAGGTCTCCGACACACCTGTGCGGAGAGAGGCACAGCCCTGTGTCCCACACGCACCTCTAACAATCGACCCGCACAGGAATTAACGCTTTGTAACTCCCAGGGCGCGTTTCCAGAGGCCCGCGGCCCTCCTCCGCCTCCCGGACTCCATTTCCAGGCCACGCCGCACCAAGATTTTCCAGGAGAGTTCTGCTGCCGCCCCCTCGCCGACTGAGGGGAAGAGGCGGACGACGAGGCGGGAGCCGGCGGGGCCACCCGACGGGCCGCCACAACACGGCCGGGTCGGGCCGGCAGAGCCGCAAGAGCTGCCCGCTGGCCCCTCACGGTCAGGAGACTTACCCTTGGTGAGCACGTCCAGCACCCCCGACTTCTCCAAGTACTGGCGGAACTGCTCCCGCTTGGAGTCCGCGGCCTGAGAGAGGACGCCCACACGGTCAGATCGGCGGCGCGTCCCGCCTCGGCTGCCGAGGCGGCTCGTTGGCCCGGGCCGGCCCCGCTTTCCGCCGCGGAAGCGGCACGAAGGGCCGAGCCGGTGTCGGTCCCGCCGCTCCGAGCGGGAAGCGGGGCAACACCGCACCCACGCCGGCACTGCCTCCTACCTTGTAGTGCGCCATCTACCCCGCACCGCACCCACCCCGCCGCGCGCCTGCGCCCTGCGCTTTAACAGCGCCAGCGCTTCCCCACCGTTACCGGAGCGACGGAGCGGCGGCACCGCCCTCGGGCCTCGCCCCTGGCCGGGCTCTGAGGGCTCTGAAAGCGCTGTCTCTCCGAGCGGCGGGGCGTGCCGCGGCTTTCGACCGGAACGCTGAGCTGTCCTGCCGGGGCTCGAGGGGTAACTGCAGCGCGCTGAAATCACAGGATCACGGAGTATTTTGAGTTTGAAGGGACCTACAAGGATCATCGATTCCGACTGTCGGCCCTTCACAGGAGCATCCCCAAGAGTCACACCATGTGCCTGAGAGTACCATGTAAACACTCCTTGAGCTCTGGCAGCCTTGGTGCCACGAGCACTGCCCTGGGGAGCCAGTGCCCAGGCACCCTCTGGGGAAAGAACCTTTTCCTGACATCCAGCCTAACCCTACCCTGACACAACTTCAGGCCATTCCCTGGGGTCCTGTCCCTGGTCCCCAGAGAGCAGAGATCAGTGTCTGCCCCTCCTCTTCCTCACACAAGGAAGTTGTAACTGCAATGAAGTCTCCCCTCAGTCTCCTCCAAGGTGAACAGACCAAGTGCCCTCAGCTGCTCCTCACACGGCTTCCCCTCAAGGCCCTTAACCATCTTTGTTGCCCTCCTTTGGACACTCGCTAATGGCTTAATACCTTTCTTGTATTGCAGTGGCCAAAACTGCCACAATATTGGAGGTGAAGCCTCCTCAGGGCAGAGCAGAGTAGGACAATCACAGGAGGGGGAAGTTGCAGCAAGCAGCAACTGCATAGCTGTCCACTCGAGGGGCTCCAAAGAGTGATATGTGGTGAAACCTTTGCATCATAAGGAAAGTAATTTGCGTTAGCCTGTTTAAAAAAACACAGAAGTAGTTATACCTGTTTATTTTTGTGAAAGTCTCTGGTATCTACTGACAGATAAAATCTGTTTATTATAGAAGTTAAAAAAAAAAAAAAAAGAAACAACCAAATGATCTTGCACCTGTGATGTTAGGGTCTTTTCATACTTCTACTCTGTGCTCTTCTGCAACGTCTTCAGTTTTCACTGGAATTAAGTTACACTTTTCTGTTGGCAAGGTGCTGTGATGAAATGAAATATTTGACCCTTGTCCAGAAAAAAAAAGTTAATAAAATTCTGCTCTCAGCAGCAGAAAAACAAATTCTTTTGTAACTCATCTTGAACAACAGAAATGCAAATGTCATATCCCATATGTAAGCATCTAAATGCTAACTTGTTATTATTTGGCAGTGGGACCGGAGTGCATTAAATACTAGGCTTTTTATTACAGAGACATTAAATGCAAAACAAGCATTAGCAGTTATCACCCACAGAATCTTATGCATTAAGAAATGCAAGAGTTAAAGCCACAGTAGCAGAATTAACTGGCCTAAATCAGGCTATACATTTATGTGCATTTCAGTATATTACACAATGTTAAATTTTACAGTGTAAACAGAATTATGTAGGGCTGTATTTATGTACACACACAGAACGATATGAGGTGAAAAGGATACCTGCTGAGAGAAATTTACAGTGAATAGTTGTAATAGTACTAATGTGTGTTTCGGACGTGGACAGGGCCAAAAGAGCTTTTTAGGTTTTCAGGCTTCTTTTTTTCTAGTATTGCACAGCTTTTCAGCCACTCTGAAGCATGGCTGTCTGGTAAGCACAATAACAATGCACCTTAAAGGATTTAATTATGCTATAACATCATGATGAAACATCTCAAAATATTTTTCCAGGACATGTACAGTAAATCCCATCCACTAGTAAAAAAACCATGTGTATACACTAATGCATCTCAGCTGTGACCACCTCACCAAGTATTTACAGCCTGTCAGTGCTGTGCGACTCAAGTAAATGTATTTCATACATAGAAAGCTCTATTACAAATGTAACATAGTATTTTGTTCATCTTTGCCTCCTTTACTATTTCAAGGTATTTCTTGGAACTTCCATTATACTGTATGGACCGGAGCAGCAAGTGAATGAATATCCTTAATGTCTTACTACCCCCATAAGAAGCATAAACCAAAATGCTCCTTCTAAACAAGTATAAGCTTTGTTTGATTTAAAAGTTTGTCAGAATTTAAGGGAAAGACAACAGAAAGGGAGTAGTTTTACAATTTGATAAACCTTTTATATGTCTTTTGACATTGTAACTGAAGGCAGGAATGTACTACTGTATTTACTTTTTTTTTCCTCTCTCTCTTTTTTTTTTTTTTTCTATTTTCCATAGTAAGCCTTCTGGTTTGTGAAATTCAAAATTTCTGATTAATAAATTTCAGTAACGTGTTTTCTGATTTAAAAAAAAAATTGCTATCTTTTTAGCGTTATGCAAAATGTCAAAATTAAAGCTCACAGCTTGTTTGCAATTCATGATGCTTTAAAAATGTAATAGTGTATTGAATTCTAATAGTAAAAGAAATTCACTTTGATTTTTCTGCGGAGGAAGTCAGTGGTGATACACTGAAGAAGAAAGTGTACCATGGAGTCAAAGAATTAGTGATCAGTATAGCAAATGTTTTGTTCTTTTTGTATTTAACACAGTTTGAAGAGTGGGATATGTTTGACATTCTGCTTTCAGACAGCTATCAAAAGTCTGAATTCTCAGAGTAAGTGGAAACATGTTTACCAAAAAGTTTTTCTGAGAGCGCCAGTGCCACCTTTAGCCTAATTTCATTTACTGGTCTTTGTAAAAGATATTATTAGACTCTAAATTTTTTCTCCTACTTTTATTCAGTTTAAATAGTATTATCAGCTGTGATTTTATGCCAGACTTCTCCTAATATGTGGACTTAGAGGGAGTATGTTTTCCTTTTTAGCTGGAAGGAGTGTAGAAGTTTATACACTGAGGTCTATGCCACATTTTCTTTACAAAGGAAGTAAAGGGACTGTTTAAAAGTTACTTAGCTACTGTTCAAAGGGTTACACAACTTTTCTATCTATGTGAAAAAGCTGGTTAAAGTTGAATGATTTAGCTACTCTTACACACAGGTCTTGCTTATGTCTCCTTGTTCAGTAATTATTCCAGCATTGATGGCTTAACTCCCACTATATTTGAAGATCAGTAGGGGCACGCCTGCTGCTGGCATTACTTGACAGTGACAGTTGCCTGGACAGAGAGTAAAGCTTAGGACTATTCCAGTTTCTACTTTGTGTAGATTCTGAGCTCACCTCCTCTGTAGAGTCAGGAGTGTCTGGTCGGCTAAAATTTTTTACGTCAGTATTGTAAGGAGTTTGGGCGTTGTTTGCACTGAAACTGCTTTGTCTTCTGTTGCTGTTTTTTGGAAGAGAATTTGTCAAAGCTCCTGCGCTCTCAACCGTTGCTGAGCAGTTCCAAGACGAACCAATTCCATGCTGTTGCCTAAAACTGGTACAAGGAAAAGTTGTATTGGGTTGCAGTGAAGTTTGAGATGGCATGTCAGTAAAGCTTCTCAAACACATGTTTGAAGCCATATCTGCATTCTGAGTAACAACAAGGAAATGTTTCTTTTCGGCCTCTTTTTGTGCATCATGTGCTTCAGTCCCAAGCTCACCAAGAAAACCCTCGTTATTATTCATGCTGGTATTTTGAGTCTGATTGTCTAAGGCATTTGTAGTTGGCCTCTTCTTTGGCAATTTATTCTCCTGATTGCAATGGGTGTAATTACTGCTGCTTTCTGTATGATTATTTTGCACAGATTGAAACAGAGAAGGAGAAATTAGAACCGGGTAGACGGTAGTGTCGGTTTGCTTTTCCATTAAAAAGGTATAACTGCTAAGTGCACAAGGAAGAGTTTTCTGAGGGGTGGTGGGTATTCCGAAAGAAGATTGCGGTATCACAGAGTATTTCTTAGACGTGTTTATGTGGAAATTGTCAGAGTCGTCCTTGTTTTTATTCTGCTCACAGAGTCCTATTCTAATTTTTCGGAATCCTAAGTGGATAATTTCCAGGATATTTAAAAGCAATGATACAGTCGCTATTGACTGCATGAATAATATAAAGACTGTCTTTTCTGTTGGTCTAGATACAAAGCAGTCAACTGTGTTTGGGCATGGATCTCTCTGACATTTATAAAGGGGATCTAGATGAAAGCCATAAAGGAGATACTGCCCAATCATAAAACCGACTTCCACTGCAGACCGTGTGAAAATATGTATCACGTAAGTGCAGAGCAAAGAGCCTCTCAGGGGTGCTTTATTTAGCTTTCTTTGATCCAATTGCCGGAGTTCTCTCTCCAGCCTTTTACGATCTTCAGTCATTTCTAATTTGGTGCTTTCAAGTTCCACCTTTACCTGAGCTTTCTTTTTTTGCCTCTCTTTTTCCAAGACTCTTAGTCTGTATAAGGCATGACCCATATACACCAAGGAAGGGGAAGACACAAATATAACTTGCAAGACCCAGTATCTTATGAGAGAGATGGGAAAGGCCTCATCATAGCACACATTTCTGCAACCAGGTTGCTCGGTATTGCATATAAATTCTGATTGCTCATCGTTCCAAACATCCTCGGTTGCCACTCCAAGGACAAGCATTCGAAATATGAAGAGGATCGTTAGCCAAATCTTTCCAATAATAGTAGAATGGATGTGGACCTCCTCTAAAATGCCTCCGAGGAAATTCCAGTCTCCCATGGTTATTCTGCCATCTTAACACTAAAATGTATGAGAGAAAAAAAGTATAAAACATTATAAAATCTGCATTCCTTCCTTAATGCATTACAAAAAAAAGTAACACTGGGCAAAACTATTGTAGCTTACACGGTAACCATAGCAACATGAACAACTGCTCACTGATAATCTGGGTATTATTTTCTCTCATCTACAAGATGGAGAACTGCATCATCTGCCCGTATCTACTTTATCTTTAAAAGATATCCTGATAAGCATATCCCTATGAGGTATTAAGCACCCTCAGACTGCATCAGATCAGTGGAAAATAAGGTACCTCGACTTGTAGCAGGATTTTAAGAGCATTAGTGATCCGTTTGAACCATCATATGATAAAAATGTAAGAGCAGTATGTTATACTTAGGACACTTATGATGTTCCAAGTCCCACATCACAGCTGAAGTTATGGTAATGTCTAATTACTGTTTCACAGTGGAAAGTGGTTATACAAAGGAACTCCAGAGGGAATAAAGCATCTCACTAAAATTTCTTTGTTAATTTAAAAAATATATTTAAGCATATAATTTTGTGCAGACAGACATTTGCTCTTTGTTTGCGGATGTCAATGATAAATAAATAGAATTACCATAATCGGTCTTGTTTCCTCTGATCTATGACACCTGCATTTAAAATAGTGAATAAGGGCCTAAGTGTCAAGAGTTACTATTTTTGGCTACAATTCTTTGAAAAATAAATGATTTATACAAAAATTCTTTACCAGCATTATGTCTGGGGATAAGCAGTACATCTGTAGATTTACCTTTTCATTGTATGTACAGCACAATTCAATAGATTTCAGTTATACTGAAAAGGAGAATAGTATCTTTTTTCAGTATTTTTTAGGAAAAAAGTGGTTTAACATAGCTTTTCCTGTTCAAATGGGATTAATTTTCACCCTGTAAAATAAGTGTTAAGAAATGAGAAGGAAGTTGGAGTCTTACGGTTGCAATACTGATGACTATAGAGGGAACTTCATGTAAAGGCAGCCTTCTAAACATGAAAATACTCTTGCAAATCAGTATACAAATAGGCAAGTTAGACATTTTTTAAAGAGAAGAAAATTAAAAATAAAATTAAAAATAAAACGTACCTTTCTTTACAAAAATGTGTAAAACTAAACATCTGCGACGTCCAATAAAAAGTTACAACCACTGCCATCTTCCATCCATCTGAGTAAATTGTTCTGGAGGCGGCATTAGCAGTGCAACGGCCAAGGACACAGCCTGCTATTAATGTGCAACTCCACTGCTAGGACCAATATGAGTTAAGAAGTATATAGGACTATAATGTTCTTTTAGGTGATTCTCATCAGTGCTCTACAAAAGTGTATTCCTGTCTCAAATGTCCTGTGAAGGGTGAATAAACTTCCTCTGCTGAGCACTCTAAAAAGCTAATCATTATATTTTAATTTTGGTGCTGAGGATCAGTCAATAGGTCATGTCCGATTTCATAGTTAAATGACAGCTTGCCTGGAAGTACTTAATCATTTTGGCAAACTAGCAGTCTACAGCCAGCCATTTCCAGGATTCTAAACCTATGTCTCTTCTATGGAGTACTTAAAGTGTGTTTCTAAACATTTTTCTGTTCTTGGTAAAAAATCATCTAAGTCTGCTGAAGTGGTCCACTGACACCCCCACACCCTCCCAGCTCCTGCAAGGATGCTGAAGAAGATACGTTTGAAAACCCTGAGTATTCAGTGAGACTGAACTACCGCGGCTGGAGGCTTACTTGTTCTGTAAAAGCTAAATGTTAAGGCGAACATTTAATGGTCTGCACACCGTGTTCTGGGATGCGTTGCCTCATTCAAAACAGTATCGCAGTCAAATAACAAGCAGGTTCGCTGCAAAATGTCCCCCCAAAGTTTTAATGACTATATTATGTTTTCTTAGTTTAGGGTCAAATGTCACAGTAATCATTAATCATTCAATCATGGAAATATTCTCTGAAGATCAAGGCCTTTTTATTCCTATTCATCAATAATGTCTACTTTGTGTGCACAATTGATTTTTATTTTCTACCGTATTTGTCTGACCCACAATGGCCAGCTAGATAATTAGAGGCACAAACATTGGTGACATGTCCTGTGGGCTTTCAGGGTAACATGGACTCAGTCCCATAGTTTTCTTTCAGTAGTGAAGTAGGATCACAAATAATAAACTGCAATAATGAGAAATCTGGACAACCGTACTACTCAATGTTGTCTTTAAGACCACCAAATTCAGAAGTACTGTTTGAAGGCAGATCAGAGATTACCCTATGAAGACTGAGGCACATACTCTTCACATTCGTCTGTTTTCTGGGCTGACTTTTGATTGCTAAGAAGACACACATGCAAATCAGTAGGTGCACATTTACGTTTTCACTTTCACAAGCAAAATTTCTGAAGATGTCCTGTCATGTATCGGGGTTTAAGGTGGTTTGGTTTTTGTTTGTTTTTTTTTTAGTTTCTGTCTGCCTTTATCTTAGTTTGCTGTTGATATTTTTTAATTCATTTCTCTCTTAGTTCCCTAGCTTCAAAAATTTGAGTTTTCTATCTACTTTTATCTAGTTTGCTGTCTCCTTTCCTCTATTAATCTCTTGGCTTTACGATTTTGCTTACATATATGCACTGCTACTGTAACTTGCTCTTTTTAGTTCTCTCTTGACTGTCTTGCTCCTTTTTGCATTTTCAAGTTTCCTTCCATGTCTACTTTGATCAGGCTCACTCTCCCTATTTTTTTCTTGCTGTTTGTCTCATTGAGTCTCCACTGCACTCCATTAAGTCACCCTTAGACTGGAGAGTGTGGGGAGACATGCCCCACAAAAGTGGGGCACAGGGGGAGCAGTAACGCCCCCCCCAACTCGGGGTCCTGGGGAAACCCCCTCCCCGGAGTGTGTCATCCTCCCCACAAATAAAGGCACCAGCCTTTATTTGATCTTGGAGGTCTTTATGGTCTTGATAGGTCTCGTGGTCTGCTGGGGTTGGGGGGACAGAGCCCCCCCTCCAAATTGGTCAGAGTCCCCACAAATGGCGCAGAGACTAGCTGAAAAATGATTGGGGGGCTGAGGGGGACCCTGGGGAACCCCCCGGCGTTGTCGCCCCCAATCGCTGCCGATGACGTCGCATGGGAACAGCCCAGGTACCTTCCTGGGATCCCCCTCCCGCCTCCCACCCAGTTGCCCCCGGCCCCCCCTCGATTGGGTCCCACGGGGCCCCCGAGGCTCCGCCCCCTCCCCCCCCCCCCTCCCGTGTCGCAACCGTGACACTGCTGGCGTTTTGGTGGCGTTTCCCTCCGGGGCGGGGCCTCCCCCTCGCCCCCCCAAAACGGTCCCCGCGCCCGCCCCGGCCCCATTTGCCTCCGGGACCCCGCGGGATGCGGCCTCAGAGAGGTAAGGCGGGGAGGGCGCGGGCCCTTTAAGAGCTCTGGGAGGGGGTGCTGGCCCTTTAAGACACCTGGAAGGGGACTCTGGCCCTTTAAGACCCTCCTTTACGGGACACTGGCCCTTTAAGAGCTACTTTTAGGGAACACTGGCCCTTTAAAACTCGCTTTTAGGGAACAATGGCCCTTTAAAAATCGAGGAGGGGAATGCTGGCTCTTTAAGAGACCGGGAGGGACACACGCACACAGACACAGACAGACAGACACACAGACAGACAGACAGACACACACACACACACACACACACTCACACGCCCTTTAAGCGGAGATGGGGGTGGCGGGGGAATTCCCGTGTCCCCTCCGCCGGATTCTCCCGGTGGGGGTGAGGGGGATCCCGCGGCGGCGGGGCCAGCGGGGGCGGGCGGTGACGCAGTGGGAATCCTCGTGACTTCACGACAGGGGCATTCCGGCCTCGCCGCGGGGGCACCGTGGGTTTGAGGAGTCCCGGGACTCCTCAAATGCGGGGCGGGGGGGTGGCCGGGAGTTCGGGTGGCGTAGGGGGTTTTGGGGGGGTGTCCCAGGAGTTCGGGGGGGACCCCCGGAGGTCTGGGGGGTACCCGGGGGTCTGGAGCGGTCCTGGGAGTTTGGCGGGATCTCAGGGGTTCAGGGGAGATCTCAGGAGTTTTAAGGGTCTCCCAGGCACTCCGGTAGCCCCCCAAATCCCTCCTTGCCCCTTCTCAGGCCCTCCCCGCGCAACTCCCCCCCAGACGGTAAAGCAACTGTTGAAGGAGCTGCGGCAGCAGCAGAGCGGGGAAGGGGCGAGACCCTCGGTGAGTCACGCCCCCTCCTCCAGGTGACATTCCCTTCCGGGACACCCTCCTCCCCCTCCCCTCGCTGACCCCCTCACTGTCCCCTCTGCCCTCCAGGGTTTGGCTGTGCCCGCCCCAAGCCCCGTGCATGGTGAGTGACTTCTGACTCTCCCGGTGTCCCTCAAATCCCATTCATTGCCCTCCCACTCCCCTCCTGTGCCCCTCTGTGGCTCCAGTTGTCCCCCTCATGCCCCCCAGTTCCCCCCCATTGCTCCCCCAATCCCCCCTTGTGCCTCCTAAATCCTCCCCATGTCCCCCCATTGCCCTCCCCAATCCTTCCCAATCAACCTCGAGCCCGCCCCTATGTCTCTTCCCCTCACATCTGGTCTTCCCTTAGGTGCCACCTGGCCCAGACCCCATCTAGTGACCCCCAAGCCTTGTGGGGTCTCCCCTGTGTCCACCCCCAGTGGCCTGGTGGGGGCCCATGGGGAAGGGGCCCATGGTCTGGAGGGTTTTCAGGTGAGAGGGAAGTCAGGGGGGCAATGGGAGGGAAATGGTGGGTACAACTGGGAGTTAAATGGGGGGCAATGGGATAAATGGGGGTCAATGGGGTGAAATGAGGGGGGAAATGGGGTCCAATGTGGGGCAATGGTAGGAATGGGGAGGAAATTAGTGGCAAAGGAGGACAGATGGGGAAAATGGGGGAGGACATCTGGGGGGAATGGGGGGCAATGGGGAGTTAAATAGGGGCAATGAGAGGGTTAAGGGGGGCAATGGGAGGGAATGGGAGAAAATGAGGGAGAATGGGGGAAATAGGAGGGCCATAGGGGGCAATGGGGGAAGCAGTGGGGGAGATGAGGAAAATGGGGGTAATAGGGGACAGTGGGGTGGCAGCTGGGTAAGGCAAAGGGAGAAAAATGGGGGGGAAATGGGAGGGTTACTGGGGCAGGATTTGGGGGTGGCCTGGTCCCAGTTACCCCTCAGGGCTCCAGGCCCCCCCCCTCTTGATCTCTGCTTATCCCCCCAAGGTTGCTGCTACCCCTGGCCCTGCCTGGACCCACCCCCCCGTGCCAAGTGGGGAATTTGGGGGCCCCCCGATGGGGAGGGAGACCTCAGACCCTGATCTTGACCCTCGGGAACTGGCGGTCACCCGTGCTGCGCTGTGGGGCCAAGACCCCTGGGATCTCCTGTGGCAGGACGAGGAGGGGGACACGTGAGGGGGGACCATGGGGGCTGTGGGGGGTACAGAGGTCATGGGGGTATGGGGGTTCTCCATGAGGGGTCAATGGGCTGGGCTCAATGGGGGCAGTGGCGAGATCCGTGGAGGGTATTTGGGTCGAGGGGGGCAATGGAAGGGTCAATGGAGGAAGCAAATGGGGGACTCACTGGGGGAGCCAGTGGGAGGGGAAATGGGGAAGTCGAGGGGGATCAGTGGAATGTCAATGGGGCCCATGGGGAGGAGAATGGGAGAGCAAAGGGGAGGCAACGGGGTGAATGTGGGGTCAATATGAGGGGTCAGTGGGGGGTGAATGGGGGGTAAATAGGAGGGTCAACAGGGAGTTCAGTGGTGGGCCAAGGGGGGCAACAGTGGGCCAGTGGGGGGATAATGAGGAGGCAATGGGGCTGTCAGTGGTGCAGTCAGTGGGGCAAGAAGGGTGCTGGGAAGCCCCCGGGGCAGTTGTGGGGTGCTGAGAGGAGCCACAGGGTGACAGATCCCTGGGGGGGTGTCTGGGGGTCAAGGGAGTTCCGTCTAACCCCCCTCCACCCCCAGGCTGCTGCACGTGCTCTGTGCAGGGGGGCTGCGGGTGGCCGCCCGGGCTGCAGCCGAGGCTCTGCGGGATCTGGGAGGGCTCGAGATGCGGGAGCACCTGGGAAAGGTGAGGGGGCAGCACAAGGGGTAAAAAAGGGGGCTATGAGGGCAGTAAGTGAGTCCTCGTGGGGCAATAAGGGGGTGGCGGGGGTAAAAGGGCAAGAATGGCGTGATCCCAGGGTTATGGGGGTAATTAATTATGGGGGTGGGGTAGTTAATTCTGGGGTAATTAATCACAGGGTTCTGTCACAGCCTAATAATGGGGTGATGGGTGAGTGATGGGGGGAAAAGGGGTAATTAGTAATGGGGTAATTAGAGGCCACTAAAGGGCTAATGAAGGGGCAGTTAATAACAGATAATTATTTAGGGGATGGTAAGAGGGTGATAAGGGGGGCAGAACAGTAACAGTGCACCAGGGTGATAATTTGGGGGTTGGGGGTGCCAGGTTCTCCCTACCACCCCTGATTCCCCCAGACCCCACTGACCCTCCCTTTCCCTCCACTAGACCCCCATAGACACCTCTTTTATCCTCAAGACCCCCTGACCTCCCCCCCAGACTCCCTCAGATCCCCATGACCCCCCCCTTCTGCCCTCCCAGACCCCGCTCCTGGTGGCAGCAACAGCGGCGGCCCCAGGAATTGTGCAGGACCTGCTAGTCTTAGGAGCTGATCCTGATGCTGCTGACCACAGAGGCCGGACAGCCCTGCACCTGGCAGCAGCCTATGGGCACCCTGAAATTCTCCAGGTGAGACCACAACCCCAAAATCCTCCAGGTAAGATGCCAAACCCCTCCCTGGGCTCCCCAAAATCCTCCAGGTGAGACCCAACCCCCCAAATCCTACAGGTGAGACCCCCAACCCTCCCTCCCCTGAGCCCCAAAGTCCTCCAGGTGACACCTCAAACTCCAAATCCTTCAGGTGAGACTGCAAACCCCATGAAATCCTCTAGGTGAGAACCCCAAACCCCAAATCCTGTATGTGAGGCCCTACACCCCCAAATCCTACGTGTGAGACCACAAATCCTCCATGTACCACCCCAAACCCCACTCAGGCTTCCTCGAATCCTCCAGGTGGAACCCCAACCCCTGCAGGGCCTGGGCACCCAGAGGGGACTCAGGGGGACCGCAACACTTGCCCTGGGGGGTGTCAGGTGTCCAGGAGGGACCCCAACCCTCAGGGCAGAACTGAAAACAGGCCCCTAAAGGACTCAGGTGTCCTGTGGGACCCGAAAAACAGCCCAGAGAGGGCCCAGGTGTCTGTCTGGGACCACCAAACCCCCATGGGGGACCCCAGAATCACCTCAGTGGGACCCAGGCATCTGATGCCCTGTTATTGGGGACCTCAAAACCCCCCAAAGGGGTCCCATGTGTCCGGGAGCCACCAAAACTGGCCCAGAGGGGTCCCGGTTGTCCAGGAGGGACCCGAGACCCCTAGAACAGACTCCACAACCCTCCCAAAGGGGTCCTAAGTGTCCAGGGGGACCCCAAATCTCTTCCCCGCCTTTCCAGGCCATGATGTCCTCGGGGGTCCCTGTCAATATGGAGGCCAGAAACTTTGAGGGTCAGTAAATCTGGGGGGGGCTGGGGTGGGGAAGGGGCTCAGGCTGGGTCCCTGAGTTTGGGGTGGGGGGATTCTTGGGAAGTCCTGGAGTCCTTTTTTGGGGGAGACCAGGGGAGGTTCAGTTGAGGGGTCCCCATTTGGGGGGGGGTTAAGGCGTTACTGATTTGGGACATCTGAGGAGTCCCCAATTTCAGTGTCTTGGAGGGGTCCCACTTGAGAGGACTTCAGCGTGGAGGAGTTGGGGGTCCCTGCTTTGAGGGGGTCCCTGGGAATCTCCATTTTTTTGGTATCTCTTAGGGGGATTCATGGTGGAGACATACCTGCTTTGTGGTGCTGGGGGTGCCCAGTTTGGGGGTCCCAGTTAGTTGATGGAGGAGCATCTGGGGATGTGTGTCTGTGCTTTGGGGGGCCCCTGGCAGGATTTTCAGTTCCAGGGGGGCTCTGTTTAGGGAGGGCCCATTCTGACCCACTTCGTTCCCCTCCTCAGGCCAGACGCCCCTGCACTGCGCTGTCCTAGCCCACAATGCGTCACTGCAGGGGGGGACAACCCCCTCGGGGGGCCCTGTGGGGGGATCCCCCACTCCCACCCTCCAGGACCGACTCCGCTGTGTCGAACTGCTGCTGCAAATGGGGGCAGACAGCAGCAGCCAGGTATGGACACCCCCAGGATATGCAGGTGCCCCCCAGACCCCCAGGTATCCCTCAGACCCCCTGGGTGCATGCCCAGCCCCCTGTGCCACTGTCCAAAGACCATTGTGTCCTGCCTCAAGGTCCCCATGAGCTGGGTAGACCCGAGCTCCCAGGCACTGGGGTCTGAGGGGGTCAGGGGGAAGTTGCAGGGGAGGTGGGACTCCCTATGGGACCCCCTCAACTCCTGTCTCCCTCCCAGGACACCAAGAGCAGCCTGACAGCCCTACATCTGGCTGTGCGGGGCAGCAACCTGGCCCTGGCCCACCTACTGCTGCGCCAGCCTGGCGCAGCCCCACGCCTGGTCAATATGAAGGTTTGGGTGGCTTGGAGGGAGCTCTGAGATGCTCTATGGGGGGCCCTAAGGGGGTGATCAGAGGTGTATGTGGGGCACCGTGGGGGGCTCTGGGGTCCCCCCAGGGCTTAGAGAGGCACTGGGGGCTGGGGGGTGGTGTCTGTGGGGGGCTGGGGGGGGGTAGAGGGGACTTTAGCGGGGTTTTGGGGGGTTCAGGGGGATCAAAAGGGCCGGGGGGGCTTTGGGGTAGCTGTGGAGGGGCTGGGGTGGCTGGAGTTGTCAGATCTTGAGGATCTCTGAGGTACCTCTCAGGGGGCTGGAGGATGATTTGGAGGTGCCCTGAGCCTCTCACGTCCCCCAGGCCCATGGGAACACCCCCCTGCACATGGCAGCAGCACTGCCCGGAACCCCCAGCCAGGAGCCCCTTGTGCGGCTGCTCCTGGCCTGGGGGGCTGACCCCAGTGCCCGAAACCTGGAGCATGACCTGCCTCAAGGGCTGCTGCCCCCTGGGCCCCCCGGAGACCAGGTGGGACCCCTGCATCCCCACCCCCAGCACCCCCTTAGCACCCTGCTGCATCCAAAAACCTCCTGCTGGTGGGGAGGGAATGCCCCAAATCACTCCTGGAACACCAAAATCCCACTGTTTTATCCCAAATCCCTCTGTTTTACCCAAAGTCCTGCTTTTGTACCCCAAATCCCATTGCTTTACCCCGCATTGGTCACAGCCAGCACAGCTTCATGAGGGGAAAGTCCTGCTTGTTGAACCTCATTTCCTTCTATGACAGGGTAACCCACTTGGTTGATCTAGGAAAGACAGGAGATGTAATCCTTTTGGATTTCAGTAAAGCTTATGACAGTCTCTCCCAGGATCCTTCTGGACAAACTGTCCAGCCCACAGCTGGATAAACACATTATGTGGTTGGCTCATGAGTCGGGCACAGAAGGTGACACTGACTGGAGTGACATCAGATTGTGACCTGTCACTAGTGGGGTTCCACAGGGCTCCATCTTGGGCCCTGTGCTCTTCAACATCATCATCTATGACTTGGATGCAGGACTGGAAGGGATACTACTTAAGTTTGCTGATAACATTGAACTGGAGGAGCCGTCGAGTCACTTGAAGGCAGGGAGGCCCTGCAGAGACATCTCAACAAATCTGAGAGATGGGCAATCACCAACTGAGTGAAGTTTAACAAGGGCAAGTGCCAGATTCTGCACCTGAGGCGGGGCAACCCTGGCTTTGTGTATAAACCCTGGCTTTGTGGGGAATGAGAGGCTCGAGAGCAGCTGCGGGAAGGGACCTGGGGGTCCCGGTCGATGGCCAGTTGGCCCTGAGTCAGCAGTGCCCTGGCAGCCAGGAGGGCCAACCTGGGAGGCATAAGGCAAAGCATCACCAGCCAGTCAAGGGAGGGGATTGTCCGGCTCTGCTCTGTACTGAGGCAGCCTCACCTCGAGTCCTGGGGACAGTTTTGGGCATCACAATATAGAGAAGACCCTGAGGTAAGGAGAACATCCAAAGGAGGCCACAGGGATGAGAAAGGGTCCAGAGGAGAAGCTTTATGAGGAGCAGCTGAGGGCACTTGGTTTGTTCAGTCTGAGGTCAGACCTCACTGGGCTCTTCAACATCCTCATGAGGGCAGGTACTAACCTCTTCACTCTTGTGACCAGTGACAGGACCCAAGGGAATGGCTGGAGCTGTGCCAGGGGAGGTTTAGGTTGGGTATCGGGAAAAAGTTCTTCCCCCAGAGGGTGGCTGGGGCTCCCCAGGGCAGTGGTCACGGCCCCAAGGCTGACAGAATGCAAGCAGTGTTTGGACAATGCTCTCAGGGACATGGTGGGATTGTTGGGGTCTCTCCTCTTGAACAGGGCCAGGAATTGGACTAGATGATCCTTGTTGGTCCCTTCCAACTTAGCATATTCTATTATAGCCTGCTGCTTTATCCCAAAATCCTGCCACTCGCCTCAAAATCCTGCTTTTTTACCCCAAATCCTGCTCTTTTACCCCCTAAATCCCACTGCTTTACCCTCAAATCCTGCTGATTTACCCTCCCCATTTTCACAATCCCTGAACCGTGGAGTCCCACCCGAGGACATTCAGGTGACACCCCTGTATTTTGGTGTCAAACCCTGGGATTTGGGGATCTCGCTGACCCCTCCCTCCCCCACAGCTCCGCCTCCTCCTGAGGAGCCGCCGCGGGTCCCGCCGGTCCCCCCCGACGACCGAGTGATGTCATAGGGGCGGGGGCTCCTGAATATGGGGGTGGCACACCTCCATATGGGGGGATTCCCCACCGTATCCGTTTTTCCTGATTTCAATGAAATTGCCCACAAATTTCTGTGAAATGAGTTTGAACCACATTGGTTTGGGGAGGGGAGGAGTGGAAGAAGGGGGGATCCAGGCCCCCTTTTCCCCCCCAGTACACTCCTCCCTCCCCGGCCTCGTTAATGGAGGTTGCTAATGAGGTGGAGGTCCCCCCCAAATTGGGGCATTTGGGGTGCAGAACCTCAAAACTGAGGAATTCTGGAATTAAATAAATATATTGTTAAAATCTGAGTCCAGTTTTTCCCAGTCCCCTCAGTCCCTCCCAGTACATCCCAGTCCTTCCTCAGTGCATCAAAAGGGGGAAAAGGGCTTTGAATTGAGGGACAAACCTTCTTTTCCATTATTTGAAGGATTAAATCGAGGAAACCCCCTTCTTTGGCACCATTTTAAGGCCTTAAATCGAGGGGGAAAACGGCAGGAAACGCGAGAGTACAAGGGCAAAAAATCCGAGGAGAAAAGGGCAGTAACCATAAGCCCCCCAAATCCTGAAGGTCACCCACCAGACCTTGGGGGGGGGGGGGGGGCCGCTGGGGAAGCTGCAGAGGGGACACACCCCTTAGAACCATCAAACCCCTCCCAGCGACCCCCAAACCATCCCAGCTCCACCAACCCACCATCAAACCTTCCCAGCAGCACCCAACACCATTTTAGCCACCTCTAGCCCCACTTTAGCCCACTTCAACCCCACCCAGCACCACTTAAAGCCCAATCAGTGCCCCTAAGTCCTCTCCTCCCCCCCGCCCCGAACCGTAAACTGCGGGGTCATCACCCCTAAAATATGAGAAGGGGACCCCAAAATGTGGGTGAGGGAACCCCAGGGAGCCGGAAAAGTGGAGGGGGAGCCGCAGTAAGAAAGCGAGGCCGGGCGGCGGGGTGGGGGGGCAAGCCAAGGTGGCGACGCCGGCGCATGCGCAGTCGTTGGCAAGACGCCGGCGATCACGTGGTAAGTAAGGGCAGGCAGGAGAGGGACCGGCGACGCATGCGCAGTGGCTCTCGTGCCGGTGCAGCGCTCCCCGCTCGAGTTAAGGGCCGGTTCCGGCGGCAGAGCGGGACTCGCGGTCTCCCGTCTCTCCCGGGGTGTGTGGGGGGGGAATAACGTGAAGATTTCTTGGAGTGAAAGCGCAGAAATTAGCGAGGAGGGACGCTAATTTGGGTAAAGTCGGTCACCGGAAGTAGAGAGCGACCGGAAGTCCTCCAAGGCCCCGGCCCGGAAGTCCGCCAAGCCCACAGTAAACATGGCGCCGCCAGGTCCGGAACGACCACACTAAAGATGGCGGCCCCTGCCCGGAAGTCCGCCAAGCCCACAGTAAACATGGCGCCGCCAGGACCGGAACGACCACACTAAAGATGGCGGCGAGAGGCCCCCTCGCGTCACAGAGGCGTTTATCCTGTTGCCGGACCTCCGCCGCGACCCGGACCCCCACCCCGCGCCCGCAGCGCCGTCTCGCCGCGCCGCTTCCCGCTGCGGGGACAGGGCGGGGCGCTCGGCGGCGCCGGGCGCGGGCGGCAGGTTCGCGTGCGGCGGCAGGCACTGGCGCGGGCGGCCCCCGTCTCAGGACCCCACGCGCCCACGCCGCGCCGCGCCGCGCCGCGCCGCCCGCTCGTTCCGCTCCGCTCCCGCTCCCGCTCCCGCTCCCGCCGTGCCCTGGAGATGCTATCGGGGATGCGCCGCCGCCTTCCCCCCCCCGGAAGCGACCCACTCCGGCAGATCCGACGGAGATCGGCCCCGGGGTAAGCTGGGCGCGTCGGAGGGGGGGCGCGGCCGCTCTTCTGCCTCTCCGGCGGCCATCGGGGACTGCAGGCCGGGGAAGCGACAGGCAAGTTGCTCGCCTCTGCGGAGAAACTTGCACCTGCGTGCCGCCGCAGGGGAGGGTTCGGATGTGCCCTGGCATTGCACACGCACCACACCCCCCCGCGGGGAGGGTCTCCGCTGCCTCGGGGACCCCGTCTGTGCTGCCGGGAGAGAGAAATCCTTTGGGAAGCTGGGCTGGAAACAGCAACTCTGTGAATTGCTCAGCTTTTTCTAGGCAAGGGCAGGTTTTAGGGAAGAAAGGCCCGTACGCGCGAAAGGCGCCGCGGGTCTCGCCAAGGGGGGGGGGGCGCGCGGCTGCAGCGCCGCGCGCGGCTGCAGTGCCGCTCCCGGCCGTGTCCGCCAGGCGGCGACTGTGAGGCAGGGCCCGGCGCTCGGCGGCGCTCTTGCAAGCGACGCCCCTGGCAAAGCGGCGCTGGTTGGGCACTGCCGGCCTTCCCCCGGAGTGCCCGGGCTGGCCCAGCACCTGGCCAAACCTCTTAGGGAAGAGGCAAGGAACAACTGCGCTTGTTCTGCCGTTTCTTTAGCCAGGGACTGGAACACAGACAAAATCAAGGGGCTCTTTGACCTGTGCAGGCTCCGAGCATTTTTCAGCCTTCCTTAGCAGGGCATTCTCACCCTCTGAAAAGCTGAAAGGCTTTAACATCTGGAGACGCGCCTGCAGCTGTGCAGATTAATGTAGTTTCTTTTAGGAAACGAAGGGGAGGTTTTCCTGTTGTGAGCCTAAATACCGAGTCTACTCTGCTTTTTCAATCAGGTGACGAAGCTTATGGAAAAAAAGACCAAAGGCCTCGAGGTGAGTACATTCTACCAAGTTCTGCTTTTCTGGCATCGGTTTGGGAAAATCCCGTGAAATTCTAAAAAGCTTCTCTCCATGTTTTCTAGTTGTTTTTTTCAGCCTTGGTGTAAGTTTCATGTAGAAAAGGGCATAGAATTATTAGAACAGACAAACTAGACTTCCTCGGGAGAGATGGAAGAAAAGTCTGCTGATTCCAGTTCTGCTTTTCTTGTCTTCCCTTCGACTGTCATTTTCTCTCCCCTGCTGTTCAAATAGGCAGCAGTTAATTGCTCTGCTGAAGAGTTTGCTGTCCTAAGTGTCTGTCAAATTGGTGCCTTCAACTCAAGACAGCACCTGCTCCTTAGTTACAAAAAGTTCCTCACAGGAAATTTTCAGGCGTGCCCATAAATCTCCTCGCTGTTTGTTTGGGAGAACAGGGTTTTCTCCTCTGTAACAGAATAGTCGTGGCATTTGCTATGGAATGCTGGTGGCAATCTAGTCAGAAGAGGACCCCGTGCTTCACTAATTTTCCCTTTTTGTTGTTGGGGGTGACTTCTTCCCAGGCATGTTATTCTTGACCCCCCGGGGCAAACGGAGGTGTCAGCGTCAGGAGCCATCCTAACTGAGGCCCTGGGAGGTCAGTGCTTTTTGTGTGACTGGACGGTGAAGCTGTCTGTGGGAATGACCTGGCTATTGCTCAGTGTAGTCCTAATTAAGGTGTCTTTTACTCCGTGTTCCCAGGCTCCCTCTTTTCCTTCGGTCGCCGTGGGTGTGCCGGACGCCTCTGGCAGGACTATCCCTGTGGCTTTTATGTCCAACGTGCTGTGCTGCGTGCCTGCAGGTAAAAAAAGCTGGGAGTGCGGTCCCTCTGCTTTGATTGCTGTGTCTCTTTGGGAGTGATTTTGGAGGGGAATCCCAGAGCGATTTGGTTTGAAGGGGACCTTCAAAGGCCAGCCTGTCTTGCGTGGGCAGGGACACCTTCCCCTCTCATCCCCGGTTGGATGCTCCAAGTCCCATCCAGCCTGGCCTGGAACACTTGCAGGGATCCAGGGGCAGCCTCGGGTTCCCTGTGCAGTGTGCTCTGATATCTCTCCACTGGCATCATGAAAAATTTTGTCAGCACGTTTTGTGTGACGATGGTAAGCGGGACCTGGGTGAAAATTGGGGTTCTCTGAGGTGCAGAGGGAAAGAATTCTCCTTTGAAGTCCAATGTAATTCAGTTTTGCACGAGTCTTGTCTGCCTTCTGTTTGAATTGCTTTCTATTCTAGGCAGTTCTTTTAAATTAAACTTTTGTGTCTCCCCCCCCTCCCCAGTATCTTGTACAAGACAGAGCTACCTTTCCTCGTGGGAACGGACTGGCCGGGCTTTGGCAATCTGGCCCCTCGAAAGACTAAAGTGACCTCTTCCAACAGGGGAAGACTTTCTGGCAAGCGGTACCAGAAAGAACTGGAGTTTCTGGAGAATAAAAGCTGGAAGCGTGCCCCTGAAAATCCCCAGCCCTGGGTGGTCAGTGGTCTGACTTGCACGGACCGGTGGCCTTGGCCAGGAGCGGTCCTGCGGGAAGCACCTTTGCCCAGGCTGTAATTTTAATTTCCCTTGGATGCTTGGCAAAGCCCCTCTGGGTGAGCCCCAGTGCCTGGCAGGAGCAGAGCGGGCTTCCAGGGAGGTATTCACCTGGTCAGCGTGAGGAACCATCCTACCTGAAGCCTCGGTGAGTGCTTTTTGGACGACTGGACGGTGAAGCTGTCTGTGGGAATGACCTGGCTATGGCTCAGTGTAGTCCTAATTAAGGTGTCTTTTACTCCGTGTTCCCAGGCTCCCTCTTTTCCTTCGGTCGCCGTGGGTGTGCCGGACGCCTCTGGCAGGACTAACCCTGTGGCTTTTATGTCCAACGTGCTGTGCTGCGTGCCTGCAGGTAAGAAAAGCTGGGAGTGCGGTCCCTCTGCTTTGATTGCTGTGTCTCTTTGGGAGTGATTTTGGAGGGGAATCCCAGAGCGATTTGGTTTGAAGGGGACCTTCAAAGGCCAGCCTGTCTTCCGTGGGCAGGGACACCTTCCACTGTCCCCGGTTGCTGCGAGTCCCGTCCAGCCTGGCCTGGAACACTTGCAGGGATGGGGCAGCCTCAGGTTCCCTGTGCAGTGTACTCTAATATCTCTCCACTGGCATCGTGAAAAATGTTGTCAGCGTGTTTTGTTGGATGACGGTAAGCAGGACCTGGGTGAAAAGGACATTCTCTTAGGTGCTGGGAGAAGGAGGACTCGTGCGGGCACCTCCAGAGACAGCGGGAACGGGAGCGTGCTGTGGAGAAGGAAAATTCCAGGGGTTGGGTGCCGAGAAATTTGTCCTTCCCTCGCCCTGTGCTCTGCACTTAGCAATGGGTCGAGTGCAGAAGTTTCCTGGGGACCCTGGGAAATGATGCTCGGTCTGCTAAGAAAAGTGGGGCCAAAGGAGCAGGACCTGGGTCTGCCAGCGTGGGAGAAACAAGGGACGGGTCATCCTCTGCCTCCAGGAGGGAGGGCAGCAGGAAAGGCCACGGACTAAAGCACTGAAGTGCCGTTCCCCAGGGAGCCCCTGCCCAGCACTGAACTTGCTTCTGCACTTGCTGTCCCTTTCCCAGCAGAGCCGAAGCGTCGGGTGCGGCTGCCGGGGGGATGGAGCTGCCAAGGACAAACTGGGAGGGTGTTTGCGAGGGAAGGGGGTAGAAGGAGCTCTTGACGTGCTTTTTTTACTTCTTCATCCCACAGAATTGCCACGAGAGGAAATACTTCAGAGGGGCTTCCCTCCAGATAAGCCCTGAAGATGCCAGGAGGTTTCAGCCGGGAGGAAAGGAGCTGTGGAAGAAAAGCAGCTAAAAGTAGCCAGTGGGGATCATCAGGTTTTCCAGCCAAGAAGAACAAGGAGAGAGATGGGGGAATCGGGTTCCAATTCCTAATGATTTGGTGGGTGCAGGAATGATTTCTGTGTGTTTTCCAGTCCCTTTGGATTCCTGAGATGATTTTAAAATGATGGCTTTAGCAATCAACTAAATCACAGATATTGTTTTTGAGAGGAAATGATGCCAAATAAATGCAGAGGGAGAGCATGGAATCATCCTGGGATCCTGGAGTGGTTTGGGTTGGAAAGGATCTCAGGGATCATCTGCTTCCACCCCCTGCCACAGGCAGGGACACCTTCTAATAGACATCCAGCCTTGCCTTGGCCGCTTCCAGGGATGGGGCAGCCACAACTTCTCTGTGCCAGGACACCTCCCCACCCTCCCAGGGAAGAATGTCTCCCTTATGTGCAATCTTTCCCTTTCTTCTCTGCAGGAAGTGGGCTGGGACAAGGGAATTGGCTCCCACGAGGCCGAGGATCAGAGCGGGCTCTGCACAGGGGATGACTTCCACTTCCGAACGGGGAAAGGCACCTTCGTGCCCACCCCTGGCAAACTGGGACAGAGTAACATCTGCCTGCTGCTGGCTGGAGTTCCCGTTGGCTCTGGGCTTTCTGTCCACAGGCCGGGGATCATGGCCAGAGTCCTTCAAACCTGGGGAACAGTGGCCTTCACACCATCCCTGCAGCCCGTCCAGGCCAGGATGCTGCCCATCGGCCCCTGATCGCAGGTGGATGTAGAAGTGATGGTGTTTAGGGAATGCTGATTGTGTTTCCCTGACTTTAGCCATGTGGTCATTAAAAAGAGAAAAATAACAAGTCTATGGAAATCCCCTGCACTTGGGAGCTTGCAGCGCTCTGGATTAAACTTGGCTCTCTAACGTTAAAACTGTGGGCGAGGGGCGGTGGCCGAGCAGGGCCAGGGGCGGGGCCGGACGGGGCCGGCCCGGGGGTCCCTTCCCCGCGGGGTCGCAGCCGCGGGACCCGCCCCCGCCCCGCGCGGCCGCTCCCGGCGCTGCCGAGGCTGCCGGGGAGGGACCGGCCTGTGCTGGGGGCACGGGGGTTCGTTCCTTGTGTTCGAGGGCGGCAGCGGGAGCGGCGCTGCGGGGCGGGACGTGCGGGAGGTGCCGGGTGAGGGCGGGGAAGCCGCGGCGGGGCCCGGGGGCTGCAGCTCTCTGGCTTCCCGACTGGCTTTGCAGACATTTGCCACCTTCAGAGGAGGCACAAATCCCCGCGGAGCTGAGCAAGGGGTGCGGGGAGTGCAGCGAGCTGGGGCGGGGCTGTGACCAGGGCAGGGTGTGCGCAGTGCCCCAAAACCAGCCCGGAACAGCCCCAGAGCCCAGAGCGAAGCGCCGCGGGATCGCGCCGGCCCCGCCCCTCGGCCCGCCCAGGCCCGCCCCCCGGCTCGCGCCGGCCCCACCGCCTGGCCCCGCCCTGCCCGCCCCCAAGAACCCCGCCGTCCCCGCTGCCCGCCTCGGTCCCCTTGTCCCGGGAGAGCTCCCAGACGGGCCGTGACCGCGGAGCTCCCACCCGCCCTTCCCCGGCCCCAGCAGCGCCTGCTGGGGCTGCGGCGGGAGGCGCGCTGAGGGAACGGGGAGCGGGGCCGCGCGGAGGGGCGGGGTCGGGCTGAGCGGGCGGGGCGGGGCCGCAGGGCCAGGCGGGCTGGGATTGGGCGGAGGCGCTCGAGTGCTGATTGGGCAGCGCTGCTGGCCCGCGGTATAGAAGGGTCGGCGGGGCAGGTGGGGGCGGTTGCGTGTGAGGGCTGAGGGTGCGGCCCAGCTGCTGCCCGGGCTGCGGAGGTGAGAGCACCTTGTCCGCTGGGTTTATGGACCGGGGGAGCTGGGGGGCGTTTAGGTGCGCGTTGTGCTGGGCAGCGGGGGCCGGGTAAGCCCGTTACCTGCCGGGTAACCCCGGGGAGAGCCGTGGCATGGCTGTGGGGCCTGTGCTCTCTGGGTGTCTCAGGTTTTGCTTTGAAATTCCAAACCCTTTCCCCGTGCAGGGTTATGAGGCAAAGACTGCTTTAACTTGGTTTTTTTGTGCTGCGTTAATGCTTTTTGCTTGTTCTGTGTCCATTTGCAGCCTCGCTCGTGGTTTCCCCTGGTGTGGAGGCGAGTTGTGCTTCCTACTGGGAGAGAGAACGGCCTTGGGAAGCTGCTCCATGACCCACAGCTGTGCCGAGCCCGGGAGTCTGTCCAGGTAAGAGCAGGGCTTATACTCCCAGTGAGGAGCTGGGGTTTGCTGTTGGAAGATAGAATGTGCCCATGCCTTTAAATGCAAGGGCAGGCAGAAGCTGGGAGGGACCCTGAGCAGGTTTGGTGGAGATTTTGGCCTCCAAACCTCCAGGTTTGGAGGCCGCCATCTTAACTGTGGCCTCGGCTAAGTTCCGGTCCTGGTGGCGCCATCTTGAGTGTGGCCTTGGGGCGGACTTCTGGGCCACGGCCGCCATCTTGGGTGTGGTCTCGGCACAGTTTTAAAAGACCTTGACTGTGGGGGAAGTGTCCAGGAAAAATGATTCCTTTTTTGCAGGGAGGCAGTTTGCAAGGACAGGTGGGTTGCTGTGCTCTCTAGCAAAAATACTCCCCTTGGGATATCCAGGGTGAGGAAATGTTGGCCATGTGTGGGCTGGAGAAAAGGTGTGTGGGTGCCTGAGTGTGACACCCGTGGGTGTGCAGGAAGGGGGTTCTGGTGCCATTGGAGCTGCCAGGGAGCCAAAAAGGGCACAGTTGTCTGAAAAAGGCAAAATGTTTTAGCCTCTGTTGACACCTGTACCAAAGGAGATGCAAATTTTCCCTTTCTCATCTGCAGACTTCACAAAGCTCCCCAGGAAAGGAAGCTTTAGATTCCTCCCCAGCTTTATGCTAAAGGTTTCCTTCCTCCTGTCTCAGCACCCTTTCTGCTGTTGGGAGAGCACAAGGTGGATGGAGAGGATCCCCAGGCATCTGCAGGCACAAGGGACTCATATAACCGCGATTTTCCTATGCCCCTCGTGAAAGGGACTTTCAGGATACTCTTGGGAATGTGCCAGCTCTCCTGCTGAAGCTTTTCTATGGAATATTTGAACACAAAGAGTAAAATCAAGTCTGTTCTGGAGTATGTTACACTTGTGCAAAGCTCCTTTCCTCTGTTTATTTTCTGTTCTGGAAAGAACAATCTGGGGTTCCTGGGCACTTCCTATTGAGTGATTCCATGAAAATAATTTTGTACTGAAAGCGGAAAGGAGCTGTCTGTGGAAGGTCAGATGTGCATGATAAAAGCTTTATGCTTTTCAGACAGTAAAGTCTTAAAATATATAGCAGAGCTATATATGGCAATGAAGAGGATTACACTCAAATGCAAGGTTTTTAAATTTAATAATTTTGTGTGCTGTGTCGGTAAGGTGCTTTTGTAATTTGTTATCTTGTTTTCTTTTCCTTAGGAGCCTTGCGTCTTTTGAGATCTCCTGATCATTTCAACTGCAGCTTGGTATTTTTTCACAGGTGTTATCCCATCCTGAGGTGAAGCTGCTCTGTGTTGAGGATGGCTGCAGACACCTAGGTTTGCAAGTAGTCAGTGGGGGGTTACAGCCCAGAGATGGAGCAAGGGCTTGGGTGTCAGCTTAGGAATTGCCAGGGGTGTTTTGAAGGTAGTATGGGTGGAAAGCAGTGTCCAGGAGCCCCCTAAATGCCTGTGAAGGCATCCACTGACTTTTCAGATGTGCCATTTAAGTTTTCCTCTCGTTCACCCAGATATTCTGCGCGATTACAGCTGCAGTCTTTGGCTGCAGGCAGTGACCCTGGGTGGTTTGCCTAAAGAGAAGGGAGACTCTTTGAGCTCTCCCCATATATCTGGGTGACTTTGGTTAGGGTTTCTTTACCATGTCAGAGGGACAGGGTGTAAAGCAGAGTTGAACAGAACAGAGGCCAGAGGAGCAGAGCAAGAAGGTGGGTGGTCACCTGACATCAGCACAAAGACGTGGCTTTTGGCTCCACGTTTAATCGCTGTGTTAAGGATTTTGTTGTTTGGGTTTGTTTTTTCTTTGTTTTCAGATGCAGAGCCCTGGCCCCAGGAGGCTCTAGGCACCGGAGGGGAGGTGATCTGGGTGAGTCCCGGTGAGCAAGGTGAGCATTGACTCCAGGACAGAAGTAAATGTCTTTTACAGGTGTTGTGGTGAATCTGTGCACGTGCTTTGTTTGTTGTGTTTTCCAGGGGTTCTGCCACCTTCTAACAGACAGTCCAGTGCTTCAGGGCCCCTGCAGGTAAGAGGTCACTGTGGAGGAGAGGTAGGTAGGAGCTACCCCAGGAAAACCATCCGTTCAGGCAGTATCTCAGTGTGTACATTTGCCTTTGGCTTTTTTACTTTGCAGAGAATGTGTGCAGCCTCAGAGGGCCACAGCCACCTGCCAGTTAGGTTTGATGGTCTTCAGCTGTCCTTGTGAGTAATCTCCTAGTACTACGAGGGTCATCAATTAAGGCTGGACCTTTTCCAGTTGCAGGTGCCATCCAGCCTGTGTTTGGCAAAGGAGGAGCATTGAGGTTGAGTCGGGGAGGTAGTGAGGAGGTGCTGGGGTCTCCCTTACTTTCAAACACACCACGTAACTTTTTTTCTCACTCCCCTAGGTACGGCACACGGTGACGGCAGCAGCCTCCGACTGGGGTCGGAGCCAGTGGCCTGAGAACCTCTCAGCTCAGGGGATGGTGAGTAGCCAATTGCGGGGTTATCTCCCACGTGCTGCTGAACTCTTGTCTCAATTCCAGTTTTCTTTCTCGTAGCCGACCGAGTCAGGGATCACAGGACCCTCTGAGCCAGCCAGGTGTCCTTCCTTTACATGGAAGATGGATTCACATCCCCAGCTGTGGGAAAGATAAGTAGAGGACTATCACCTGGAGAGGGGATGAGAGCTGGGTCCAGTTTTATGGTTAGGAGGGAGGGATTTTCAAATGAGCACAGGGGAAAGGGTCTGCCCTAACAGGCCCTTGGCACACATAGGAGGAGCAGTTTACTTTTCATCACTGGAGTAGAATGTGCAGGGCAGAGCCGTTCAGGTCTGTGTCGTGTCCTTTGTCCAGTCTGTGTTTTGTGTCTTAAAATTCACAATCACGGTGTCCTTTCTCAGAGTTCTCTCTCCTCGTTGCACCAGAGCACTTGTCGGGAAATGTGTCCTTGGAGTTTGTGTTGGACCTGGAACTGCTCTGCCCTGCAGTGCAGACTTGGGGGTAGGTGGAGTAGAAAGGAGACTTTCCAGTTAACCTGTGGATAGGCTTAGCCACTGAGGGCAGGGCCTTAAAGTTAGGTCAGTGTTTGTTTGTGCAGGCTGTCTTTGGACCCCAGATGGCTTGTCTAAGGAGAAATTAGAATTGCACAGCAGTTAAGGTCCCTCCATCTATATGGCTGACTTTGGTAACTCATTTCTATACAGTGTCAGAGGGACTGGATGTAAAGCAGAGATAAACAGAAGAGGCTGGAGGAGCAGAGTCAGAAGGTGGGTTCTCATGTGAGGTCAGAGCCAAGACATGACTTTTGGCCCTAGGTTTACTTGATCATTTGGATGGTTTGGTGGTTTAGTTTTGTTTTTTTGGTTTTTTTTTTCAAGATGCAGAGCCACCGGCCCAGCAGACGATAGGCACTAGAGGGAAGGTGAGCCTGGTGAGGAAGGTGAGCAGGGACTGCAGGACAAAATTAGATGCTTTTTTGCAGGCGGTGTACTTGTGGTGAATCTGTGTACATACTTGTTTTTCTGTTTTCCAGGCAGTGCACCGACTTCTGACGTACACTGCAACGTGATGGGGACCCTGCCTGTAAGAGGTCACGGTCAAGGGGTGTCAGACAGAAACTGCCATGGGGGCAGCAAACTCTTGGGCAGTATCTCAGTACTCACGTTTGCCTCTGGGGTTTTTTTTGCAGGAGATGTAGACAGCCTGACAGGGCCGAAGGCAACTCACAATGAGGAGATGGACACGGTTTGGTCCCCTGGAGCTGTCCTTGTAGGTAATCTCTGAGTATTAAAAGAATCAGCAATGAAGCACTGAGCTTTTCTGATTGCAGGTGCCATCCGGGTAACCTTTGGGAGCAGATGAGCATTGGAGGTGAGTCGGGGGGGGAGGCAGGAGGAGCAGGGATCCACTGCAGCTTTAGAAATGCCCTCTAATTGTTTCTCTCTCTCGCTCAGGTATCCCAGAAGATGACAGCACATTGTCCAAGTCTGGTCAGAGCCAGTGACATGAGGACCTGCCTCGGTGCCAGTGAGTAGAGGGATCGTCGGGACTGGGGCCATGTGCCACACTACTCAGATATGGTGTCTGGTTTTCTTTCTTGCAGTTGACTCCGAGTACTCTCAGGATGACAGGAACCTCTGAGCCAGCCCAGGTGCCCCTCCTCTGCATCAAAGATGGATTCACATCCCCGGCTCTCGGAAAGATGAGTGCAGGGCAAAGACCCAGAGAGGGGTTGGGAGTCGATGCAAGTATGTGCATTGCCCGGAGGGATTTTTGCAATTAGTATGGTGCAATGGGTGTCCTGTAGCAGGTTATTTGGAGACATCAAAGGAAGGGCTTACTTTGTATCATTGGATTCCCATGTGCAGGGCAGAGCAGTTCCGGTCTGTGTCACGTCCTCTGTCTCCTCCATGTTTTGTGTCCTTCGTCTCTTAATTGTGTCACATGGTGTGTGTCATCACAGGTATGGGGTGTCTCACTTGGGGTCAGCCTGGAACTGCTCTGCCCTGCTACGTGGATCAGTGGGTAGATAGAATATTGCTCAGGGTCCCACATCAACATGTCAGTTGCCTTAGTCAGTCGAGCCAATGGCTGTACGGTCCTGCCGGACGGAGCAGGTGTCCATAACTCGTGTGCAATCATTATAGCTGAGTGTTGTGGAGCTGATGGTACTTGGATAGCAGGGCCTTGAAGCTGGGTTGTCATTTGTATTCTTGTATGCTGTGGTCAGAGTTCTCACTCGCTCAGTGGAAATGAGTTCTTTGAAGTGGTTAAGGTCTCAGTGACCATGTGGGTGACCTGAATAACCCTTTGTTTGTTTGTTTGTTTTTCTTTTCAGATAAGTGCACACAGTGTACCCCAGACCGAGACGAGTTGAAGCAACCTGGGAAGAAGGTGGTCTTGGGTGTTGGATGAAGGATGTCAGTTTTAGCTGTAGGAGTCCTTTATCTTGTGCCTTCTTGGTTTTTATTTTCCAGATGGGGCCCAATCGGTCTCAAGGTGTAGCGGCTCGGCAGGGAGACAAGCGAGGTGAGAATTTTACTCCCCAGCCAAATTTGGAGTTAGTTTTAGGATGTCATCTATGTGGTCAATCTATGCGTATATGTTGTAACTGTTTAATTTTTTTTCTAGGTGATACACAACCCTCTACCCGTCTGCTGAAGGTGCCGAAGGTCCATCCTATAAGAGGTCAAGCTAAAGGAGCCCGAGATAGCCAGTATGAGGCAGTACATCAGCACAAGCCTCCATATCTGGGTTGTCTTGCAGCGACTGTCTGTCCACTTCACAGTGTGTAGCAATGCTTCGGCGTGCAGTCTGATGGGGTTTAGAGGTTTTTGGCTTTCCTTGTGAACCATCCCTAATGTTTGAGAGCTCAGTGTTTGAGCATTTACCCATTTCATTTGCAGGGGCGATCTTGGGAGCAGCTGAAGAGAGAGGAGCCTTCTAGGTGAGTTGGGGAGGCAGCAGGAGGAGCGGGGATTCACTGCAGCTTTAGAGATGCCCTCTAATTTTGTGTCTCACTCACTCAGGTATCCCGGAAGGTGACAGCCACAGTGTTGGACTCCGGTCAGGGCCTCGGTGATGGTGAGTAGGGGGATCACTGGGGTTCCAGCCCCATGCCACACTACTCAGATATTGTGTATGGTTTTCTTTTTCACAGTTGACTTCGAGTACTCTCATGACAACAGGAACCTCTGAGCCAGCCCAGGTGCCCCTCCTGTGCATTGAAGATGGATTCACAGCCCTGGGTCTTGGAAGGATAAGTGCAGGGCAAAGACCCAGAGAGGGGTTGGGAGTCGGGGCAAGTATGTGCATTGCCCGGAGGGATTTTTGCAATTAGTATGGTGCAATGGGTGTCCTGTAGCAGGTTATTTAGAGACCTCAAAGAAAGGGCTTACTTTGTATCATTGGATTCCCATGTGCAGGGCAGAGCAGTTCCAGTCTGTGTCACGTCCTCTGTCTCCTCCATGTTTTGTGTCCTTTGTCTCTTAATTGTGTCACATGGTGTGTGTCATCACAGGTATGGGGTGTCTCACTTGGGGTCAGCCTGGAACTGCTCTGCCCTGCTACGTGGATCAGTGGGTAGATAGAATATTGCTCAGCCTCACATCAACATGTCAGTTCCCTTAGACAGTTGAGCCTATGGCTGTTCAGTCTGTGGGCAGGATTGTCTTGCGATGCCCCGCTTGGGTGTATAGAGTCCCAGCTAGGTAGAGTAGCAAACAGTGTCTATGGTATGGGCATTTGTCAGGGGTCTTTGGGCTTATAAAATGTATAGGCTCAGTTTGGGGGTAAATCCAAGGTCACAGAAGGCACACTTCAGAGTCCCTTCCCTTTTGTCTTACAGCCACCCAAAGGAGACTCAGGTTCCTGGGGTGAAAGACGGCATCGGTTTTCCCGGAACTTCCGGCGACCGGGGAGAGATCGTCCGAGTGATCATCGATGGAAACTTCTGAGAGCCACGGGGAGTCCCTGCCCAATGACTTCTGGACTGCATCGTGTAGCATCATATATGTTTATTTAGTGTTGCAGGTTGCTTCTTAGGCGTAGTTATTGTATTTTACAACCAGAATAGGAAAAGTCCAGCCGCCGTTTATGTTGTCATTTGTATTGCCTTGTACCACTCTGTATCATACACTTGTGTAGTTGTAGTCGTATCGGTCCGTATCTGAACGTCACGGCGTCACATTCCGTGTGTCAGGAATTGTATATCGTTGCGCCTTTGTTTGTAGCACTTTTTATGTCGTGTCACTTGTATTGCCATGTAATGTTCTGTCTGGTATACTTCTATATTTGCAGTTGTATTGCTCTGTATGTGAATGTCATAGTGTTGTATTGCTGTGCATCAGTTAGGAATTGTATAGCTTTGTACCTTACTTTGTTTTGCTTTTGATATTCTGTCATTGATACTGCCTTGTAATGCTGTGAGGGGTGTGCTCGGGCATGAGCGGCATGCGTGTTTTGTCAGGCTTGGCAATTTGTTTCTTTTTGGAGTTTTTTTTTTTTGAGGCTCCACGGGAACCACGTTCCCAAGGGAGCGTTTTGAGCGTGTGCCGATATTCAGGGTTGGCTTGCGGCTTTGGGGTATGGTGGAGGTGTGGCAATGCAGGGGATGGGTGTGTGTAATGTAGTATTCTAACCTTGTGTTTGTTTCTCTTTCAGGATTTTTTCCACCATTTTAGCTTTAGAATAAAAAAACCCCAACCGGGTGTTTTTTTTTTTTTCCCCCCTGCTGGGGTTTTTTTTCCTAGGTCCCAGCCAGTCTGCGAGGCGATGTTCATCGCCAATGTTTGGGCACAGGCCGACCCGGGACCTGGGTTTTGTCAGGCAGGATGATTTTTTGATTTTTGAGGCTTCCCGGGAACCCCGTTCCCAAGGCAGCATTTTGAGCGTACGCCGATATTCAGGGCTGACTTGCGGCTTAAGGGAGTGGTGGAGGGGTTGGGTGTGTGTAATGTAGTATTCTAACCTTGTGTTTGTGTTGTTTCTCTTTCAGGTTGTTGTTAGATAATTTTAGCTTTAGAATAAAAAAACCCCAGCCGGGGGATTTTTTATTTTTTTTTTTCCCCTGGCTGGGGTTTTTTTCCCAGGTCCCAGCCGGTCTGCGAGGCGATGTTCATCACCAAGGTTTGGGCACAGGCCGACCCGGGACCTGGTTTCAGGCAGGCCAATTTTTTCATTTTTGAGGCTTCCCAGGAAGCAGCATGTTCCCAAGGCAGCATTTTGAGTGTGCACCGATATTCAGGGTTGGCTTGCGGCTCAAGGGAGGGGTGAGGGTGTGGTGATGGAGGGGTTGGGTGCGTGTAATGTAGTACTCTAACCTTGTGTTTGTTTCTCTTTCAGGATTTTTTCCACCATTTTAACTTTAGAATAAAAAAGCCCAAGCTGGGGGATTTTTTTTTTTCCTCCCGGCTGAGGTTTTTTTTCCTAGGTCCCAGTTGGTCTGCGAGGCAATGTTCATCGCCAATGTTTGGGCACAGGCCAACTCGGGACCTGGGTTTTGTCAGGCAGGATGATATTTTCTTTTTTGAGGCTTCCCGGGAACCCTGTTCCCGAGGCAGCATTTTCAGTGTACACCGATATTCAGGGCTGGCTTGCGGCTTAAGGGAGGGGTGGAGGTGTGGGGATGGAGGGGCTGGGTCCCTGTAATGTAGTATTCTAACCCACTGTTTGTGCTGTTTCTCTTTCAGGATTTTTTACACCATTTTAGCTTTAGAATAAAAAAACCCCAACTGGGGGATTTTTTTTTTTTTTTTCCCCCCCCCGGCTGGGTTTTTTTTCCTAGGTCCCGGCCGGTCTGCGAGGCAATGTTCATCGCCAAAGTTTGGGTGCAGGCCATCCCGGGACCCAGGTTTTGCCAGGCAGGATGATTTTTTGATTTTTGAGCCTTCCCAGGAACCACGTTCCTGAGGGAGTGCTGTAACTTGGATACTAACCTGTGTTGTAAGCTGTATTGTAACTTGTATGCTGTCCTGTGTTGTAACTTGGATACTAACCTGTGTTGTAAGCTGTATTGTAACTTGTATGCTGTCCTGTGTTGTAACTTGGATACTAACCTGTGTTGTAAACTGTATTGTAACTTGTATGCTGTCCTGTGCTGTAACTTGGATACTAACCTGTGTTGTAACTTCTGTACTAGCCTTGTGTATTTCACAAGGTCACAACAAGTCATTCAATAAAGTTGCAATAAAGGTTTGGGGACTTTTCCCCTCTTAGGGGGTTTTCCCCCTCTTTGGCTCCTGTCTTTATTTTCTGTCATGTAGTCTTTTCTGTTTTTCTCTTCCCTTCTTTCCCTTGCTCATCTTCATCTCTCTTCTCTTGCCTTCATTTCTCTTAGTCACTTCTCTTAATCTCTTCTCTTAGTCACTTGTCTTGCTTTTAATTCTCTTGCTCTCTTCTCCTCCTTTTAATTCTCTTCCTCTCTTCTCCTCCTTTTAATTCTCTTCCTCTCTTCTCCTCCTTTTAATTCTCTTGCTCTCCTGCTTTTTTTTCTCTTACTCTTTTATCCTGCTTTTATTTCTCTTGCTTCTCTTATTCTGCTTTTGATTCTCTTAGTCTCTTCTCCAGCTTTTCATTCTCTTAGTCACTTCTCCTGCTTTTCATTCTCTTAGTCACTTCTCCTGCTTTTCATTCTCTTAGTCTCTTCTGCTTTTACTTCTCTCACTCTCATCCCCTGCTTATAAGTCTTAGTCTCTTCTCCAGCTTTTAATTCTCTTGCTCTCTTCTCAGGCTCCTCTCCTGATTTTAATTTCTTTAGGCTCTTCTCATGATTTCAATTCTCTTAGGCTTTTCTCCTGATTATATTTCTTATGCTCTTCTGATTTTAAATTTTTAGGCTCCTCTCCTGATTTTAATTTTTTTAAGCTCCTCTCCTGATTTTAATTCTCTTAGGCTCTTCTCCTGCTTTTAATTTTTTAGGCTCCTCTCCTGATTTTAATTACTCTTAGGCTCTTCTCCTGTTTTTAGTTTTTTTAGGCTCTTGTCCTGTTTTTAATTTTTTTTAGGCTCTTCTCCTGATTTTAATTCTCCTAGACTCTTCTCCTGATTTCAGTTCTCTTAGGCTCTTCTCCTGATTTTATTTCCTAGGGCATTCTGATTTCATTTATTAGCCTCCTGTTCTGTTTTTAATTTTTTTAGGCTCTTCTCCTGATTTTAATTCTCTTAGGCTCTTCTGCTGATTTTAATTTTTTTAGGCTCTTCTCCTGATTTTAATTTTTTTGGGCTCTTCTCCTGATTTTAATTGTTCCTCGTTCTTCTCCTGATTTTCATTTTTCTTAGGGTCTTCTCCTGATTTTATTTCTTAGGCTCTTCTCCTGATTTGAATTTTTTTTAGGCTCCTCTCCTGATTTTAATTCTCTTAGGCTCTTCTCCTGTTTTTAATTCTCTTAGGCTCTTCTCCTGATTTTAATTTTTTTAGGTTCCTCTCCTGATTTTATTACTCTTAGGCTCTTGTCCTGATTTTAATTCTCTTAGGCTCTTCTCCTGATTTTATTTCTTAGGCTCTTCTCCTGATTTTAATTTTTTATCCTCCTCTCCTGATTTTAATTTTTTTGGGCTCCTCTCCTAGTTTTATTTCTCTTAGGCTCTTCTCCTGTTTTTAATTCTCTTAGGCTCTTCTCCTTATTTTAATTTCTCTTAGGCTCTTCTCCTGATTTTAATTTCTCTTAGGCTCTTCTGATTTTAATTGTTCCTCAGTTCTTCTCCTGATTTTCATTTTTCGTAATCTCTTCTCCTGATTTTAGTTTTTTTAGGCTCTTCTCCTGATTTCAATTTTTCTTAGGGTTTTCTCCTGATTTCAATTTTTCTTAGGGTTTTCTCCTGATTTTAATTCTCTTAGGGTCTTCTCCTGATTTTAATTCTCTTAGGGTCTTCTCCTGATTGTAATTTTTTTAGGCTCCTCTCCTTTTTTAAATTTTTTTAAACTCTTCTCCTGGTTTTATTTCTCATAGGCTCTTCCCCTGTTTTTAATGCTCTTAGACTCTTCTCCTGATTTTATTTCTCTTAGGCTCTTTACCTGCTTTTATTTTTTTTAGGCTCCTCTCCTGATTTTAATTTCTCTTAGGTTCTTCTCCTCATTTTAATTTTTTTAGGCTCCTCTCCTGGTTTTATTTCTCTTAGACTCTTTTCCTGTTTTTCATTCTCTTAGACTCTTCTGATTTTAATTTTTTAGGCTCTTCTCCTGATTTTAATTTTTTTGGCTCTTCTCCTGATTTTATTTCTCATAGGTTCTTCTCCTGTTTTTAATTTTTTTAGGCTCCTCTCCTTATTTTAATTCTCTTAGACTCTTCTCCTGATTTTAATTTTTTAGGCTCCTCTCCTCATTTTAATTTTTTTAGGCTCCTCTCCTTATTTTAAATCTCTTAGACTCTTCTCCTGATTTTATTTTTTTTAGACTCCTTATTTTAATTCCCATAGGCTCTTCTCCTCTTTTGAATTTTTTTAGGCTCTTCTCCTGATTTTAATTTTTTTAGGCTCTTCTCCAGTTTTTAATTCTCTTAGGCCCTTCTGATTTTATTTCTCATAGGCTCTTCTGTTTTTAATTTTTTTAGGCTCCTCTCCTGGTTTTATTACTCTTATGCTCTTCTCCTGTTTTTAATTTTTTTAGACTCCTCTCCTGGTTTTAATTTTCTTAGTCTCTTTTCGTGATTTTAATTTTTTTTAACTCTTCTCCTGTTTTTAATTTTTTTAGGCTCTTCTCCTGATTTTATTTCTTAGGGTCTTCTCCTGATTTTAATTTTTTTAGGCTCCTCTCTTGATTTCAATTCTCTTAGGCTCTTCTCCAGTTTTTAATTCTCTCAGACCCTTCTCCTGGTTATAATTCTCTTAGGCTCTTCTCCTGATTTTATTTCTCTGAGGCTCTTTTCCTGTTTTTAATTTTTTTAGGGTCTTCTTCTGATTTTAATTTATTTTAGGTTCTTCTCCTGATTTTAACTTTTTTAGGTCCTTGTCCTGGTTTTATTTCTCTTAGGCTCTTCTCCTATTTTTCATTCTCCTAGGCTCTTCTGATTTTAATTTTTTTAGGCTCTTCTCCTGATTTTAATTCTCTTAGGCTCTTCTCCTGATTTTATTTCTTAGGGTCTTCTCCTGATTTTATTTTTTAGTCTCCTCTCCTGCTTTTAACTTTTTTACGTTCTTCTCCTAGTTTTATTTCTCTTAGGCTCTTCTCCTGTTTTTCATTCTCTTAGGCTCTTCTGATTTTATTTCTCTTCGGCTCTTCTCCTGTTTTTAATTTTTTTAGGCTCTTCACCTGATTTTAATTCTTTTAGGCTCCCCTCCTGATTTTAATTTTTTTAGACTTCTCTCCTTATTTTAATTTCTCTTAGACTCTTCTCCTGATTTTATTTTTTTTAGGCTCCTGTCCGTATTTTAATTCTCTTAGGCTCTTCTCCTGATTTGAATTTTTTTCGGGTCTTCTCCTGATTTTAATTTTTTTAGGTTCCTCTCATGATTTTAATTTTTTTAGACTCCTCTCCTGATTTCAATTCTCTTAGGCTCTTCTCCTTTTTTAAATTCTCTTAGGCTGTTCTCCTGCTTTTATTTCTCATAGACTCTTCTCCTGTTTTTAATTTTTTTAGGCTCCTCTCCTCATTTTATTTCTCTTAGGCTCCTCTCCTGATTTTAATTCTCTTAGGCTCCTCTCCTGATTTTAATTCTCTTAGTCTCTTCTCCTGATTTTAATTCTTAGTCTCTTCTCCTGATTTTAATTCTTAGGCTCTTCTCCTGATTTTAATTTTTTAGGCTCCTCTCCTGATTTTAATTTTTTTAGGCTCCTCTCCTGATTTTTATTTTTTCACTCTCCTGTCCTGTATTTATTTCTCTTAGGGTCTTCTCCTGATTTTAATTCTTAGGCTCTTCTCCTGATTTTAATTTTTTAGGCTCCTCTCCTGTTTTTAGTTTTTTTAGGCTCTTCTCCTGATTTTTATTTTTTTAGGCTCTTTTCCTGTTTGTAATTTTTGTTGGCTCATCTCCTGATTTTAATTCTCTTAGTCTCTTCTCCTGATATTAATTTTTCTTAGGGTCTTTTCCTGATTTTAATTCTCTTAGGCTCTTCTCCTGATTTTTTTTTTTTAGGCTCCTCTCCTGATTTTAATTTATTTAGGCTCCTCTCCTTATTTTAATTCTCTTAGGCTCTTCTCCTGTTTTGAATTTTTTTAGGCTCTGCTCCTGATTTTATTTTTTTTAGGCTCTTCTCGTCATTTTAATTCTCTTAGGCTCCTCTCCTGTTTTTAATTCTCTTAGGCTCTTCTCGTGATTTTATCTCTCTTAGGCTCTTCTCCTGTTTTTAATTTTTTTTAGGCTCTTCTCCTGATTTTTATTTTTTTAGACTCTTCTCCTGATTTCATTTCTTAAGGTCTTCTCCTGATTTTAATTTTCTATCCTCCTCTCCTGTTTTTAATTTTTTTAAGCTCCTCTCCTGATTTTAATTCTTTTAGGCTTTTCTCCTGTTTTTAATTCTCTTAGGCTCTTCTTTTGATTTTATTTCTCTTAGACTCTTCTCCTGTTTTTAATTTTTTTAGGCTCCTCTCCTGATTTTAATTTTCTTAGGTTCTTTTCCTGTTTTTAATTTTTTTTAAGCTCCTCTCCTGGTTTTATTTCTCTTCGGCTCTTCTCCTGTTTTTAATTCTTTTAGGCTCTTCTGATTTTATTATTCTTAGGTTCTTCTCCTGTTTTTCATTTTTTTAGACTCCTCTCCTGGTTTCATTTCCATTATGCTCTTCTCCTGTTTTTAATTCTCTTAGGCTGTTCTCCTGATTTTAATTTCTCTTAGGCTCTTCTGTTTTTAATTTTTTTAGGCTTCTCTCCTGATTTTAATTATTTTAGACTCCTCTCCTGATTTTATTTCTCTTAGGGTTTTCTCCTGTTTTTAATTTTTTTAGGCTCTTCTCCTGGTTTTAATTACTCTTAGGCTCTTCTCCTGTTTTTAGTTTTCTTAGGCTCTTCTCCTGATTTTAATTCTTTTAGGCTCCTCTCCTGATTTTATTTCTTGTGCTCTTTTGCTGATTTTAATTTTTTAGGCTCCTCTCCTGATTTTAATTTTTTTAGACTCTTTTCCTGCATTCAATTTTTTTAGGCTCTTCTCCTGATTTTATTTCCCTTAGGGTCTTCTCCTGATTTTAATTTTTTTAGGCTGTTTTCCTGACTTTTTTTCTCTTAGGCTCTTCTCTTGATTTTAATTTTTTTAGGCTCTTGTCCTGATTTTAATTTTCTTAGGCTCTTTTCCTGATTTTATTTCTCTTATACTCTACTCCTGATTTTAATTTTTTTAGGCTCTTCTCCTGTTTTTAATTTTTTTATGCTCTTTTCCTGATTTCATTTCTCTTAGACTCTTCTCCTGATTTTAATTTTTTTTAGACTCTTTTCCTGATTTTAATACTCTTAAGCCCTTCTCCTGATTTTAATTTTCTTAGGCTCTTTTCCTGATTTTAAATTTTTTAGACTCTTGTCCTGATTTTAATTTTTTTAGGCTCTTGTCCTGATTTTAATTTTTTTAGGCTCTTCTCCTGATTTTAATTTTTTTAGACTTTTCTCCTGATTTTAATTTTTTTAGGCTCTTTTCCTGATTTTAATACTCTTAAGCCCTTCTCTTGATTTTAATTTTTTTAGGCTCTTGTCCTGTTTTTAATTTTTTTGGGCTCTTCTCCTGATTTTAATACTCTTAAACCCTTCTCCTGATTTTAATTTTCTTAGGCTCTTCTCCTGATTTTATTTCTCTTAGGCTCTTCTCCTGATTTTAATTTTTTTAGGCTCTTCTCCTGATTTTAATTTTTTTAGACTCGTCTCCTGATTTTAATTTTTTAGACTCTTGTCCTGATTTTAATTTTTTTAGGCTCTTCTCCTGATTTTATTTGTCTTAGGGTCTTCTCCTGATTTTAATTTTTTTAGGCTCTTTTCCTACTTTTAATTTTTTTAGGCTCTTCTCCTGACTTTATTTCTCTTAGGCTCTTGTCCTGATTTTAATTTTCTTAGGCTCTTGTCCTGATTTTAATTCTGTTGGGCTCTTCTCCTGATTTTAATTTTCTTAGGTTCTTTTCCTGATTTTATTTCTCTTAGGCTCTTCTCCTGATTTTAATTTTCTTAGGATCTTCTCCTGATTTTAATTTTTTTAGGCTCTTCTCCTGCTTTTAATTTTTTTAGGCTCTTCTCCTGATTTCAATTTTTTTAGACTCCTCTCCTGATTTTAATTTTTTAGGCTTCTCTCCTGATTTTAATTATTTTAGACTCCTCTCCTGACTTTATTTCTCTTAGGGTTTTCTCCTGTTTTTAATTTTTTTAGGCTCTTCTCCTGATTTTAATTACTCTTAGGCTCTTCTCCTGTTTTTAGTTTTCTTCGGCTCTTCTCCTGATTTTAATTCTTTTAGGCTCTTCTCCTGATTTTATTTCTTAGGCTCTTTTGCTGATTTTAATTTTTTAGGCTCCTCTCCTGATTTTAATTTTTTAGACTCTTTTCCTGCATTTAATTTTTTTAGGCTCTTCTCCTGATTTTATTTCCCTTAGGGTCTTCTCCTTATTTTAATTTTTTTAGGCTGTTTTCCTGACTTTATTTCTTCTAGGCTCTTCTCTTGATTTTAATTTTTTTAGGCTCTTCTCCTGATTTTAATTTTCTTAGACTCTATTCCGGATTTTATTTCTCTTAGACTCTACTCCTGATTTTAATTTTTTTAGGCTCTTCTCCTGTTTTTAATTTTTTTATGCTCTTTTCCTGATTTCATTTCTCTTAGACTCTTCTCCTGATTTTAATACTCTTAAGCCCTTCTCCTGATTTTAATTTTCTTAAGCTCTTGTCCTGATTTTAAATTTTTTAGACTCCTGTCCTGATTTTAATTTTTTTAGGCTCTTGTCCTGATTTTAATTTTTTTAGGCTCTTCTCCTGATTTTAATTCTTTTAGACTTCTCCTGATTTTAATTTTTTTAGGCTCTTTTCCTGATTTTAATACTCTTAAGCCCTTCTCCTAATTTTAATTTTTTTAGGCTCTTCTTCTGATTTTAATACTCTTAAGCCCTTCTCCTGATTTTAATTTTCTTAGGCTCTTGTCCTGATTTTAAATTTTTTATACTCTTGTCCTGTTTTTAATTTTCTTATGCTCTTCTCCTGTTTTTAATTTTTTTAGGCTCTTCTCCTGTTTTTAATTCTTTTAGGCTCTTCTCCTGATTTTAATTTTCTTAGGGTCTTCTCCTGCTTTTATTTCTCTTAGGCTCTTCTACTGATTTTAATTTTCTTAGGCTCTTCTCCTGATTTTAATTTTTTTATGCTTTTTTCCTGATTTCATTTCTCTTAGACTCTTCTCCTGATTTTAATTTTTTCTTAGGCTCTTTTCCTGATTTTAATACTCTTAAGCCCTTGTCCTGATTTTAATTTTCTTAGGCTCTTGTCCTGATTTTAAATTTTTTAGACTATTCTCCTGATTTTAATTCTTTTAGACTCTTCTCCTGATTTTAATTTTTTTAGGCTCTTTTCCTGATTTTAATACTCTTAAGCCCTTCTCCTGATTTTAATTTTTTTAGGCTCTTCTCCTGATTTTAATACTCTTAATCCCTTCTCCTGATTTTAATTTTTTTAGACTCTTCTCCAGTTTTTAATTTTCTTAGGCTCTTCTCCTGTTTTTAATTTTTTTAGTCTCTTCTCCTGTTTTCAATTCTTTTAGGCTCTTCTCCTGATTTTAATTCTTTTAGACTCCTTTCCTGATTTTAATACTCTTAAGCCCTTCTCCTGATTTTAATTTTCTTAGGCTCTTCTCCTGCTTTTATTTCTCTTAGGCTCTTCTACTGATTTTAATTTTCTTAGGCTCTTCTCCTGATTTTAATTTTTTTAGACTCTTCTCTTGATTTTAATTTTCTTAGGCTCTTTTCCTGCTTTTAATTTTTTTAGGCTCTTCTCCTGATTTTATTTCCCTTTGGGTCTTCTCCTGATTTTAATTTTTTTAGGTTCTTCTGCTTTTAATTTTTTTAGGCTCTTTTCCTGCTTTTAATTTTTTTAGGCTCTTCTTCTGATTTTATTTCTCTTAGGCTCTTGTCCTGATTTTAATTTTTTTAGGCTCTTCTCCTGATTTTAATTTTTTTAGGTTCTTTTCCTGATTTTATTTCTCTTAGGCTCTTCTCCTGATTTTAATTTTTTTAGACTCTTCTCCTCATTTTAATTTTTTTTAGGCTCTTTTCCTGCATTTAATTTTTTTAGGCTCTTCTCCTGATTTTATTTCTCTTAGGCTCTTGTCCTGATTTTAATTTTTTTAGGCTCTTCTCCTGATTTTAATTTTCTTAGGTTCTTTTCCTGATTTTATTTCTCTTAGGCTCTTCTCCTGATTTTAATTTTTTTAGACTCTTCTCCTCATTTTAATTTTTTTTAGGCTCTTTTCCTGCATTTAATTTTTTTAGGCTCTTTTCCTGATTTTATTTCTCTTAGACTCTTCTCCTGATTTTAATTTTCTTAGGCTCTTGTCCTGATTTTAATTCTGTTGGACTCTTCTCCTGATTCTAATTTTCTTAGGTTCTTTTCCTGATTTTATTTCTCTTAGGCTCTTCTCCTGGTTTTAATTTTCTTAGGCTCTTCTCCTGATTTTAATTTTTTTAGGCTCTTCTCCTGATTTTAATTTTTTTAGGCTCTTCTCCTGATTTCAATTTTTTTAGACTCCTCTCCTGATTTTAATTTTTTTAGGCTCTTGTCCTGATTTTAATTTTCTTAGGCTCTTTTCCTGATTTTAATTCTCTTAGACTCTACTTTTGATTTTAATTCTTTTAGGCTCTTCTCCTGATTTTAATTACTCTTAGGCTCTTCTCTTGTTTTTAGTTTTCTTAGGCTCTTCTCCTGATTTTAATTCTTTTAGGCTCTTCTCCTGATTTTATTTCTTAGGCTCTTTTGCTGATTTTAATTTTTTAGGCTCCTCTCCTGATTTTAATTTTTTTAGACTCTTCTCCTGATTTTAATTTTTTTAGGCTCTTTTCCTGCATTTAATTTTTTTAGGCTCTTCTCCTGATTTTATTTCCTTTAGGGTCTTCTCCTGATTTTAATTTTTTTTTTATGCTGTTTTCCTGACTTTATTTCTCTTAGGCTCTTCTCTTGATTTTAATTTTTTTAGGCTCTTGTCCTGTTTTTAATTTTCTTAGACTCTTTTCCTGATTTTATTTCTCTTAGACTCTTCTCCTGATTTTAATTTTTTTTCGCTCTTCTCCTGATTTTAATTTTTTTATGCTCTTTTCCTGATTTCATTTCTCTTAGACTCTTCTCCTGATTTTAATTTTTTTAGACTCTTTTTCTGATTTTAATACTCTTAAGCCCTTCTCCTGATTTTAATTTTCTTAGGCTCTTGTCCTGATTTTAAATTTTTTAGACTCTTGTCCTGATTTTAATTTTTTTAGGCTCTTGTCCTGATTTTAATTTTTTTAGGCTCTTCTCTTGATTTTAATTCTTTTAGACTCTTCTCCTGATTTTAATTTTTTTAGGCTCTTTTCCTGATTTTAATACTCTTAAGCCCTTCTCCTGATTTTAATTTTTTAGGCTCTTCTCCTGTTTTTAATTTTCTTAGGCTCTTCTCCTGTTTTTAAGTTTTTTTGGGCTCTTCTCCTGATTTTAATACTCTTAAGCCCTTCTCCTGATTTTAATTTTCTTAGGCTCTTCTCCTGCTTTTATTTCTCTTAGGCTCTTCTCCTGATTTTAATTTTCTTAGGCTCTTCTCCTGATTTTAATTTTCTTAGGCTCTTCTCCTGATTTTAATTTTTTTAGGCTCCTTTCTTGATTTTAATACTCTTAAGCCCTTCTCCTGATTTTAATTTTCTTAGGCTCTTTTCCTGATTTTATTTCTCTTAGACTCTTCTCCTGATTTTAATTTTTTTAGGCTCTTCTCTTGATTTTAATTTTTTTAGGCTCTTTTCCTGCTTTTAATTTTTTTAGGCTCTTCTCCTGATTTTATTTCCCTTAGGGTCTTCTCCTGATTTTAATTTTTTTAGGTTCTTCTGCTTTTAATTTTTTTAGGCTCTTTTCCTGCTTTTAATTTTTTTAGACTCTTCTCCTGACTTTATTTCTCTTAGACTCTTGTTCTGATTTTAATTTTTTTAGGCTCTTCTCCTGATTTTAATTTTCTTAGGTTCTTTTCCTGATTTTATTTCTCTTAGGCTCTTCTCCTGATTTTAATTTTTTTAGTCTCTTCTCCTGTTTTTAATTTTTTTAGGCTCTTTTCCTGCATTTAATTTTTTTAGGCTCTTCTCCTGATTTTATTTCTCTTAGGCTCTTCTCCTGATTTTAATTTTTTTAGGCTGTTTTCCTGACTTTATTTCTCTTAGGCTCTTCTCTTGATTTTAATTTTTTTAGGCTCTTCTCTTGATTTTAATTCTTTTAGACTCTTCTCCTGATTTTAATTTTTTTAGGCTCTTTTCCTGATTTTAATACTCTTAAGCCCTTCTCCTGATTTTAATTTTTTAGGCTCTTCTCCTGATTTTAATTTTCTTAGGCTCTTCTCCTGTTTTTAAGTTTTTTTGGGCTCTTCTCCTGATTTTAATACTCTTAAGCCCTTCTCCTGATTTTAATTTTCTTAGGCTCTTCTCCTGCTTTTATTTCTCTTAGGCTCTTCTCCTGATTTTAATTTTCTTAGGCTCTTCTCCTGATTTTAATTTTTTTAGGCTCCTTTCTTGATTTTAATACTCTTAAGCCCTTCTCCTGATTTTAATTTTCTTAGGCTCTTTTCCTGATTTTATTTCTCTTAGACTCTTCTCCTGATTTTAATTTTTTTAGGCTCTTCTCTTGATTTTAATTTTTTTAGGCTCTTTTCCTGCTTTTAATTTTTTTAGGCTCTTCTCCTGATTTTATTTCCCTTAGGGTCTTCTCCTGATTTTAATTTTTTTAGGTTCTTCTGCTTTTAATTTTTTTAGGCTCTTTTCCTGCTTTTAATTTTTTTAGACTCTTCTCCTGACTTTATTTCTCTTAGACTCTTGTTCTGATTTTAATTTTTTTAGGCTCTTCTCCTGATTTTAATTTTCTTAGGTTCTTTTCCTGATTTTATTTCTCTTAGGCTCTTCTCCTGATTTTAATTTTTTTAGTCTCTTCTCCTGTTTTTAATTTTTTTAGGCTCTTTTCCTGCATTTAATTTTTTTAGGCTCTTCTCCTGATTTTATTTCTCTTAGGCTCTTCTCCTGATTTTAATTTTTTTAGGCTGTTTTCCTGACTTTATTTCTCTTAGGCTCTTCTCTTGATTTTAATTTTTTTAGGCTCTTGTCCTGATTTGTATTTTCTTAGGCTCTTTTCCTGATTTTATTTTTCTTAGACTCTTCTCCTGATTTTAATTTTCTTAGGCTCTTGTCCTGATTTTAATTCTGTTGGGCTCTTCTCCTGATTTTAATTTTCTTAGGCTCTTCTCCTGATTTTAATTTCTCTTAGGCTCTTGTCCTGATTTTAATTTTTTTAGGCTGTTCTCCTGATTTTAATTTTTTTAGACTCTTCTCCTGATTTTAATTTTTTTGGGCTCTTTTCCTGCATTTAATTTTTTTAGGCTCTTCTCCTGATTTTATTTCCCTTAGGGTCTTCTCCTGATTTTAATTTTTTTAGGCTGTTTTCCTGACTTTATTTCTCTTAGGCTCTTCTCTTGATTTTAATTTTTTTAGGCTCTTGTCCTGATTTTAATTTTCTTAGGCTCTTTTCCTGATTTTATTTCTCTTAGACTCTATCCTGATTTTAATTTTTTTACGCTCTTCTCCTGATTTTTATTCTTTTATGCTCTTTTCCTGATTTCATTTCTCTTAGACTCTTCACCTGATTTTAAATTTTTTTAGACTCTTTTCCTGATTTTAATACTCTTAAGCCCTTCTCCTGATTTTAATTTTCTTAGGCTCTTGTCCTGATTTTAAATTTTTTATACTCTTGTCCTGTTTTTAATTTTCTTATGCTCTTCTCCTGTTTTTAATTTTTTTAGGCTCTTCTCCTGTTTTTAATTCTTTTAGGCTCTTCTCCTGATTTTAATTTTTTTTAGGCTCCTTTCCTGATTTTAATACTCTTAAGCCCTTCTCCTGATTTTTGTTTTCTTTGGCTCTTGTCCTGATTTTAATTCTTTTAGGCTCTTGTCCTGATTTTAATTTTTTTAGACTCTTCTCCTGATTTTATTTCTCTTAGGCTCTTCTCCTGATTTTAATTTTCACTGAATTACACAAGTAAATTTTCAAGCCACTCAGCAGTTACAAGCCAATTATCGAATTTTCCAAAAAACCTGCAGTAATAAGTGCAGTTATAAAACAAAAAAACCTAATAAGTCAAAAATCGCATAGCAACACTGCCACCTGGTGACATAGAAAAGGAATTGCACATATATTTCACATGAAATGCTGCCACCTGCCGACAGAAAACTGGAACTGCATTTTTAAAAAAAATTCATAACTGCGCCACCTGCTGACGGAAAACAGGAACTGCATTTTAAAAAAAATTCATAACTGCGCCACCTGCTGACGGAAAACAGGAACTGCATTTAAAAAAAATTCATAACTGCGCCACCTGCTGATAGAAAACAGGAACTACATTTAAAAAAAATTCATAACTGCGCCACCTGCTGACGGAAAAGAGGAACTGCATTTAAAAAAATTCATAACTGCGCCACCTGCTGAAAAAAACCCGCAATTGCAACTGGAAATTAATCGAACTGCTGCCACCTTGTGGACAATCATTGAACTGCACATAAAATTAATTTTTAATAAAAATTAATAAAAATACATAAAAATTCACCGAAATAACACCACAAACACACCTCACAACACAAAAACAACCACCCAAAAAACCCCCATCAACCGTAGGCTTACACCTATCCTAAACCCTAACCCTAGACCTACCTGTAAGCCAAACCCTAGCCCAAACCCCACAGCTTCCCCGAGGGGAAGGACTACGCCTAGCCTTATAAATAACCCAAACCCTAATCCTACCCCTTCACCTGGGCCTAACCCCACACCTAAATGTAAACCTAGCTTAAACCCCAACCCAACGCATAACCCTAGGCCAACCCGAACCCTAAATTAACACCTAACCCTAACCATAACCATCACCCCAACCCTAGACCTAACCCACAACCTATCCCTAAGACTACACCTAACCCTAGGCCAAACCTTAAGCCTAACTCTAACCCTAAACCTGGACCTAGGCCTAGAGAGAGGGTTACAATCAGCATTAGGCTTACAGTTAGATTTAGGTTTAGGGTTTCAAGTTAGGTGTAGGGGTAGGTTTAGGTTTAGCATTAGGGTTAGGGGTTACAGTTAAACTACACCTAAACCTACCCCTAAACCTTAGGGTTAGGGGTACAGTCAGGTTTAGGGGTAGGTTTAGGTGTAGCATTAGGGTTAGGGGTTACAGTTGGGTTTAGGGTTAGGATTAGGGTTAGGGTTAGGGTTAGGGGTTAGGGGTTAGGGTTAGGGTTAGGGTTAGGGGTTAGGGTTAGGGTTAGGGTTAGGGTTAGGGTTAGGGTTAGGGTTAGGGTTTAGGGTTAGGGTTAGGGTTAGGGTTAGGGTTAGGGTTAGGTTAGGGTTAGGGTTAGGGTTAGGGTTAGGGTTAGGGTTAGGGTTAGGGTTAGGGTGCCATTAGGGTTAGGGTTAGGGTTAGGGTTAGGGTTAGGGTTAGGGTTAGGGTTAGGGTTAGGGTTAGGGTTAGGGTTAGGGCGCCATTAGGGTTAGGGTTAGGGTTAGGGTTAGGGTTAGGGTGCGCCATTAGGGTTAGGGTTAGGGTTAGGGTTAGGGTTAGGGTTAGGGTTAGGGTTAGGGTTAGGGTTAGGGTTAGGGTTAGGGTTAGGGTTAGGGTTAGGGTTAGGGTTAGAAGGGTTAGGGTTAGGGTTAGGGTTAGGGTTAGGGTTAGGGTTAGGGTTAGGGTTAGGGTTAGGGTTAGGGTTAGGGTTAGGGTTAGGGTTAGGGTTAGGGTTAGGGTTAGGGTTAGGGTTAGGGTTAGGGTTAGGGTTAGGGTTAGGGTTAGGGTTAGGGTTAGGGTTAGGGTTAGGGTTAGGGTTAGGGTTAGGGTTAGGGTTAGGGTTAGGGTTAGGGTTAGGGTTAGGGTTAGGGTTAGGGTTAGGGTTAGGGTTAGGGTTAGGGTTAGGGTTAGGGTTAGGGTTAGGGTTAGGGTTAGGGTTAGGGTTAGGGTTAGGGTTAGGGTTAGGGTTAGGGTTAGGGTTAGGGTTAGGGTTAGGGTTAGGGTTAGGGTTAGGGTTAGGGTTAGGGTTAGGGTTAGGGTTAGGGTTAGGGTTAGGGTTAGGGTTAGGGTTAGGGTTAGGGTTAGGGTTAGGGTTAGGGTTAGGGTTAGGGTTAGGGTTAGGGTTAGGGTTAGGGTTAGGGTTAGGGTTAGGGTTAGGGTTAGGGTTAGGGTTAGGGTTAGGGTTAGGGTTAGGGTTAGGGTTAGGGTTAGGGTTAGGGTTAGGGTTAGGGTTAGGGTTAGGGTTAGGGTTAGGGTTAGGGTTAGGGTTAGGGTTAGGGTTAGGGTTAGGGTTAGGGTTAGGGTTAGGGTTAGGGTTAGGGTTAGGGTTAGGGTTAGGGTTAGGGTTAGGGTTAGGGTTAGGGTTAGGGTTAGGGTTAGGGTTAGGGTTAGGGTTAGGGTTAGGGTTAGGGTTAGGGTTAGGGTTAGGGTTAGGGTTAGGGTTAGGGTTAGGGTTAGGGTTAGGGTTAGGGTTAGGGTTAGGGTTAGGGTTAGGGTTAGGGTTAGGGTTAGGGTTAGGGTTAGGGTTAGGGTTAGGGTTAGGGTTAGGGTTAGGGTTAGGGTTAGGGTTAGGGTTAGGGTTAGGGTTAGGGTTAGGGTTAGGGTTAGGGTTAGGGTTAGGGTTAGGGTTAGGGTTAGGGTTAGGGTTAGGGTTAGGGTTAGGGTTAGGGTTAGGGTTAGGGTTAGGGTTAGGGTTAGGGTTAGGGTTAGGGTTAGGGTTAGGGTTAGGGTTAGGGTTAGGGTTAGGGTTAGGGTTAGGGTTAGGGTTAGGGTTAGGGTTAGGGTTAGGGTTAGGGTTAGGGTTAGGGTTAGGGTTAGGGTTAGGGTTAGGGTTAGGGTTAGGGTTAGGGTTAGGGTTAGGGTTAGGGTTAGGGTTAGGGTTAGGGTTAGGGTTAGGGTTAGGGTTAGGGTTAGGGTTAGGGTTAGGGTTAGGGTTAGGGTTAGGGTTAGGGTTAGGGTTAGGGTTAGGGTTAGGGTTAGGGTTAGGGTTAGGGTTAGGGTTAGGGTTAGGGTTAGGGTTAGGGTTAGGGTTAGGGTTAGGGTTAGGGTTAGGGTTAGGGTTAGGGTTAGGGTTAGGGTTAGGGTTAGGGTTAGGGTTAGGGTTAGGGTTAGGGTTAGGGTTAGGGTTAGGGTTAGGGTTAGGGTTAGGGTTAGGGTTAGGGTTAGGGTTAGGGTTAGGGTTAGGGTTAGGGTTAGGGTTAGGGTTAGGGTTAGGGTTAGGGTTAGGGTTAGGGTTAGGGTTAGGGTTAGGGTTAGGGTTAGGGTTAGGGTTAGGGTTAGGGTTAGGGTTAGGGTTAGGGTTAGGGTTAGGGTTAGGGTTAGGGTTAGGGTTAGGGTTAGGGTTAGGGTTAGGGTTAGGGTTAGGGTTAGGGTTAGGGTTAGGGTTAGGGTTAGGGTTAGGGTTAGGGTTAGGGTTAGGGTTAGGGTTAGGGTTAGGGTTAGGGTTAGGGTTAGGGTTAGGGTTAGGGTTAGGGTTAGGGTTAGGGTTAGGGTTAGGGTTAGGGTTAGGGTTAGGGTTAGGGTTAGGGTTAGGGTTAGGGTTAGGGTTAGGGTTAGGGTTAGGGTTAGGGTTAGGGTTAGGGTTAGGGTTAGGGTTAGGGTTAGGGTTAGGGTTAGGGTTAGGGTTAGGGTTAGGGTTAGGGTTAGGGTTAGGGTTAGGGTTAGGGTTAGGGTTAGGGTTAGGGTTAGGGTTAGGGTTAGGGTTAGGGTTAGGGTTAGGGTTAGGGTTAGGGTTAGGGTTAGGGTTAGGGTTAGGGTTAGGGTTAGGGTTAGGGTTAGGGTTAGGGTTAGGGTTAGGGTTAGGGTTAGGGTTAGGGTTAGGGTTAGGGTTAGGGTTAGGGTTAGGGTTAGGGTTAGGGTTAGGGTTAGGGTTAGGGTTAGGGTTAGGGTTAGGGTTAGGGTTAGGGTTAGGGTTAGGGTTAGGGTTAGGGTTAGGGTTAGGGTTAGGGTTAGGGTTAGGGTTAGGGTTAGGGTTAGGGTTAGGGTTAGGGTTAGGGTTAGGGTTAGGGTTAGGGTTAGGGTTAGGGTTAGGGTTAGGGTTAGGGTTAGGGTTAGGGTTAGGGTTAGGGTTAGGGTTAGGGTTAGGGTTAGGGTTAGGGTTAGGGTTAGGGTTAGGGTTAGGGTTAGGGTTAGGGTTAGGGTTAGGGTTAGGGTTAGGGTTAGGGTTAGGGTTAGGGTTAGGGTTAGGGTTAGGGTTAGGGTTAGGGTTAGGGTTAGGGTTAGGGTTAGGGTTAGGGTTAGGGTTAGGGTTAGGGTTAGGGTTAGGGTTAGGGTTAGGGTTAGGGTTAGGGTTAGGGTTAGGGTTAGGGTTAGGGTTAGGGTTAGGGTTAGGGTTAGGGTTAGGGTTAGGGTTAGGGTTAGGGTTAGGGTTAGGGTTAGGGTTAGGGTTAGGGTTAGGGTTAGGGTTAGGGTTAGGGTTAGGGTTAGGGTTAGGGTTAGGGTTAGGGTTAGGGTTAGGGTTAGGGTTAGGGTTAGGGTTAGGGTTAGGGTTAGGGTTAGGGTTAGGGTTAGGGTTAGGGTTAGGGTTAGGGTTAGGGTTAGGGTTAGGGTTAGGGTTAGGGTTAGGGTTAGGGTTAGGGTTAGGGTTAGGGTTAGGGTTAGGGTTAGGGTTAGGGTTAGGGTTAGGGTTAGGGTTAGGGTTAGGGTTAGGGTTAGGGTTAGGGTTAGGGTTAGGGTTAGGGTTAGGGTTAGGGTTAGGGTTAGGGTTAGGGTTAGGGTTAGGGTTAGGGTTAGGGTTAGGGTTAGGGTTAGGGTTAGGGTTAGGGTTAGGGTTAGGGTTAGGGTTAGGGTTAGGGTTAGGGTTAGGGTTAGGGTTAGGGTTAGGGTTAGGGTTAGGGTTAGGGTTAGGGTTAGGGTTAGGGTTAGGGTTAGGGTTAGGGTTAGGGTTAGGGTTAGGGTTAGGGTTAGGGTTAGGGTTAGGGTTAGGGTTAGGGTTAGGGTTAGGGTTAGGGTTAGGGTTAGGGTTAGGGTTAGGGTTAGGGTTAGGGTTAGGGTTAGGGTTAGGGTTAGGGTTAGGGTTAGGGTTAGGGTTAGGGTTAGGGTTAGGGTTAGGGTTAGGGTTAGGGTTAGGGTTAGGGTTAGGGTTAGGGTTAGGGTTAGGGTTAGGGTTAGGGTTAGGGTTAGGGTTAGGGTTAGGGTTAGGGTTAGGGTTAGGGTTAGGGTTAGGGTTAGGGTTAGGGTTAGGGTTAGGGTTAGGGTTAGGGTTAGGGTTAGGGTTAGGGTTAGGGTTAGGGTTAGGGTTAGGGTTAGGGTTAGGGTTAGGGTTAGGGTTAGGGTTAGGGTTAGGGTTAGGGTTAGGGTTAGGGTTAGGGTTAGGGTTAGGGTTAGGGTTAGGGTTAGGGTTAGGGTTAGGGTTAGGGTTAGGGTTAGGGTTAGGGTTAGGGTTAGGGTTAGGGTTAGGGTTAGGGTTAGGGTTAGGGTTAGGGTTAGGGTTAGGGTTAGGGTTAGGGTTAGGGTTAGGGTTAGGGTTAGGGTTAGGGTTAGGGTTAGGGTTAGGGTTAGGGTTAGGGTTAGGGTTAGGGTTAGGGTTAGGGTTAGGGTTAGGGTTAGGGTTAGGGTTAGGGTTAGGGTTAGGGTTAGGGTTAGGGTTAGGGTTAGGGTTAGGGTTAGGGTTAGGGTTAGGGTTAGGGTTAGGGTTAGGGTTAGGGTTAGGGTTAGGGTTAGGGTTAGGGTTAGGGTTAGGGTTAGGGTTAGGGTTAGGGTTAGGGTTAGGGTTAGGGTTAGGGTTAGGGTTAGGGTTAGGGTTAGGGTTAGGGTTAGGGTTAGGGTTAGGGTTAGGGTTAGGGTTAGGGTTAGGGTTAGGGTTAGGGTTAGGGTTAGGGTTAGGGTTA